>NW_004567133.1:17511628-17556783 GCF_000260355.1 Condylura cristata | reverse complement strand
ATTTTTTTCAGTTGTATTTATATATTTTTACATTGTTGTTCAATTTTGTACGATGCCTGATTTCTCTGCTGAGGTGCTGCCTCCATAAAATTATCACCCCACGGCACCTGTGAACCTCCCCTACAGAATGTCTCCGATTTATAGTTTGCCTGCTAGTTTGTCTTTTTTTTCCCCCCCTTGATCCCTTAGATGGTTTTCCTGTGTTTCTCCTGTAAATGAAGCCATCAGATATCGTTCTTTTCCCTTCTGATTTATATCACTAGGCATAATCCCTTCCAGCTCACCCATGTTGCTGCAAATGGCATGTGTTTATCATTTTTGATTGCTGAGTAGTATTCCATCATGTACAGAGATGACATCTTCTTGACCCGGTCATCTGTTTTTTGGGTATTTTGGTTGTTATCACACCTTAGCTATTGTCAACAGAGCTGTACTGAATGTAGGAGTGCTGGTTTCCTTTAGAATTATGTTGTTGTGTCCACTGGCTAGATTTAAGGGTTGGTTTTCATTGTGGCGTGTTTTGATGCTGGCTGCCACCACCCAAAGGGTAGCTGTGCTCACAAGGCTGTCCTGTCCCTGCCCCGTCAGTGCTGGGGCTCGACTCGCATTGGCAATCCTGACTAATAAACCAGTACCAGCTGCCAGTTGGTGAGTCTGACTCCACGTCCAGGGATCGCGTCACGGCGTGGAGAACCCCAACCCCTGCTCCCTGCTGTGCCTCGCACCATCCCTGGGCTGCATCTGCTCCCAGGCCAGGTTCTAGTTCTTCATATGGAGATCACAAAAGTGGTGATTCTAATCCCCAGCTTGGCTGGGGCTGCCCAGGGGGAGCCCCTTTTTAAAATGTTTGTGTTTTCACTCATAACAAAACGGTAGGTTTTGCCAAAGCCTCCTCTTTTTCTCTGCAGATCCAGGTTCAGCTGCCCTGGCAGGGTGTTCCTCAGGGAAAGGCAGATGAAACAGGCAAGTGAAACTGTAGCGGCGAATGTCACTTGTGGAGGGGTTCCCTCCCGTGCGTGTCCTCAGATGGTGGAACCTATCAGACTCAAGGGGAAGGGGACCGGAAGCTTTAGTGAGGTGTTACGCAGTAGCCCTCAAGCATCTACTTTTTAGATGTCTTCGTGGAATTTAAAGGAAGAATAAAATATGCCAGGATATTTATGAATCATGAGATTTAATAGAGACCAAAGTAGATCTTATTATTGATGTGCTTACTGCTTCATTAAATTCCTCTTAAGGTTTGCGGCATGGCTATGGATCATTTGCAATAATAATTATGCAGTGATCGATTGATTGGGTCTGACATTGCACTTGTCACCTTGAAATGCAAAATCCATCTATTTTCAACAGTGTGAACATTTCTCTCTAATCTTGCACACCAGCAGGCCATAGTTTATTTTATGGAGAAAGTACAATTTATAAAGTTTGGAGACTTAACATTAACCTTTTGCTAAAAAATGAAGTATCACTTGTCATTTTACAAAGAAATGAAAATCATCCAACCAGCAATTTTTTGAGATTAGAAAACACAGTCTAATTTCAAAAGAACTTTTCAAACCCCAAATGCATCTACTTCCAAGTGAGTCCTACAAATAGATTGTGGGTGTTGGAGTTAACTAAGCTTTCTCATGGGGTATATATGTAGGTGATAGAATAGTAGACTAGGTTTTAACCATGCTTGTGCATGCGCACACACACACTGCTCATCCATCCAGCCCTGGGCTCATCCTAATCTTCTCCCTGTCCATCTATCCATCACCCTCCCACCCACCTGTCATATACATCTACCATCATATATATCTACACCTATGATGTGTCAATCACCTACTACTTCTTTCTACATCTAACCTAATTCTCTCTGCACCTAAAAGAATAAAGCAAAACTCCATTTCTGAAAAGTATGCTTCCCAAGCCTTCCACACCAGAAATTACTAGATGATAACATGGTTAGAGGACGCCAATATTTCCAAGTTGTGATTTTTAAAGAGGGGGTGAAGACATCCGTGGCCTTAGTTTCCTGCGTTTGTACCGGCTTTGCTTTCCAGAACTTTAATCGACTGCGATGTGCCCAGAGTCAAGCCAGGTCTGCAGTGAGTCCTCCCTAGAGCTGCTTATGAAGGGCCAGGCCCTGGGGCTGATGCCGGGGATGAAGCAGCGGGTGAAATTGAGGTGGCCCCTTTTCCACAAGGGGCCAGTGGCCTACCAAGGAGACAGTGGCCCAGGCCCAGACAGTTGAGTGTGGACATACCCTGGAATTGCCATCCGAGAGAGCTTTGCCACAGAGAGTGAGGGCAGGAGATGGGAGCTGGAAAAACGCCCCTGTGGTAGGGTCGTGCTTGAAGTAGATTAGCAGAGAGTTGTGTGAAAGGAGTCAGAGCCTCTCTGCACCTGCCGTGACCTGGAGGAGTAGGTGGGTCAAGTCCCTGTCGGAGCTGGTGACAGGAGGCCAGAACCAAACCCAGAAGTCGGTCTCTGGAGCCCGTGCTGCACTGTAGTTCTTTCTAGACGCGAGAACACACCTAGCAGGGTGCTGTGGCCGGGGCTGATGTGCTTTTTGCCTCTGCAGTTTCTGATGTTTGCTGTTCACATTGATATCACTTACTTGATGTGATCAAAATAATTTAAAAGAAATGGCAAATGCAAGTGCCGCCCGTAGAGCAGACTGACCAGCAGCCCTAGTGGGCTCAGAGTCCCCAGTCCCGGGGCAAAAATGCAGCCCCTCCGGGCCGTGGGAAGCTGCCGGCCTCAGCGACGAGCCTGTCACGAGCCCTTCTCAGCAGCCGCTGTCTGCTGAGCCGTCTCTCCGCAAACACACGCCGGCTGCCAGCCTCGCTTAGTACCTCCTGGCTCACGTTATCATCCCAGCAAGGTGGAGAGGAAGCACAGTGTGACCTGCCTTTTGTGTTTTTCGTATAAAATCTAAACTCATACGGTGGGCCTCCTGGTGGCCTAGGGGTTTAGCCTCAGTGATGTCACCTCTACAGCCTGAGTGTGATCCCCGGCCCCAGAGGTGACCCACAAGCGCAGCAGGCCCCTCCTGTCTCCCGCCTGCTTCCCTCAGCGTGTGTTTCAGTCGATCTGCCTGTTCTGCTCCCCACTCTGTCTCTGAGGAGTCCTTTTGTTACAGGGCACCCCAGTGTGAACTGGGCCGCCTGTCTGTGGGGTCTCACCCATGCGCTTAAAATTCAGTTGTACTGCAGGTACACAAAAGGGTCAACAATGGATTTATTTACAAAAGGGGAAAGGAAAAGGAACAACTCAGGGAAAGAGAGCAGGATACAAAGCAACTGGAATACCTTTACTGGGTTCGGCTGATTTGGGGCTCTGGTAACAAACTAACTGAAAGCCCTGAGTCATGCTCACCTGGGAACCGTTTCCCCAGTGAGAGAGCGAAAAACTCAATGGTGCCCTATTTATCCCCCTAAGCAGAATGCCTGCTTAGCTCCGCCCTTGGGTCCTTGCAGTTCTCTCCCTGGTGCTGCTGGGAGTTGTAGTTTCCAATCACTGGAGTAGGGGGTGGAGTACAGAAAGCTGGAGTAGTGGTGGAGTCCACAGAACTCTGCAGAGTTCCTTCAGAACATCCTTAACACTCTCACCCCCTGCTCCTCTCGCTTACATCCTAGCTTTTCTATGCAAAATTAAAGACATTCTTAAAACTAAAAAAAAAAAAAAACATATCTTAAAGTAAGCAATCCCACATGATGCCTGGAGAGTGACTTTAGGATGTGTACATATGTTACAGATATAATATACACAGGCCTAGAGGCTCAGAGAAGTCACACACATCTGTCACCGGGCTGAATAATCAGTGAACAGTCACATGCCCGGTGTCACATGCCGCCCTGTGACTTAGCATCACCAGCCTCTGGCCTCCACCCCGCTTCCTGGCCTCCAGTCTGGGTTTGGCAGAGCTGATACAGCACGGCCTGGGCTGCCTGGCCGTCTCCTGGACAGCAGATAGTCTGAAACCTTGGCCTTCCCCACGACCCTGGCCCTTCCCTGCTGGGCGATGCTTCTCTGTCCAGGCGCCCTCTGTCCTGGGAGAGGGAAGGTGCATTTCACTCAGCTGAGCAGAGCAGGGCAGAGCCTAGAAAGGCGCAGTCTCTCATTCGAGGTCCGGTTTGCCTGGTTTAGGATGATGGGGTCGGCGAGGGGAGAAAAGGGGCTCCTCAGAGCAGGACCCCAGGAGAGGAGCTTCCTCACGTGGGTTACATCGTCGGTAGGGAGAAGGACAGTTGACTCAGGGAACCCAAGGACCACTTCTGGGAGCCACCTGTCTTCTCGGAGTATTTCTTTCAGTTGTGCATGGCAAAACAACCAACTCGAAAAGACTTGGGCAGACGCACCATAAATGGGGAGTTTCCCACATATAAAGCAGAGCCCGCAGGTAGGCCCGAGACTTGGCCGCGCCCTGCAATGCAGAACATCTCAGAATCCTTCTGCGCCTCTCTGCTTTCTCCTCCCCTCAGCTTTGCATCCCCTGACACAGGCATCAGATGCAGAGACCCTTCTTGGTTGCCACCAGCAGCTCCAGGCTCATGTTCTTCCAGTGAATGGCCCTGTTGCAAGGGAGCAGCTCTGTCCTGAGCCTGGGAGTTTAAGCAAGCCCCAGGCTGTCTCTCCTGGGCTCAGCTTCCTGGCCTGTTACAGCCAGTCCTGGTGGCCGACAGTGGTGTGTGTGACTGGCCAGGACAGGGGCCTACGGCCCCTGGAACGTGATTCTCCCTTCAGGACTCCGATGGGAATGGGGACAGGAGAGCCCTCACTCAGCCAGGGCCTTCGGCTCCGTCTGCTCTCACTGGCCACGGCTCTTGGAACACGGTTGTGCAGTAGGGATTATTCTTACTACACAATGCCTGGCATGCGTGAAAATGATAGAATGTTCTAGAACTACCGAGAATCACCTTCTTCTATTCCTCCTTACTCAGAACGCCTATGCTGTGGGGCTGTAGCAGTGTGTGAACTGTCAATAAATCCAGCATGTTGCGTCTGTAACTATCAGCCGAGTGTAGCCTCTGTGTGTGCTCGTGAGCCTCTGTGTATGTGCACACATGAGCTGTGTGCATGTATGTGCAGGCCTCTCTGTGCACATTTGTGAGTGTGCATGAGCCTCTGTGTGTGTGTATGGGTGCGTGTGTGTGTGTGCACTGTGTGTGAGCTGGTGTGCGCTGTTCTGCCTGAGAAATAGCTGCCATTCGTGCCAGCCGGAGAACCGGCAGCTCTGGCTCATTACTGATAAAGCTGGAATCCCACTGAAGAGCATGTTGGTTCCTCCACTGTCCACTTTACATTCCTGGAGCTAAAACAAAGGGAGGAACGAACCCCTCGGTAGGGCACAAGGGACCTTGTGTGTGGTGCCCTCACCATCAGCGGGTCTCTCTGCAGTATGGACCCGTTGCCTTTTTGTGCTTAAACATTTGGGCTTTCCTCACTTCGGGGTTCTCCTGTCTCCGGGCTCTGGCACCATCATCATTGCTCTGTGGTGTGATCAATAACTCAAGAAGAATCCGCTGAAAATCTAGGCTGCGGGGACCCCCTGAGGTATGAAATGTGGCACATAATCCTGCCCCAGGAGGCGCCCGGCTGTCCAGTGAGCTCGTCAGGAGCGACCTGAGAGGTCCCGGGCTGAGCGTCGCCCGAGCCGAGGGGCACAGCGCAGGGGGTGTGCAGCAGACACGGGGACCCCGGTGTTCATAGACTGGGCTGTCCCCAGGTGGCGGGAGGGCTGGCGGGAGGTGGAGGGGCGGGACTGCAGTGACCCGGCTTCCCTTTGGGCAAGAGGCAGCCGGGAACTGGCAGATCAAGAGGAAATGGGTGACTCGGCCACTGGGTCTGGAGCCGGGGTCCGGGAAGGGACCTGGAGGTCCCCTGCGAGCTGGTCCCCGAAAGGACCACGGGCAGGTGGTGCAGGCGCGGAAGCAGGTGTGCAGACTTGGGCGGGGTGTCCTCTCGGGGCTCTCCCCGCGGCGGGGTGTCCTCTGGGGCTCCCACTGCTGCCCTGGCCGGGTGTCAAGCTCTGGGTGTTCTGGACCTGGAGCTGGCTCAGAGGCTGCGCTGGGGCTCCGGGGTCTTTCCACGCCCAGAGGAGACGTGTCCTTACGACTTCTTGATTTTTGCACGTGACCCCTTGTCCGGGAGGGCTCATTTTTAAAAACAGCTTTTTTAAGGCGTAATTAACACCCAATAAAAGGTCGTTCCTGATGGCTGTGACTCCCCGGAATTCATGGCAACCATCAAGATAAGGAGCGGCTCACCCCAAAAGTTCCCCCTCGCCAGCGGTGCCTGCCCCTGTCCCTCCTCCCACCCGCGCGAGGCTCCAGCCGCTCTGCTTCCATCCCTATACATTACCTGCGTTTTCTAGAATATTCTATAAATGGAACTCTAGAGTAGGTGGGGTTACTTTTTATAGCCGCTAAGCCTCCACAAAATTTGAGTCTTCGAATCTTTTCTCCATATGTCTTTTGTGTCTGAAAGTACCTTAAAAGTCATCGAACAATTGACTCTTTCTATAGTTGAAGACGAGCGTATGCATTTGCTTGACTGAGAGTTGAGGGTTTTTCTGACTTTTTAGAGTTTACTTTTCCCCTTTCTTCTATCCATTATTACATTATTTTTTTGGAATGTCAGTTGATCTCAAAGATAAAAGGCGATGCAGTGACAGAAGATGGGGTGGGGGTGGGGGGAGCAGAGGGAGACGGAAACCAAGGCAGGATGTGCTTCACATTCCCATCTCAGAAATAAGGGGTGTGCCGGGGCTCCCTGGTGGCCAGGGGTTAAGTCTCAGCACTATCACTGTGATGGCCTGAATTTGATCCCCCGAGTTCAATCCCCGGCCAGGGAGCGACCCATGGGGTGCAGCCGACCTCCTCTGTCTCCCTGCTGCTCCCCTCAGCAGCGTATTTCAGTACATCCACCTGTTCTGCTCCCCACTCTGTCTCTGGGGAGTCCTCTCACTTCCCACCACGACCTCTGACCTGCACCCCAGTTCTTGTATGCGTAGATAAATAAATCTTTAAAAAGAAGCATCTCTATCTATCTGGTGAACACTTAGGATTCACCTACCATCTCCAAGATATTTTTCTGGCATTGTGTCTGTGCCGCTGAACAAGGTAATGACTTCCTTCTCTATATTTGCGCATATGTGTTTGTGTGTTTGACTACGGTTCCCTGGGGGTTCTTAAATATATTATTAATTGCTTATGAGAGATGGGAGCCGGCCCTGTGCGGAGCTCCGGGCTTACGAAATGCTACGCCTCTGTGACGCGAGCTCTCAGGCATCTGGCTGAGGGGAACAAGTGGGAAGTTTCCACCTGTGAGGAGAGGCCAGGGGCTCATGTGTGCTGTGTCAAGAAACAAGTTCCGGTTGCATTTTTTTTTTTAAGATTTATTTATTTGTGCGTACAGAACTGGGGTACAGGCTAGAAGATCAGGGGTGGCGAGAGGCTTCACCAGGGACAGAGTGGGGAGCAGAACAGGCAGATTGATGAAGTTCACTGCTGAGGGAGCAGCGGTCAGGTCAGGAGGGGTCTGCCACGCCCTGGGGGTCACCTCCGGGGCGGGGATCAAACTCATGATGAAGCGGCTGAAGCTGGCTTCCTAATGCTGTGCTTTAACCCATGGCACCACCAGGGAGGGCCCACCTTTTCAACTTTCTAAGACGACTTTGAAAAGCAGGTAGCTTGATAAATAAGTAAAGAGCGTCCTTGATGTTCTCATGTAAGTGTTGGGGTGTCTTCTCTGTTCAGTGTTCTTGCTCCCTTCCCCATTTCCCAGGTCCTGAAACAAACAGGACTTCACAAGTCCTGCTTCCAGATTTCCCTCTGCTAGTGAGATTAGTGATTCATTCGCTGCATCTTGGGCCCCCCAACAATAAGGGGCCCTGAAGGAAGGGACTGATATCCTGGGGGTGCATACCCCCGGAGGGCGGCATGTGTCCCTCTGGGCCGCTGGGAGTGGGTGTCTGACACAGAAGGGGGTGTTTGGCTGGCCTCAGAGGAGGGGCGTCAATGGTGAGGTCAAAGTAGAACCTTGCAAGCACAGGGCCCCGTGTACAGACGGGAGGAAGTTCTCTGGCCACAGGGGAGACCTTCCAGCTGTAGCAGCTGCAGGTCCAAGGAACAGTCTCAAGGTGGATAAAAGACATGGTTCCAATCACAATGGGGAGGGGAGCCTGTGGGCCCTTTCACTCACTCATTCAGAAATATGAACGGACACTTTGGGGTAGGCACTGTGGTGACCTCTGGCGTGGAGAGGACTGGGCTCAGTGTCACCATAGGCAGAGAGCCACGTGTCGAATTAGCCTGCAGAACAGACACGTCATGACCAAGATGGGGTGGTTGAAGAAACTTGAGGCATGAGACAGATGGCCTTGGTCACACCAGAAGAGCAGAGGAATCCGTGGATCTGTTCTCTGGAGTCTGCTCACATGGCACCTGATCTCTGCGTCTGGGGACAGGGAGGGCAGAGAGATGAGGGGCCACTGTCACAGCAGGCTCTACTGGAGTTAAGGTTTGAACCCATTAACACAAAGCCTGGGCTTAAGGAGACTGACTTTGCATACTTGATTATTTGAATTGTAAATTCCAGGGCCTCCAGGAGCTGGGTGGTGACAGCCGCAGAGAAGGCAGCCGCAAGAATTGGTCTAGTTGCTTTGGTGACATTTGGATTATTAATTTGGGACATGAAGTCCCCTAAACCAATCTACTCTCTATAGTTGAGCAGAGGTCAAACTTACAGCCCGCATTTTACTGGCCGGGACCCGGTATATTTTTGGTCATTGTATGTGAAAATGTGAGTAAATGATAGAGTCAGAGGTGAAGAGTTAGTGACTCAAGACCGGAAGGCTCAGTTTTCCCGACCATTTGCCTCATAGTATAAATCATTTTTATTTATCATTTTTAGCTGCCCGCCCCCCCAAAAAAAATCAGCAATGAGTGCTTAAAATGAAAGTTGTCTTATACAGTGGAGACTAGTGACATAAAATTAGGCTTCTTAAATGTGTTTATGCCAGTGTAGCCCCTGGGATGGGTATGGGGAAATATTGAAATATTGGGGGGGGGTTCATTCTGCTCTGATTTCTTCTAGCAGAGCATACCCCAGCATAATGGCTGAGAGGCCCACTCTTCTCCACTAGCCAGAGGCCTGGGGTTCCCTATCTTGAGACATTTGGCAAATCTCATTTTCTTACAGATGTTGTTGGACATAAATTGATGATTTCAAGAAGCAAATAGAATATTCTGCAATGTTCAGTATTAAGGAGTTCGATGTGATCAGATGGGGCTTTGTCAAAGTGAAGTATTTGAATTAACTTACACTGTAAAAGTGAAAGTGTAAAGCTTTGCTTTTCTTCCCAGCTAATCAATGAAGATTAATATTCTATGGGAACCTGATTTTGCAGATGGAGTTGAGCTGCTCTGTTTTCCCGACCATTTTGCCTCATAGTAAATAAATCATTTTTATTATACTGTATGAATTTACTTAGCTCTTTTAATAGCCTTTGTGAGAATAATGCTTCCTTTGATTATATTACATTTTTAAATGTGTGCCGTGCGTAATACGATTCTGCCACGGGGGAGGGGCGGTGAGGCACACCACGGTCTCCACATGGCTCAGCTGCACCCGCAGACCGCCTGGGTTTTCAGTCAGATGAAGAAACATCCGAGCACCCTCCCGTTAAAGGGGAAAGTCGCTAGGTAGTTTGCTTGTGTGAGCCTGGGTCTCCTACAGAGCCTTCTCTCCTGGGGAGTATTTGTCGGATCTGAAAGGACTTGGTCTTTGTAAAACTATTCTGGTCGGTGTTTTGTTCCATTTTTTAATTTTCAGGGTGTGGGGCAGTTTATGTGATGTTTTCCCCTAGAGGAGGAAAGTGAAGTGCAATCCCCAGGCCAGCACCCTCGCCTCAAAACCGATCAGCTGGAGGGAAAAGCTGCTGCCAGCTCGCCTGAGTCTGCAGTGCAGGGGAGCCCTCACCTGAGCTCCGACTCTCACCTGTGCTTCCCGGGGCCTGACCCCTGGGGGGCCGGAGCCTGACCCCCACCCATGATATTTCCCCAGAGCCGAGGGTGGGGGAGAAAGACCCACAGAGATGCCCCGGGAGTGACAGCAGCATCCTCCGAGTCCCGCCTCAGGCCGAGCCTTCAGTGAGCCCGACTCTCTCTCCATGGGCCGGAACCGGGCCACCAGCTGTAACTGCATGGCTTCTGTGCCCTTTATCTGAGCCCCAGTCAGCAGCGAATCCCCTCGGAGTGCTTCCCCCCGGCTCTCACCTCTGGGGCCTCCATGGCACCACCCACACAGCTTCTGGCTCTTGAGAACAGCGCTGGGCCTGAGGTTTCAGGTCCTCTGCAGCGAGCATCCCTGCAGGCCCAGGCGTGTGAGCGTCCAGTGTCTTATTAGGGTGAGCGCGAGACCTGAGCAGGGCCCAGCTTGGCTCCCTGTGGCCCAGGGTGACCCAAGTGTGACGCCGCCTGTCTGCTATGCCCCCGGGCACCTACATTTTTATCGGGGATAATAGTGATCAAAGCCACAGTGGTGCGAGCTGGGCCGTGGCCTGTTCAGAGCCCAGCCTCGCGGAGACCTGAGTCCTCTCAGCTGCACAGGCTTGATGCTGAGGGCTCAGCTTCCAGTCGTTCGGGGTCAGGTGACCCCTCCTCTCTCTGCCTGGACTTCGGTGGCTTGTCCTCACCCGGGCAGGTGGAAATGGCCTTGGGCCGCAGCGGGCCGTCCTCCCTGAGCCCTCCGCGTGCTGTGTGGTGAGGTCACTACTGCCACTTCCCTTGTAGGCACCTACTGGGTGCAGTCATAGGTCAGCCCCACACGTGTCACGCAGACCTGTGCGCACAGCAGCGCGTTCTCCCACGGAATGCCCTCCCAGGCCTGGTGCTTGCCACGGACTTTCTACGGTCTCCTCTGATGCGCCAGCCTCCCCTTCCAGGGGTACACTTGGGAGCTCTTGAATGCCAGGTGCACAGAATGTCAAGGTAGTCAACATCTAGTTTGCTCTTCCGAAGGCCAAATACCACCACCACCACCCCGTATCTCACATATTTGCACATCGCTCCCTTCTGGGTGGACAGTTTGTCTCCTGTCCCCACGGTTCCTCGGTTATCAGCAAGGTCACGTACGGTCTCAGGGCACATGCTCTGTGTCTGTAGGAAACGGAAGCTCCGAGCCTTCCGAGCTTCTCATGCTGTGCCTTTCACGTAGTACACCCGGGTGAGCGGGGAGTTCTGTGACCAGCACGAGCTCACCGTGAATGAAACACTCCTCAGCTCGAATCTGGCAAGCCTCAGCGCTCACGCACCCGAACGAAATAGCGGAAACCCTTTGGGTGTGCGGCTCTTTGTCCAGCATGAGCGAAGAGTGTGCACCCCCGTCAGGTTCACCCCCGGGGCCCACGGAGGCAGGGCCCCACAGCCTCAGGTCTGCATGTTGGTGTGGCTCCCTCATGCTGGCTGCCTGCTGCCTTTTATTAGGTCTGCGTTTCCCTCTTCACTGAGGTAGTTGTCTACCAGCAAAGTTATCCCTCTGTGGCCTCGGAAAGTTGCAGACTGTAAAGGGCTTAGCCAAGCGGCGTGTGTGTGGGGTGTGTGTGTGTGTATGTGTGGGGGTGTGGGGGTGGTGTGGGGGGTATGTGTGTGGGGTGGTGTGTGTGGCATGTGTGGGTGTGTGTGTGTGGTGTGTGAGTGGGGTGTGTGTGGGGTGTGTGGGGGGCGTGGTGTGTGTGGTGTGTGTGGTGTGTGTGTGCACACACAGGTGCACACAGTTTGGGCATCTCACATCTACATCCATAGGAAATGACAAGCGCCGAGGACCTTCTGCTCGGCCGCAGGGCGAGGTCCTGCCTGACGCTGTGACTGCCCGGCCCGGGAGGGAGCGCGCTCCCTTCTCCCTTCAGCAGAGGCCCAGCAATGGGCGTGCAGTGGGCGTGGAAGTGTGAGTGAGTGCGTGCGGTGGAGAGGCTCTCAGGGCAGTGAGAAGCCCGTGGGGACACGGCTCTGTTTGCATTGGAGCACGGGAGTGCTGGGGTGCCGAGCCCCCTCCTCACCCACCCCAGCTTCTCCTCTGTCATCCTGTGGTCCCACTGGGCCAGAGCCGCCTCCTGACTCAGGCTGCGGTGCAGCCTCAGCCCCTTCTCCTGCCTGGCTGGAGTGAGAGCCCCGCACTTCCCTTCCCACCCTCCACCCCGCTTGGGGTGCAGCCACAGGAACCCCTGAGACCTGTCTGGCAAGGGCTTCCTTTCCTTTCCTGTGCTCATCTCTTTTCAGGGTTCTGTGCACTCACCACTGTGGCTTGTAAACCCCAAAGCTGATGGATGAGTCCGTGCTGCTGGCCGAGTTGCTTTTGAGCCAACCCGAATTTGGCAAATGATCTGGGAGGAAGCTGGGGGCTGAGTGACTTCACGGCATGCGCTCACCTGCCGCGTGTCCTGCAGGGGTCCTCCAGTGAGAGCGTGGAAGTTCTGGTCCTTTAGCTCAGGGCAGGACTTCCGTGAAGAAAGCCAGTCTGCTTCGGTGTCCTTCTAGATGGCCAGAGGAGGGAGGGAGGGACATTCCCAGGCTCAGGGGTCTTGGGAACAGCTGTTAACCCTTCATGGGAAAGTATTTTTTGAGCGCTTGCTGTCTGCCAGGCATCTTGGTGGATCTGAGCTAGATGGTGGGGAATAAAAGGTACATTCTGGTAGAAATAAAAGCTGATGCTTCTGTCTTCATTATGTGGGGCGGTGTGGCCAGTGACACAAAAGCTTTGTGGCTCGAAGCAATACACACTCGCTGTCCCGGAGTTTCTGTGGCTCTGGAGCCTTGACTGGATTTGCTGACTGATTCTGGTGCCACTGATGGGCACCAGCAGGTGGGTTGCTGCAGGAAGAGCTGCCGGGAGCTCGCTCAGCTGGGGGCCAGCTGGCTGGTCTGGGCTGCTGGGTCACCCACGTGGAGCCCACGGAAGTCTGTCTGCTGCCCCTGTCCTGCCGGAGGGAGTCACGCCAGGCACCGCCGAGGTGGAAAGCAGTCATCTCTGCCACGTTTCAGAAGAGGTTTTGTTTGTTAGACATGAGCCCATTCACCTAGCTCACCTTTGGGGTCACCCGAGGACAGGGGTCAGTGGGGACCCATGGGGAGGCCTCTCAGCAGACGTACTCAGTGTCCACCCTGGGCAGCACTAGAGAGAGCATTAAAAAGCAACAACAATGAGCTAATAATAACTGGTGATATTTATTGGAGAATTAATATTGGTGCTGCTCCCTTGAGGTAACAACAGTACACATTCCCGTGCCCTGAGCAGCCGCATGCAGACATGGGCTCCGGGCTCCACAGACCCCCGTGATGTCCCCACTGCCGAGATGAGGCTCCTGGCTGCAGTCAGAGACAGCCTCCGAGCGCCCCTTCTCCACGGTCACCCCACGCACCACCCCCATATCAGGTGGACATCCGTCTCCACCAGCCCCCACTGCACACACGGGAACAAGGTCCCCTGCCGCCCGGTCCCTGTGTTCCTCTCTGCGCCTTTTGCCTTTGGGAGGGGTCATTGTCCCTGGGGTCCCGAGCAGTCAGAGAACAGAGTGTTTGGCGGTGGTTTACAGGCCAACACCTGACCCTTCGCATCGGGCACTGTGCGCTGCTTGGCCAAGTATGGGTGAGTTTTTTTTTTTTTTTTTAAAGATTTATTTATTTGTGCATACAGAACTGTGGTACAGGCCAGAGGCTCAGGGGCGGTGAGAGGCTTCACCAGAGACAGAGTGGGGAGCAGAACAGGCAGATGGATGAAGTCCACTGCTGAGGGGAGCAGCGGGCGGGTCAGGAGAGGTCTGCCACGCCATGTGGTCACCTCCGGGGCAGGCGGGGATCGAACTCATGCTGAAGCGGCTCCAGCTTCTCAGTGCTGTGCTTTAACCCGCTGCGCCACCAGGGAGGGCCATGGGTGAGTTTTTTAACAGGCTTCTTGATGCCCTGCAGGGATCCTGTGCCTTCTTGTCTCCACCCTTGTAACTCTAACTTGTGTGTGGCTTTAAGCTACTTCATAACATCTTCGCCAGCCCCATGGGATTCTAGCTTCCTGCATATCCCAACCCGAGCCGCTAACATCAAGATGCTCCAGAACCCTCCAGAGCAAACCAAGTGCCTGGCCGCATAGACAAAAGGCATCGAGCCTTCAGGCTGGGGTTGCCCATGCAGATGCTGTACTCGGAGCAAAAACAGACAGTGTGGACACTGCCCAGGCCCCATTTCTACTGTATGACTCGGATTCATAAATTACTAACGTGTATGCCTGGAAAATAAATATTTCACCAGCCGGTGACAGACTTATGAGCTAATTAACATCAGAGCCCGGGAGGAAGTGGTGCTCAGTTGCTCACTGACTCAGCAGTAGTCCTGCCCAGGTGCAAGGGGGTAGCCCAGGAGAGCGGCTCTCTGCGGGGGGTTAAGGGGGTGCTCTGTGGAAGCTCAGCTATTTTGAAGGGCTCCACAGTGACAGCGCAGAAGTTTTGCATTCAAAGGGAGAAGGAGGCAGAATTGCTTTGTGGTGCATTATAGGCTGGGGTCAGGCTGCCTGAGTCCTGCACCCAGCTCTGCAGGTCTTCGGAGCAGGGTTTGGGGTTTGCTGTGTGTTCAAAACCTCAGCGTCCTCATTCACACCACAAGCAGAGAAATGCCGAAGTCCTCGATTCTACCTGTTAGCGTGACTTGGCTTACAGGACAAGGAGTTTGCATGAATGCAAAGATTTTTTTTTTAAAGAAGCATTGTAATGAGAACATTTGGAATCAGTGACAGAACAAGAACTCAAGCAGTCTGAAGCAGTACAGAGAGGTTCTAGGCAGCGTCCAGTTCCAGGAACGCAATTCCGTGATGGTCAAAGAAATCGGCATTTTTGGGTCTTGTTGTTGTTGTTCAGCCATTCTCTGTTGACATCATCCTCTGGCAGGTTTTAGCTTGCTGGGGGCTCAAGAGCTGTAGCAACACTGGGTTATTTCCACTAAATCAGCACTGCTAGTGCAAACTGATGCCTGCTTTTTAAACATCCTCATCCCCAAAATGAGGGTTTTCTGAGAAAGAATTCAGCAGGCGTACTAAATGCCAGTCACTTTTGAGGTGTTTTCTGTATGCAGCTCCCACCTGGCACCACCCCTGATCTAAATGAGCATCCTGTAAAGCGGGCCCCTTGACTGACCCCATTGTGAGGAAGGGGCTTAGACACGGAGTGGTTCTGTCAGCTAGTTATTGCTTTAGAACAAGCTTCCCCAAACTTCATGGCTTAAAACCGTGGCCCTCTGCTGCTTCTCCCAGGTCCTTATGGGCTGCTCAGGGCCAGGCGGGCTCTGCTTGCTCATGAGTCTGAAATTGGCAGGTCAGATGGGGCCTTAATCCTCTGGCGTGAGTGTGGCTGTGGCTCAGTTCTGCTCCACCTGTCCCGCAGCTCACGGGTTGGCTGCTTCTCAGAGTGAGGTGGCCAGGCCATGGCGAGCCAGCGAAATTGTGCAAGAAAAAAAGCAAAAGTACTCAGGCTGCTCCCCCTCGATTGGATTGATATAGAATTGACACGGCACGCCATGCACGTTCAAGATATACGGTGTGGTGAGTTGATGGCTAAATGTGTAGTGTGTGTGTGTGCGCGCGTGTGTGTATCTGGTGGCAGGTTTTATCTTGCTGGGGGCCAAGAAATGCAATGGCCTCTGGGGATATTTTCCAAGTATATTACAGAGCGTATATGCTTTTCAAGCTGTCTATGGGGCCCTAGAATCTACTCAATGACTGCAAATTTGTAGCCTCATTTACCAACATTTCCCATTTTTCAAACCCCCAATTCTATTCTGTTTCATAAATTCAGTTCTCAAAAGATTGTACCTATAAGTGAATTCATATAGCACCTGTCTTTTTCTGTCAGACCTAATGAATTCACTAACAGGGTGGCCTCCAGGCCTGTCCATATTGTCACGAATGTCAGGATCACCTTCTTTTTTCATGAATAAATAATATTCCATGCATGTGTCTGACTCTTTTCTCCTTCGTCTGTGAATGGGTTCTTAGGTTGTGTCCTGGTCTTACCTATTGTGAATGTTGCTGCAGTGGCTTTTAGGGATACCGCCCTCTTTTTGAGATAGCAGTTTCATTTCCTTCAGGTACATACCTAGATTTCTTGATCTGATAGTTCAGTTTTTAAGTTTCTGAGGCACCTCCGTACTCGCTGCCACAGTGCTACTGTGTTTTTATCCTCATCAACAATGCAGAAGGTATGCTTTCCCCCACATCCTTGCTATCACTTGTCATTCATAAGAACCATTCTAACAGCCGTGAGGTGATTTCTCATGATGCTTTTGATCTGCGTTTCCACGATAACTCGATGCTGAGCTTTTTTCATATACATGCCTCTTGACTATTTTCTTCTTTGGAAAGGTGGCTTTTCAGATCCTCTGTCCAGTTTCTCACTAAATTATTAGTCTTTTGGCCTGTAAGTTGTATGAATTCCTTACATATTTTTGATGCTAACACTTCACTTGATCTGTGGTTTGCTCATCTTTTCTCCCCTTCCTTGGGTTGCCTCTTCATCTTGCTGGCTGTGTTTTTCCTATGCAGAAGCATTTTACTTTGATGTATTTTCACTTGTTTATTTTTACTTTCATTGCTTGTGTTTTTGGCATCATATTTAACACACTGTTGCCGAGATCCATGCACAGAAGCTTTATCTTAGCTTTTCGTCTATGACTTTCACTGTTTGAGATCTTATATTTAAAGTCTTTATCCACTGTGAGCTAATGTTTTTTAAAGATTTATTTATTTATGCTTACAAAACTGGGGTACAGGCCAGATATGTGATGGGCGAGAAGATTCACCAGAGACAGAGTGGGGAGCAGAACAGGCCAGCTGACAAAGTACACAGCTGAGGGAAGCAGTGGGCAGTTAAGGAGAGGTCTGCCGCGCCATGTGGGTCAGCTCCCTGGTGGGGGATTGAACCCGTGCTGCAGTGGCCTCAGAGAGCTTCATAATGCGGTGCATTAACCTGTTGCACCACCAGGGAGAACCCAACCGTGAGCTAATTTTAACCAGTGTTGTAAGATAGGACCCTAATTTGATTCTCTTTTTTTGCCTTGCACCATTTATTTAAAAAGATCACCCTTTCCCCTTTGAACAGGTCTCGGCTCCCTTGTCTAATACCAGTTGACCATATACACATGGGCTTATTTTCCGGTATTTCTATCTGGTCCATCACCCATTGTGTCTGTTCTTGAGCTGTTATCATTGCTGTAACTTGATAATATAATTTGACATCAGGAAGTGAGTTGCCTCCTGCATCTTCTTTCTCAAGATCCCTTTGCCTATTTGTTTTGTGTTTGCCTGTGTGCATTTCCAAATCATTTTCAGTTTTTTTTTCTATTTCCTTGAAAAAAAATCATTTGAATTTTGATAAGGATTGCACAGAGTCTCTGGCTGACTTTGGGTAGTATAGACATTTTAAATATATTAGTTTTTCCAATCCCTCAATAAAGGTTATATTTCCATTGATTTGTTTCTTCAACTCATGTCATTGTCTTACAGTTTTCATTGTACAGGCTTCCTACTTCCCCAGTTAAATGTATCCCCTAGTAACTAATTGTTTGTAATCCTTGTATAACTAGGATTCTTACCTTTCCTTTATAAATAGTTTATGTTTATAGCAAGAGTTTCATATGTTTGTTTTGTGTCCTGCAACCCTACTGATTTCAGTTGTTAGTTCTGACAGTTTTTTGGGTGGAATTTGTAGGTTTTCCTAGGTAAGATCATGTCATCTGCAAGCAGAACCAATTTTTGTCCTTCCTTTTTTGTGTGGATGCCTTTTATTTCTTTTTCTTGCCTGATTGCTCAAAGCCTTTTGAGACTTATACTCAGAACTGACCCGCTGCTGCTTCTGCTGCCTTCTTTTTTTTTGCCAGAGCTCGTGATGAGTCCAATCCAGATTCAGAGGGTGAGGAAGCAGATTCTACTTTGTGGGCGATATTGAGTGTCACACAGAAAGAAAGCACTGATACAGAATAAGGTGAAGAACTGGGGTCATTTTTGCAAACACTCTGTCTTCATGACAATGAAGAGTTATACCTGTAGTGCAAATCCAGTCAAGTAAGCCTGGCTCCACAGCCCGGGCCCTTAACCACCAGTGTTTGTGATATTTTATAATTTTGGTGGACTCAGCTTGGAGAATGGCCCTACCCATGAACTCATCATTTTTGCCAGGACAGTAAATGGTTCCCACTGGTTAGGCTTGGGTCATGTTCTCACCCTTGTGATGATGAGGAGAAATCAGTACTGGAAAAAGGAAGCTACACAGAGGAACATCAATTTCAGAAGAAGATGCATAAATGTCAGGACACAAAAACAACATCTCCCAGTGAGAAGGATGTGAGAGATGCAATGAGATATAAAGCCATGTCTTCAGAACCTTAGATCTCAAATGGGGAGACCCTATATGTGCTTTATCTGCTGGGAAAGACAGAGGCATTTCCATGAATTCTAAGTTTATACATATGGTGGGTAGTCTAAGGATGATAAAGGAATTAGGAAGAGCTGTCTTGAAGAAATGGGGCAGAAAATATCAAACTTCTAGAATCCAGATAGCACTATTTATACATTTTGATTTCTCAGGGGCACTGGAATTCCTGACTTAAAAGAGGCACTTATCACACTTAAAAAAGAGGGGGTGCATATTGATAATGGCTATATGGGTCAATGGATAGATGGTAGATGGCTGGATGAGTGACTGGATGGATGGGTGGGTGGATGGATGATAGATGGGTAGATGGATGGATGGATGATAGGTGGATGGATGGGTGGATGGACAGATGGATGGACAGACAGATGGCTGGTTGGATGATAGGTGGAAGGATGGATGGATGGACAGATAATTGAGCACTTATTCCATTCCACATCCTGAGACAAATTGTATTTGCCAGCAATGCCAAGGTAGATGTCATTCCTCTGTTTCTATCGATGCCTCCTATGCTTGTGTGTCTTCTTCTGTGTGGAACCTGGTCTAGTATTCATTTTTATGACTTAATATTCTTTTTCTTAAAGATTAACCAGTTTTAAGCCAGTTGCATGGGCTAGGTGCCTTTCTTCTCTGCTCCTATAATTAACTGAGCATATTTATATTTCACTTAATACCCCTATGATGACCACCCTTTCACACATAAAAGTTCTTCAAAGTCTGCATCATTGCTTTTGTCATCCCCTTATCCAAATGCCTAACATAAAACTTGACCAGAGAGAGTGCATAGGAGGTGGATTTTGAAGGGTCAATAGCCAATGTAGAAATAATGTGCACTGATAAGACTATGCAGGGTGCGGATAGAGATGCAGATTTTATAGCCAATGACATCCCCGGTGCTCATTCCTTGATATAATATGATTGATTTAAAATAAAAGAGGCATTGGTCTGGAAACCCCTCCTCGGCAACATTCTTGCCCTAGAATACTGTATACTCAAATTCCATCAGCGTGTTGTGGAGGCGTAGGGAAAGTAGAGGGATGGCACCCTTCTTCTGGGTTCACAGATAACCACTCCTGAGCAAGAGGCAGGAGAGGACAGCTGTGCGTGAGAACTGCACCCTGTTGTGTGACTGGCCCCAGGTGAAGAAGACACACTGCCTGGAACGGAGCGACCAGTTCTTTCCCTTCTAACCAGATGGGCAGCTTAAAGATTAGAAACTCATGACTTTAAATTGCCCTTTTTAGCGTCAGAGCCATAACTTCTGCCCAGCGTCCAGCTCAGCGTCCAGGCCTGTCCTCTGTGCCTGCGGCTGCCCTAGCGCCCTCACGCTCTCCACTCGCCATCGGGGAGACAGATGCAAAGGCTGTGAAGGCACCGATGGAGCCATCTGGCTGGACGGTGATTGGGCTTGCGATCTGAGAAGGGCCCTCGGACTCTGAACACACCGCACTCCGTCGCGGACCCTCCCACCCGCTCCTGCCTGGCCGAGGAGCTGAGGGCCACCTTCAGAGTGTCGTCTTCCAGGCTGGCCGCCAAGCACCCCTGCAGCCTGCTCAGAGGCCCTACTGTAAATCAGCGCTTCTGACACTTGGAAGGAGCTTTAGGGGGTCTGCTAGTGGCACTGTGAACACCGGAGACGGAAATCTTCACATTTCTCGGCTTCTAAATGGCATGGCTTGCAGGGGGTCACAGCTGCCTTCTAGAGTTAATGGAAATGCCTCTGCCTTTCCCAGTGAATAGAGCACATGCAACATCTTCCTATTTGAGACCTGAGTCTCAAACCACCTGAGCAGCTTTAAAAATACTATGCTCAGGGCCCTCCCTGGTGGCGCAGCGGGTTAAAGCACAGCACTGAGACGCTAAAGCCACTTCCGCATGAGTTCGATTCCCGCCTGCCCCGGAGGAGACCACATGGTGTGGCAGACCTCTCCTGACCCGCCCGCTGCTCCCCTCAGCAGGGTACTTCGTCGATCTGCCTGTTCTGCTCCCCACTCTGTCTCTGGTGAAGCCTCTCGCCGCCCCTGCACCTCTGGCCTGTCCCCCAGGTCTGTATGCAGAAATAAATAACTCTTTAAAAAAAAATAAAAATAAATACTATGCTCAACCTTCCCCTTCTCATAGGGGCATCACTCATGCCGTCAGGGGGCAGAAGCACCTGGGTGACCCTGGAGAACAGGTGAGCAAAGGAGGCATAACAGCTGGCTCGACCTGGCTGAGTGAGGGCAGTGATGGGGCTCACAAGGGGTGGTGACACCAGTGGACAGAACTGTCCAGCCTCAGCGCAGGGTACCCCTGACCACCAGGGCTGGTGGATCTAGGCTCTGTGATGTTTGCACCCTGCCAAAACCACCAAGTGAAGCCTTTCTCTGCATGTTTCCCCCCTCATTAAACAAAGCATGAGAAGGCCTCAGCGGTTAAAAAGCTATGGCAGTGATGAAATGTGAGCCTAGTTGAAATAAGCCAGACAGG
This sequence comes from Condylura cristata, assembly GCF_000260355.1. NCBI lineage: Eukaryota > Metazoa > Chordata > Mammalia > Eulipotyphla > Talpidae > Condylura > Condylura cristata. The sequence continues at coordinate 17,535,860 of NW_004567133.1, read as the reverse complement.
GCTCTCCCTGGTGGTGCAGTGGACTAAAGCATCACATTATGAAGCTCTCCGAAGGCCACTGCATGCATGAGTTCTATCCCCAGCCAGGGAGATGACCCACATGGCATTGACAGACCTCTCCTGACCCACCCGCTGCTCCCCTCAGCAGTGTACTTTGTTGATCTGCCTGTTCTTCTCCCCACTCTGTCTCTGGTCAATCCCTGTACCCCAGTTCTGTAAGCATAAATAAATCAATCTTAAAAACAAAAAAGAAAGAAAGAAAGAAGCCAGACACTGCTTTTATAAAGTTCTGCTAGGAGTTCCAGAAAGCAGGAGAGGGGAGGCCTGAGCTGGGGAGGCAGTGGAAAGAGTTGCTATTTCATGGGTACAGTTTCCAATGTGTAAAGATGGGCTGGATCTAGTCATGGTAGGTTCCCTGGAGTTGGCACTACTGCAACTGCACTTAAAAATGGTTAAGCTGCCACATTTCATGTTATATGTTCTTATCACACACACACAAAAAAATACTGACGGCAGGCTCCTTACAGTGACCACCTCGAAGGTGACCCTTGGATTCACTCCTTGAATAAAATGTCTGTTGAGTCCATAAGCTCACGGGGCTGTTGTTTAAAAGGTGAACTATCAGTGGAATCTCTTTGGGTGTCTATGAGACATCTGAATTCCAGAACATCATCCAAGACATTGTGGATGAGAAGTTGGGGTGAGCCCTAAAATCTCCACTTCTTTTGTTTCATTCTTCATTTTATGTTGGAGTCTCTATTTTTCACAGGATAACTTTTTCTTGTGCTTCTGATGAACTTCTAGACTAGACTAGACTAGACTAGAACTTAACCAGTGTGCTACTGTTTCCTTGAGTCTTAGTGGTGACCTCAGTATGTCAAACTAGCTCTTGATATGATGATCTCAATGCTGGAAAAGGCAGTTTCTAATACCAGAAGACTGTCTAGTATCCTATGGGCAAAGTTAGCTGGTAGAGAAGAAAGAACATCAGCTTAAAACCCATATTCAGTATCATGAGAGAAATGCACATTTGAGGGAAAATTACCGTTTTACCTGTAAACCATGTCGAGTAAACTAGACACATTTTGGCCATTGGAGTAGATGTTTAACTTTTTGACTGTAGCATCTGCGAATCTGTAAATTCCAATGTAGGATGAAAAGACTGAGTTAAAATCCATGCTGTTATCATGTTCTTCAAGAGAGAGATGTTGTTTGGATAGTTGAATAGCATCAAAATTAAAGCAAGATTTCTAAAGTCTACTCTGTAATTTTCACAACTGTCGTTGTGACCAGCAGAAACTCAACGACGAGAGAGTGAGAAGGGAGAACAGAACACTTGACTCTGTCTGGACTCACAAATGAATAATGCCAAAGAAACTCCCATGTCATTCCTGGACTAAAAAAAAATATTATTTTGAAGTTTATTTACATCGCTGGAGGGCAGACGAAAAGAAAACAAACTGTTTCCTTTCAAAATAATATTTTTCTGAGCCTGCTTATATTTTCATTAGACCGATACTTGCACATCATTAAGAAAAGTAATCATTGACCTGCCGTGAAAGAAAAATAATGGCCAATGCAGCTTCTTGCCTGCCAGCCCCCTCCAAAGCACGCTGTGTATTTTGAAATCATGGCTAATACAAAAAATATACAGCTAAACAGAAAAACAACATCAGTTCCAAATATGAATACATGATCTGCTACTTAATATGTCAGTGTATTTGTCAGGTTGATAACATTAGGCTCCGCGGCGTTCAATTCGAAGCCTTGCAATATTTGAAGTCTGATATTGTGCTTCACTAAATTTAATACATGGGCTCAGTAATGGAGGGAATCGCGTTAGCACTTGGCAGTTTGTTATGCTGTATAAAATTGACTGCCCTGAAAATACAATAGCAATCATAAAAACGGTGGTCAGCTGAGGGGGTGTAATGTATTTTTGAGGTTTCAGTAAAGGTCCAGATGAAATTTATTGAAATGTTTGCCATTTGGGTGATGATCAATAGTGCCGGGCTAATCATTTCTTGTGAGGATGTTCTCTGGAGAGATGACATTTGGCTGGGAAACTTTGGAAACGCAGGAAGTACACTAAAGGATGCCTCTGCCCTAGTATATATAAACACCACCGACTCACTCTGCGAGTGTTCACCGCGGGTGGTTACTTCTCCCGGCGCTGAGGACTCTCATGCTCAGTGGTGGCTGTTCCCTGTGCTCCCAGTCCGCATCATGGTCATTTGGTTGTGGTGTTGGCTCAGCCGGGTTCTGTGGTGGCTTTGTTGTTCATTTCATTCGGATTCTAAATGGCTACCCATTTTCTTAATTAAATCATTGATTTCTAACCCCCACCCCGGCCTGAAGATGGTCTTATTCGAAGAGAAGGAAAGGATGGCTGCCTTCATTCACACTGACAGAACCGACTCAGAAACCCCCGATCTTCAAACCGCTCTCCGGCTCTGTGGCCATCAGGGTCTACGAAGCTTGTGGGTGGCACAGAACGTGCAAAACGGGTGTCTGAGTTAAAGGGATCCGTGACATGCAGAGAGCGTTTGTGATCGTTACCATTTTAATGCACATATGTCAGGAGACCTGTTAAATCACCATGAAGCAGCATTCTCTTGCTTTACGGTGGTTGCTGTTGGCTTTATCTTTTTCTCAATTTTGATTAGCTGCATTCCCAGGGAGATGCATTATCTGATCTTCACATAGTTGGATGCCTCTGCTACAATGCAGGCATAGCGTCCCGAGGACAAAAATAAATAAATAAATGAATAGATAAAGAGAGTTAGAAAGGTTTGTGTTTGTAACATGGGATCCTCTCTGCTCATGTTAATGGCCGTACAGTGTGTTAGCAAGAGAAATTTCAAGCTGATTTTTGGTTTATTTCCCTAACTTCCACACTATTCTGTTTCCTTATGGTATTTCATTAACCAGATCGATTAAGTGTCAGCCTGCCCTACAAAATTTGGGGGTTAAAGGTGTTGAAATAACTCATGATGACTTGGGGGGAGGTGGGAATTTGTCAGCACCTTGGAGTGAGAACCCAGGGTCTAGGGTCTGCAGAACGATGTAGTCTCAAGCAGAGAGTAAGATTTATGGCTCGGTATCTCCAGTGGCATTTCTTACACTGTTACTGAGCTCAAGCAAATTAAAGGGATCTGTGAATACTGAGGGGTGTGTTTTGTAATGAGGGAAAAGAGACAGAGCAATAAGAAGATAATTAAGGTAACAACTTGTGAAAAATTAAAGCGTTTCCCTCTTTCATTTTTGAATCTTTGAGCATAAACTTTGTAGTTGTTAATTTAATTGCTGCTGTTCACTGCATCCCTGAAGAATATTGAGGATTAATCATCTGGCTCATTCCAACAAGAGATAAGGCCTAAGTGAATTGAAATTTTACCAATTTAACCCTGTCTTCCTCCTAATATGACATGATTAACATTTTTCAATTAACCACATGTAATTATTCTGAAGGCCTTGTTGTACTTCTTTCAGTCTCTCTGACTTTAGATCTGCCTGTCCAGGTAGGGGGGTCGGGGGAGCTCCAAGCAGCTCCGCTCCGTCCTGTGTCTGGCACCCAGGGCCACTGCAGCAGGATTTTGCCTTTGCTTTGTGATCTGGAAATCAACCTCCCGCCTGGAGTGCATTCGCGTCTGTCTGTACTTTCTGTAAACCGGGCACTGTTCGTTCAGAGCCCGAGGAAGTCCCCTAGAGTTGACGGCGTGGTATTTGTGACTGAGCCCAGTGAAAGACTAAGGGCTGTCACGTTGAGAAGAGCCTGCTGGTAGGTGGTTTCCGCGCAGTAGATAGGCCTCTGGGCACGGGAGAGCCAGCATCCCCGGGGCAGGACAAGGGCTTGTCCTGCCGAGCCCGCCGCCCTGCTGGCCAGCCGCCACGGGCACCGTTGCCTCCTGTACTCATTAAACTTTGACACACCGAGTTGTGTTTCTCAGCCCACTGCCCGTTTCAGGGCCCGTGTGACTGGCGGCTGCCACGTTGGAGCGTGGCTGAGAGTGACTCCACCCTGCGGACGCTCCTGGAGACACTCTCAGGCAGGAGGGCATGAGGTGGGCAGGGCTCAGCCTTACTCGGGATGTGCTGAGTGCTGACGTGGCCTCCCCCATCCCTGGCCTGCAAGTGTAAACACGACGAAAGCTTAAGAAAGACCGACAGGAGCCCGGGCCAGCCTGCCTCGTCCTCATCTCTGCGGGTTCCTCCGGGAGTTCATCAGATGGCTTCTGGCGTTGGGAAGCCTGTTCTGAGTACCGCAAAGCGCGTGGAGAGGCGCTGCAGAGGCAGGCCGGCCGGCTACGTGTCCTGTCCCTGGCTCTGCGAAGCCACAGAGACAAGGGGGAGAAGCGGAGGCAAGCGACGGGCAGACCGTTCCTGCAAATCTTCAGGGCAGGCCTCTCTTCATCATCCGTCTGTGGGCACAGCCTCGCACGCTATTTTGGATACGCATCGCTGGCTAATTTCATTGAACATCTATTATCTATCACTCACAGCTCCTTTCCCCTCCCGCTTCTCAGTGTCAGCGAATGGAATACCCACAGAAACTGCAGGCAGCAGCTTCTTTTTTCAGGGTTTTAAAGTTGAAGGCTGGAGGGCGGCAAGCGATGGTTCAGCATCTTGCCCAAGGGCACAGTGCGGGAGAGCAGGGACCCCCCAGGTTGTCTGCTCCCCAGGCCCAGAGTCTCATCATGAAGGAGGCATGTCTGGAGAGAGGGCTCCTCTGAGGTCGGTGCTGACTCAAGAGGGTGTCAGATCACAGTGGAACGGGGGTCTTGGCAAGGAAGGTGGAGACGCGCTGCTGAGTCAGGAGAGACAGTGACAGTGCTGAGAGGGTGGGGGGAGGTGGAGCCGGACGGGGATCTTGAGCAAAGGACCTTGGTGAATTAGGTCAAGGGTCTGGTGTTAGACAACCTGTGTGTCTTGGCTCCTCCACCTTGTGCATGGCTGAGCTGGTGGACTTTCTGGGGCAATAGTTTCTCACTGGCAAGGAGGCGTTGAGGACGCCCAAAGCACAGGACGGGCCAAGGGACGAGGACAGAATTCGTGTGTGAACCGGCCCCGGCGCAGGTTCGTCGTGTTCGCCCCTGTCGGCCAGGGACGGCAGAGAGCGCTTCAGAGTCTAGCGTGTCCTGAGTAGGCTGGACCCCTTGCCCACCTGCTGACCCTCCTGCCCAAACTTGGCCATGTCGGGAAGCAGGGTGAGCTCTATCTCCGTCCCGATTCCACTTCACAGGCAGGAAATACCGTCTCCAAGCTCTCGCCTGGTGCCCGCACAGGTCGGGGCCCAGCGAGTGGCTCCTGTGTACTTAGTCGCCTTCTTCAGGCTCCAAGCTCGCGACATGAACATCTGGCGGAAGTTGAGACCCACCCTCCACATCCTCGCGGAGGGCTCCGCTGTGTGTACCCCCCAGAACTGATCCTTCCGGGGCCCTGGAATCTCTGTCATGCCTGCGCACCCCCCTTCTCCCGCTCCCTCCGCTTCCAGGGCCTCTCCCTGTCTCTCCGGGGTCTCCCCACTCTCATCTCTGTTCTCCATCTCCCCCTCCGTTCTCTCCTTCACTGAAGGTCAGCTTCACTTTCACACTTACGTCACTGTGAGCGTCTCTACTCCGAGTCCTCTTACCTGCCTCATCTCCGTGCTTAGCGGCCCACCCCAACCCCAGCGTGTATTAAAAGACCCTCACCCTTCTCTTGATGACATTGCAATTTACAATTCCACCTTCACTGCCCTGCGGTCGGTCTCCCCGTCTGGATGTCTCAGTGAGGAGCAGGCCCTGTCTGTCTCCGTAACTGACAGGCACCGGTCCCGCACGTGGTAGGGGCTTGGTGAACACTCTTGATGTATGGATTGACCCTGTGGGTATTTGGGGTCTCTTTCTATTTGTTAAAGAACCAGTGAGTTGAGGGGGGTCTCACGAGGCAGCACACACATCCAAGTCCCTGGGACCACAGCTGGGGGCAGGTCTTGGGGGAGAGATAGTGTTGACCTGTTTCCTTTGTGTGAGCAGAAAGGGCTTCACCGGGCCGGACACCCCGGAGAACAGAGGGAGCCGTTTCCATATAAAGTGCTCAAACGAGGAACTGGCATTTCAGGGTGGACGTCAGCGATGGCACCTACAGGTCTCAGAGACTCCAGCGGGAGTGGGGCAGGCAGGGGGTGCGGGGAGACCCCTGGTGGGAGGAAGGGGGCCCTCCCCTGCGGGCGCACCTTGGCAGGAAGCCACCCCCAGCAAGCTGCAGCCAGTGGCACCCCCCGGGGGCTTCTGAGCCATGAGTCACTTTGCTAGGGCGGCTTTATGGGAACGGGGTGTCTAGACTTACAGCCGGCGGCTGGGGGGCGGAAGACTCCCGTCAGGGGACTTGGGAACAGCCGGGGAAGGGCTGGCGCGCACTGCCGCTGCGCAGCGTCATCTAGAGACGGAGCTAATTCCAGGGTATCATTCACATCCTGGGTTTGCTCGCCCGCTGCGCCCCAGGATGCCAGACGCAGCGCTCGGTTCTGGGAATGTGATGCTGACCCAGACGGAATTGGCCTCCCTGATGGCCCGCAGGGCCCGGCTGGGGAGACAGGCGCCTCCTCTCCTGTCAGAGGATGTACAGTGACGGCCGTGAGAAGTGGGGGTGGGGGAGCGCACAGCTTCAGGGCAAACAGCGGCACCGCGCAGCTGTAGTCTGCTTAACGCGAGTCGGGGGCCACGCTGGGGCGCGGAGAGGAGGACCCCCCCAGACTTGTTGAAGCCCGCGTGCTCCTAGGCAGAGCCACACATTCGTGCTTGGGACCGCTAAACCGGTGTGACTTCAGTGCTTCCAAGTGGGAGACGCGGGCAGCAGGGTCTTCCTGGGTGCTCCTGCGCCTTGCCCCGCCCGACATCCACCTCGCCGCTCCCTGCTCCACCCCAGCTGCTCAGCCTACGGGGAGCCCCCGACCCTCCTCTCCAACCGGACACTTCCTGCCCATGCTCCCATCTGCCACCCAAGCAGCCAGAGTGACCTTCTTGTTTGTTTATTTATTTACTTTCTTTAAAAAAGAAATTTAAAGATTTATTTATTTATTCATACAGAACTGGGGTACAGACCAGAGATGCGGGGGGTGAGAGAATTCACCAGGGACAGAGTGGGGAGCAGAACAGGCCGACCAACGAAGTCCACTGCTGAGGGGAGCAGCGGGCGGTCAGGAGAGGTCTGCCGCGCCCTGTGGTCACCTCCGGGGCAGGCGGGGATCTGACTGCACTGAAGGGGCTGCGGCTGCCTTGCAGTGCTGCGTGCTAACCCGCTGCGCCCCCAGGGAGGGCCCAGAGTGACCCTTAAAGCCGCTACCCCATCTGGTCCTCCGCTCCCCGCCCGGCCAGCTTCCCTGGGTGTCCATTCCGTGAAGGAAAGAACACCGCTGTTCCCTGCCCACCGAGCTCCAGGTCCCTCTGCACCTCGCTTTCTGGCACTCAGTCGCCAGCTCCCCCAGCCCCGCCGCCCCCCCACCCCAGTGTCCCAGCTGCCCTGGGTGTGGCACAGCCCTTTCAACAAGGCGGCCCAGGGCTCTGTCCTCTGGCGTGACAGGATCGCCCCTGGGGCGTTGCCTTGTCTGCTCACCACCTCGCTGTGGGTCCCAACACGCAGACCGCGAACCCCGCTTTGCCGGCTCACCCCCTGGCTCGTGGTCAGCGCTGTCTCCCTCACCCCAAGGCCCACTTCTGCTTGGCAAAATTTATTCTGGGCAACTTCTGCCACCCTGGTGATCTGGGGTTGCTCCAAATAGATGTTGAATGAATGAAAGAAAACAGTTATTTTTTTGTGGTGATTTTTTTCTTTTTCTTCTTCCTTCCTTGATATTATCTGCTGACATGTTTGGAAACTATTTTTCTGTGAAAATCCATTTCTACCTACGATCTAGCTGGTTGCTGACCCTTTAGATAAAACTCAGAAGCACTGGCAGTGGGTGGCAGAGAGTGCTTTTGGAGAGGTAAAATTTGTCATTAGTATTATTGTTTATGTGTCCGGTGTCCTTCATATTTTTCCTTTTATATAGCATTTGACATTTGCAAAATGTTTTCCATTTATTTTTATGTAGGGAAAGCAAAAGGCTGTGCGTGTTGTGTTTTAAGTGCGCATGAAGCCAAGTCGCCTGGTTCAGGGAGTTTCTGTGTTTTGATTGTGACGAATTAAAAGAGAGAGTCAGAGACTCGGAGACAGACACGCAGAGATGGAGAGACAATGTCAGAGAGAGACGGGGGACACCCAGTCTCTTTTTAGCCCCACCCAACCCTAGCTTTCAGGGAAAGAATCTAAGGGTGGGGACAGGAAACAGCCCAAGAAAATGCAAAATGGTGTGGGGTGTGAGGCTCCTTTATTAGTCAATTTAAAATAAAATGCGGCTCAGTAGTGTAGAATGTGTCTGGAGTCAAGCAGAAAACCGGCCTTGTTCCCGAAGGCCCCCTCCCCCTGCGGGGGCAGAAGCACCCATAAAAATAAAAATAACAATACCTTGTATTTATGGGGTAGCTTCTCCCAGACTCCTTCTCACTCCCTCTTTTTATCGTTCCTGTGCCCTTGAGGGCTGGCGAAGCCCTGGAGCCGGGGCTCAGCTCGGCTGAAAGTCACCTGGTAGGCAGGGCCTCGGGGCCTCCCCTGGCTGTTCAGGAGGGTCCCGATGGGTGTGGAGTGCCTGGGAGGGGGATGCCAGAGCTGCCCGTCTGACTCCCCAAGATCTCGCGGAAGGGGCTGACCTGTCCACTGTGCCCAGCTTGTCTGTGCCTGTGGGGCTTTCCTGGCAGCCACCAGAGGTTTTGGCCTGCAGGCCGCCCCGTCTGCTGGGGGCCGGCTGGTGGCTTGCGGGTGTGAGATCAGGCTTGATGCCTTCCTGAAACTTCTCCTTTGGGGAGAAGCATGTGCGCCTGTAGTGTGCTGAGCTGGCTGTGTTTAGGAGGGGGACAGTGAGCCCCCTCTCCATCTTGAAGGGACCGCCATCTGGGGGTGAGGTTCAGCCTCTTCAGGGCCTGGTGGTTGGAGGGACGCTCCCCAGGGGTGCGGTACGGACTCCAGCCACTCCAGCTCAGGGCCAGTCCCAGGCCTGGTGGGGCAGGCTCAAGGCTCTGACAGGCAGGACTGAGACACCCCCCCCCCCCCGAAGTGCATGTGCTGCCAGTCGGGGAGCAGCAGACCCCTTCCTGGGAGCTTAAAGGATGGTGTCTGCCTGGCAGCCTCCCCCACTTCCCAGACAGACTCCCTCCCACTTACATCTGAGAAAGTAAAATGTTTTCCTGCATCACTATGAAAAAGAGCCGTAAATCAATAGCAAATCAAGCCACGGGATAAAGGCGCCTTTATGGCCCGAGAAGGTGATCTCTGAAGGGCGCCAGGTCGGCTCTGGCCTGCGATGCGCCTCCCCAGGGCCCCAGCGCAGCGCCTCTGGCCCGAGGCGCCTTTTCCAACACCAGAGTCACCGTCCGCCGCCTCACGTGTGGGTGGGATGAGCCCGGGTCTTCCCGCCAGGGCCTCCTGGGCCAGCCCTGGCCAGTGGTCACTGACCAGCTCGTCCCCCCGCGCGGGGCTGATAGCGGTCTGGTGCATTGACCAAAGGCCCGCGGGGGCTCAGAAGGGCCCGCCCCTCCCTGCCGCCCCTCCCGCCCATCGCTCCTTGGCAGTGAAGGCCTTCGGCCCTGGGTAACCCGCAGGGCAGTCCGCCCAGGCTTCCGGGCATTTTGTGGCATCGCTTCTGCCCGCGTCCTGCAGGGGCGCCCAGGGCTGGGTCGGCCTCAGTGTGCAGCAGATCTCGGCATCAGCGCAGAGGGGGAGCTGGGCCCGCGCTGGCCCTCGCCACTCCCACAGACTCCTCAGCCTGAACCCTCTGTCCAGAGGCCCTCAGGTGCCAGCCCGTGGGCTCGCCTCTGTTGCTGTCTGTCATGGCTGCTTTGATCTCGCCTCACCTGCTCTGCACTCTGCCAGACGCCTGTCTTCTGCCTCCCCCAAAGGGCTGTGCATGCACTTCTGAAAGAGATTTACACCTTGAGCACCTCTAGATGGGGACCTGGGATGGGGATTGTACCCCAGAGTCGGAACCATTGCTCAGGCCATTTACCCCCAGCCTGTCCCGAGGCCCCGCGCGCCAACTGTGTTTGTGGTGTATTGAAATCATCCCATTCTTTGGCGCACAGAAGCAGCCTCTGCGCCATATCTCGCCTTAGAAAATGCACCTGCAGCAATGGTCTTTCCAGGAAGAAGCAGAGGGAGTTGCGTGCCTGCCCAGCCTGCCCAGCCTGCCCAGCCAGCCCCAGCCAGCCCCAGCCTGCCGCCCGCCCCAACAGCTGCTTGCCTGCAGCAAACCAGCCACCTCCGCTTCCTGCGGCTGGAGAGGGCCCTGCCCGTGAGGTCCCGGCTGTCTCCTCCAGCTTTTCTTGAGGGCCTCATTGAAACAGAGCAAGGGCGAATGCCTGGGTGCCTGGGTGCTCGCCCCACGGCGGCTCTGGCATGTATCTGCTCTGCTCTCTCATGGACCCTCACGCTATTTGAAAGCCACTGGGCAGTGCACATCAGGGGGAGTCTGACCCCCTCCTCACACTGGGTGGACAGCACATAGGATATAGCTTGGGTCTGCGTCACCCCGCAGATCCCGAGGAGCCTGGCTGGGGTGAGGACGGAGGGTTTGGCCAGACACAGTGGGCGTGTCTTCTGAGCAGCTCTGCCAGGGCTGACTTCCACGGGAGTGTCTGGTGGTCACGAGGGAGGCGTACCAGATACAGTGGCCATGTCAAGGTCGGAGGGCAAGTGAAATGGCCACTCTTCAGCCTAAGAAAGCTGATCCTCCCAGCCTGTGGGGCGATGCCCCAGTGACAACCCAGAGACCCAGATCCTAGACCTTCTAGCATCTCGACCCTGGCAAGCCAACAGCTTTAATGAAAGCAAAGTGTTGATACAGATGATCAGGACTTGAGGCACTAAGGGTCCTGCCGAAGGAGCATTCATTTCCTTTGCAACACTTTGACCCGGAGACCCCGGCCACATCCTGGCCACCAGCCAGACCAGCACAGATGGGTCATTTCTTTCACCTCCACTGCCTGGCTCTTCCCACTTCACCTCAAGCTCTCCCTTTACATGTTTTAATCCCTGTTTTCCCGCACACATCTCCACCTCAGGTCTTTTTTTTTTTTTTTTTTAATCCACTACGAGGATGCTGTGTATCTTTAATGTGTTAAGGCTGCAGGCCCAGCTCCCTGAGCTGAAACTCTGCCTTGTTTGATGGAGAGTGGAGATTTCCCAAGTCTGATTTTGCAGCGACTCACCCTTTCCCTTGTGCTTGTGATAAATTTCAGTTGTATAGTTTAAATGGTCATTGAATGGATGCGCTGCTCTGCTGGCTACAGTTTTAACATGCTTGAATGATCTCAAAATGAGGCAATCGTTTGAGCAGGAGCCCGAAGAGGCCTGGGAGGCAGAGGCGGCCGGAGACTGATCGGGAATTCAGCAGCCCCAGGCGCTCGCCCGCAGACAGGCTCTGAGTCTGTAGCCGAATGACCCATGGGTCACCTTAGCCCACTCTCCTGCTCGCAGTCCTCAGCCATGATGACTCTGCATGGCCTAAAATCAGTTTCATCTGATGCCTTTTTGTTGAAGAAGACATAGATGAAAATAGCAGCAGCCAGACTGTTTTGCTACTTTCCTGGATACTAGGTAGTCAAAGAATCAGGCCTTCTGGTCTACCTACTTCTCACTTGTTTAATTTAAGACTCCATTCCTTACAGTGGGAGATGATTTCCGAAGACCCAGGTTTACAGGGATGAGCGAGAAACCCACGAGTTGGGAATCATATCCTATAGGCAAGTTTTCTGAAATATCCGCCTTTATGCATTTAGCTCTGAGCCAAGGCTGCCGATGTCCAGCAGTAGTGATGTTGGGGTACGATTAATCGTCCTTAAAAGAGACGATTGCCTTTTAAGGGGTTGGCAGTGAGTATGTTTCTTGAGATGCAGGGAGAAGACTCGAGTCTCTGGGTTGTACCCCCTCTTCATCACAAGAAGTGGGTGCATTGCAGGGGGCATCTGCTCCTTCTCACCATTGTCTACACCCAACGACATCAAGTGAGTTTTTGTGCCAACAACATGTCCCATTTTTTCACATTGAGACCTTCCTATCAGTGTGTCCGTGACAATGTAATATAAAAGGGGAGGTCCCATGTTCCCTGCCCCAGCTTACGAAGGGTAAGCTGGGTGGGAAGGGGATGCTTGGGAGAGAAGATCTGGAGGAGGCATGCGGAGCAGAGAGACATGTGAAGGAGCCACCTTTGCTTCTTGGCCTTGGACTTGTACCAGGGTTGTGGGGGGCATGGAGGGAGACCCTTGGGCCTGCAGGGAGGCTGGCAGAGGCCCTCCAGCTGGACTGTGTTTTTGCCCCTTTCCTTCCCAACTTGTCCGGCCCCTGCTGCCTTTCTCCTGTGGTTCCTACCAGAAGGTGCCTTAGACTCGTGGCAAACATTTGGGCCTCTTTATCTCTGCTTTGGGCCACCCCTGTTGGCTGGATAACTTAGGGGCTTCATTGGGTGCTCAGCTATATTCTTTCTCTCTTTTCTCTGTCTCTGTGCTATGCACTAATTCTATTAAGGTCCTTTCTCCCTAAGAGAATGCTTTGTCTTTATGTGGCAGATGGCAGAACCCATTCAGAGTGTGCAAGTTTAGGGGTCTTGGGGCAGCCCTCCCTCTTCCCACTAACATCCCCTCTTTGGGGCCCTTCCCACTCTTGGTTGTCTCACCCCTTTTTTGCCATTAACGAACCCAGCAGAGATTTGCAGTCTTACAGGAAGCTCTGCGAGCCTCTTGCCCTAGGCTGGATGTCTGCCTCCTTCTCCCTCTCCTGGTGCTGATTCCAACCCTACTTTTCATGGTCTGTGGACATTTCCTATTCCTTAAGTTCCCTCTGTTAGAACACACATGCCTTAAAGGCAAATGATGTGCTTTGTTTATGCGGTGGCTGGCAACAATTTAGATGCAAAGGGTAGGAGAGACTTCTAACTTACTTGCGCAAGCTTGACTGATTTTTCCCTTTGTCCGGATCTTAGTTTTGTTTTCTTTCTCATTTACATGTTAGAACAGACCCACCCTGTGATAATGCTGTAGGGTTTGAGGACATTATTTGTGAACATCATAAACCTTTATGGGTCCCCAGGCTGCATTTGAGAAGTGCTGATTCACACTGCGCTGTAGGAAGGAACAGCCAGAAGCACATCCACCATCACAACCACTCAGTAAGCGAAGGCATGACAGAGAACGCCAGGGGCCGAGTATGAGTGATCCACTCAGGTACAGTCCCCAGATTTATTGCTGGTGTCTGTGTCCAGCCTCTTTCCTTCTCTGTCAACATTTAGTTCTTGACGACTATTTTTTCCTCCTGATTAAAAAGTACAGTAGTGTCGGGAAAGTGATAAAGCACAGATTGTTTGGATATCGACTGCTAACTTTTTGCTTCTTCCTTGGGAAAAAAAAATGGAGCCAGCAGTGTGCACTGGAGCATGTGTGGGTTATTAATAATTTACTCAATCTATTGATGCTCGTTAATTGCAGTAGCTGAGAAAAGTTAGTTAATGATGTGCCTGCTTGCACCACATTATAATTATGATGGTAGTTCCCCTATTATTAGGGCTGAGTAGGTGTTCCCATTAGAAACCTTAATTTTCGAGCTGATTGTCTTAGCCATTTTAAATGACATCGGGCCACATCTTGGCAGACACTTTCTGAAAGCAGATGTACTTCTTTCCAAAATTATTTTTATGGCGGTAAAGAGTTCGCTCCCTCCGATGAAAGAGGCCGTGAAGTCTGCCCCACTTTCAGGGATGGTTTGTTAAAACACCCCAAGCAATATGAGGGCGGTGTGGAGTAGAAAGTTGTCCGAAACCACAAAGATGCCTCCCCTGAGGCCATCTTGGGGAAAACCAGACCTCTCTGAGAAGATGAATTTTCAAGTCAACCTAGTTTGTGTGTGTACTGGGGGTGGGGGGAGGGGGCCCTTGTTTTGTTTCTCTTTGAATTCATCAGAACCTGTCCTAATGCTCATGATACTAACACACTTAACCTTTATTTTTAGACCCTGAAGTTTCTTAGCTCATGACACTAGGAATCCAAGAGTAGCCACCTTCAAGCATGTCTGGACCCAGGTGCAAAGGATACCACTAATGTTATGTCTCCTTCATCTTTTACTTCAGTCTGTGTGTTGGTTTCATACTTCAGGCGACTTGTAGCCTGTAGGCTGGGATCACAGTGGCTCATGTATTGAAGGAAAAAATATATATATATATATATCCTCTCTTCCGTGCTCTGTGGCTTCCATATGTAAAGTAAGAGCAGCATCAGTATCTATGAGCTGGACCCAGCCTCCTCCCTGACCTGGCCCTGGGTGAGAGGGAGAGGAAAAGCTGGTGCCCATCAGACCAATGGCATTGGCCCTGGGGGCGTGTGCCAACATTAGTAAATCTACCACGCCAGAGATATCCTGTTGGTGGGAAGGGAATGTTGATGCCAGAGGAATGAGGAAGAGTTAAGGGGTCTGTAGACAACACCTCGTCCCACCTGGCCCACCTGACAGCCCAGCCACCACAGGCCCCAGCTCTGCTCACACTTGGATTTCTTTCTTTCTTTTTTAAAGATTTATTTATTTATGCATACAAGGCCTGGGGTACAGGCCAGGGGTGCAGGGGGTGAGAGGAATCACCAGAGACAGAGTGGAGAGCAGAGCAGGCAGGATCTACTGAAATCCACCACTGAGGGGCGCAGTAGAGAGACAGGAGGGACCTGCTGTACTCTGGGGTCAGCTCCCTGGACTTGGATCGAACTCGTGCTGCAGGAGCTTCTGACAGCTTCAGAGTGCCGCGACTTAAGCCCTTGTGCCACCAGAATCCCTGGCGCTCTTGCTGGCTGTGCAGTCTTGGCACCAAGGTGAGGGAGGTCTTCGGGGCCTGTTGGCACCATTGGTGCTCTCTGTCAGTTGTGCCAAAGTCACCCAGCAGGCTGAGCCCCGTGTGCACTGGAAGGAATCCATCTTGCTCTGGAAAATCATGATGAGCCAAGCAGGTTGTACTCGATGAGCTCAGCTCCCCAAAAATATATGTAGTTCAGGTGATTCTTTGTGGAATCCAAACACGGGCTCATTTTCCTAGAGACAGCGGGAGGGGAGCAACACAGCCCTCCAAACCCCCCATGACACAATTTAATTTTGTCTTAGGAACCAGAGTGTGTCCAGTTATGGCCTGGATAAATAGAAATAAACAAATAACTAGATAGATAAATAAATACACGAGTTTATTTATTTATTTATTTATCATTTGGTTAATTATGTAGAACCATGGCATTATTTAATATTTTATGTAAAACCTGTCTTTTTAAAAATGTTCTCTAAGCTGTCTGGGGGGAAATAAAAGGAACTGAGTGCCCCCTTTCCCTCCTGTATAAGTACTTGTGTCCTCTGGTAAACACACACTTTTGTTCTGGAAAAATAACTTTGGGGCTGGTTAGAAATCTGTCTCAAACGCACACCTGGAAGCTCGGGTCAAAATCTGCTGCACTTTTCCATGTCTATTGATTGAATTCAATCAATAAACATGATCTGATTTAGTCTCAATGGCCAAACTGTAAATGCAATCTTTTATTTTCATCTTTCCTATCTACCTCACCTTCTAGGAAAATGTGGAAGTAAAGAAAGAGGACATTACTCAGGTGGAAGGGAAGCTACTCTGTGGCCCTTGTTTTCTGTTAGACGTCGGGGGGCGGAACATGATGGGGGGATCTCCACTGTGACTACCCCGTGGAGAGGCAGCAAACATCGGAGGGGCTTGCTCTTGAGACCAGGGTGAAGGAGACTGATGTAAATTCTTGTATTTGCACATTAAAGCTGATAGAAATGTTCCTTCTCAAATAAGGGGATGGAAGTAAAGAGACAAAACATCCAGTTGACATCTCTGTGCATTTATCCGTTTATACATCATTGCCATCATCACCCCGTGATTAATATTTTAGCAGCAGCTTTGTTTAAATATTCTGTCAGAATATGTAATGGTCTAGAATTTAGAGGAAAAGCACTGTAGACAGATGAGCATGCAAGGTTGCTCTGTGGGAGGTGTTTCATCACCCTGGGTCACTCATGGATCACCTACTACGTGCTGAGTGTGGCGAGGTAAGAGATAGACAGGCTCAAGGCAGAGCCTCCAGGATGCCGTGTGCAGGGCAGGGGTGCCCTGGCCATGGGGTTGTGTCCAGGAGGCAGGTGCTACAGGTGGGGGACAGAGAACCAGTGCTGGTCTTCACCTAGGTGCTGAACGACAGCTGGCGAGGATCCACTCAACAGGGTGGGCGTCAGCCCTACCTCCAGCCCTTGGCTTCTTCCTTCCCACCAGGGTGCTGGTGCTGAGCTCCCTGGGGGTGGGGCTGTGTCCTGAGGCAACCTTGGTGTGTGGCTTTCTGGGCTAGAAGTCCTCCCTTCTGCTAGGTCAGTGAACTCCTACCCCTTGTCAGACTTGAAGGAATGATGGAGAACACGTGGATGATAGAGGCCAAGCACAAGGCGCTGGTGTGGAGATTCCCGGTGCTGTTTGGACAGTGCCTGGACACCGCGTGCTCTGTGTATGTGCCTGTGTGTCTACATTCACACATGTTAATGGCGCGTTACCGCTGGATAGTCATTTTACCAAATGCTTTCAGGGCGTTATTCCGTTTCTGACTTTCCACAATACTATATGCATTGCTAGCAAACTCAGAGGACGTGAAATAGACAACTTGATAGCTTGTCAACACTGTATTGCAAAGCCAACTCTGGCCTACAACAGTGGCTGGGAGGGAGTTTAACTTCATTGTAAATGATTCCAGTCTCCAAGTAGACTCTTGGTTTGAGGAAGGCCAGTCCAGTCCAAGGTGGCCCTGGTGGGAAGGACAAGCCAGGGGTGGGTGGGAAGTGCTGATGCCCACCCTGGTTCAGTGGATCCTTACCAGCTGTCATTCAGACCCTAGGCAGAGACCAGCAGCGGACTGCTGTGTGTCTATGATGCCGACTCCAACACCCCCACAGCCTCTGGTTTGAGGAAGACTCAACTGTTCTCAGCACACAATCTTGCAAAGAAGCTGAGTAGCCTCGTGAACTTTATTTTTCAAAAATCAAAGCTGGAAGAAAGTTTTGGGAATTTTACATTCCTATAAATTCTGAAAGAGTGAACTTAAAAAAATGTAAACAGCACCTCCCTGGTGGTGCATGGGTTAATGTTTCAGCGCTATGAAGCTAACATAGCCACTGCAGCATGAGTTCGATCCCCCTCCAGCGAGTGACCCACAGGGTACAGAAGACCTCTTCTGTCTCCCCGCTGCTCCCCTCAGCAGTGGGTTTCAGTAGATCTGCCTGTTCTGCTCCCCACTCTGTCTCTGGGGAGTCCTCTCAATACCCACACCTTGGGTGCACACCCCAGTTCTTGTATGCAAATAAATAAATATAAATCTTAAAAAAATGTAAACAGTGAAGTAAGATTTATCTATATAGAAATGCATGTATTTGATGATATTTAATTTGATGAATTTGGACATAAACTTGCACTTGTGACAGCAGCATCTCCTGGCTCCCTGTGTGTGTGTGTGTGTGTCTGT
This sequence comes from Condylura cristata, assembly GCF_000260355.1. NCBI lineage: Eukaryota > Metazoa > Chordata > Mammalia > Eulipotyphla > Talpidae > Condylura > Condylura cristata. Next base: position 17,518,251 of record NW_004567133.1, on the reverse strand, counting down.
GTGTGTGTAGAACTCCTTCCATGAGTGCCACCCTCTGAACAAAGGTCCAACGGCATCATACTGGAAGGTTACCCGCAAGCACTGGTTTGTAGCATGGATTCATGGAATTTATTCATTGAGCATGGTTAAACTTTATACCCTCTGAGTAAAGGCCTCCTGCATTCTCTACCCCACATCCCTCTACCCCACAACCACCTTGGAGACGCCTATCTTGAAAAAGGCATCACGAGCTGTGAAATAAGAGGAGTAGCAATATTCTCAGGAATTGGTCCATGCAACATCGATCAGCCACCCACACACTCGGGGGCAAAACAAAAAAGTGAAAATTCTAGCCATTAGCTAGTGTTCTCATATTTATAAATAAGTATTTTATAAGTAAATGTATAAACTGTACCTATAATAATTCCTTCGAATGAGCTTATTCTTTTTAATAACTTCGTAATACTCCACTTTATGAATAGAACAGTATTTGTTTAATAAATCCCCTATTAATGCACATTTAGCTGGTTTGCTTTCTTTTTGTTGTTGTTTTGTTTCCCTCATGATCGCAGGCATCTATTTATATTCTCGTCTCTCGGTATTTGTGCATGTATATTTATAGGATAATTTCTTACTTCTGCAAGGGATGGATCCATTTACTTTTCATAGATATTGTTAAGATTTGCCCTCCAAAAAGGGTTTTGTTCATTTACATTCCCGCAATGTATGTGATAACCTGTTTTCTTCACCCAAACGGTGCCTTTTAAACAACATTTTCCTTATAATAAGCACACACCGTCAGACAGTGAAAGGCGGCAGGAAACTTCCAAGGAGCTCTTCCACTCTGCCCCTATTATACTTGATTATGCTACGAAATATTCAGCAGCTTCCAACTATAGAGTGTGGGAGAATGCAATAATCTCTCGTTGGTGCAGGTTAATGGAAGCAAACTCACCTGAGCATCTTTTCAGCTTTCGAATCGCAGGCTGAAAAGCTGTTCCTGGTGTGGACGTGATGCCTGGCAGTGAGCACCACCCCAGCTCTGGAAATGGGAAGACGGACCATATGCTTGGTTATTATATGAATTCACAGGACGAACTATCACAGAAAACATGTGTAGGACAAGATACCATTTCAATTTGGACATGAATGTAGGGAAAATGGAAGGTTGCAGCTCCTGCGAAATGCAGTCAGACAGCGGGGCAAGGAGATGTTCGCAGTCACTGGCCGTTCCGTGGATGCTGGTGCTCTGGGATTGGCTGGGGGCTGACAGGTCCATTCAGAATCAGAGAACAGAACTGCAGGCTCCTGGGGAGCTTAGTCCCAAATTCCAGGCACGTGTTACCAGCAGAAGCAGATCCGGACTCTGCGTGTTGCTGTGAGTCAGCTGCTAGGAACTGGAGGATGATGGTGGAGGTGATGTTATATGAACCCCCCAACCACTTCCACAAATCACGTGCTTCTGTGCTGTGAGAGTAGAAGTCCTTTGCAAAATTCTGAATACTGGCAAAAGATTAGATGTATTCTATTTTTCCCCCACTGGCCTTAAAAGCAAACACGGGTTAGAAACCACTAGTAGATTCACTCTAGAGAAGATGAATAGAGTTCAGCTTATGTGGATATGTGTGGATCCATGGGCAGAGTCCCAAGGGGGCTGGTTTTATTTTCACTCAATTTTTTATTTTGAGATGATTGTGTATTGCAGGCTTACCTATAGCTTGTGAAATAGCACAGGAAGAGTGCCTCTATCTTCCTTACTCAAATGTTCTCAAAGGTAAGGTCTTGCAAAAGTGCAGGGCCATGTCACCACTGGTGATTAGGCTCTTGGATGCAGTAAGATCTCAGTGTCTTGTTCAGACTTCGGTGCCATCTGTTGATACAGTCCAGCTCTTGCTGGAGTCCTCTGTCTTTTGCACACCTGTGTGTGTGCCTTCATTTCTAGATATGATCAGCTCCTGTGACATCTATCTGTGTGTCTATTCCACAGTCACATTACAAAGCAGATGCATCACCACAGTCTCCTCTCCCCCCCAGTTGCCTAGTGCCCTGCTTTCTCTTACCTTGGTCCCATCCTTAACCCCTATGTAACCACTCGCGTATTTTTCATTTCTTAAATTTCGTTATTTAACGAATGTTATCTAAATGGAATGTCCAACATTTTGGGGTTGGCTTCTTTCACACCACCGTGACCCAGAGAGTCATCCAAGTTATCACATGTATTGGTTCCATTTTCTTTGCTGAGTAATATTCCACACTGTGGATCTGCCACCCAAGGGTCTTCTGGATGGATATGCTGAGGCTGAGCAGAAAGAGCACAGCATTGCTCAGTCACTTCCATCACAGAGATGGGGATGGAGAGCCGTGGCAAGCGTGTGACTCACTGGCCTGGCTTAGATGCAAGTGAGAATATTTGAGGGACCGAAGTTAGCAGAATAGAGTCCAGAAGCTCAAGGGGATTCTCACTGATGAAGCTGCTGAGAGAACAGGACTTCTGTTCTGCAGCTCTGGTGCCTGGTGGGTAGGCTTGGAGGGTCTTCAGCCACTAATGCTCTGATGCTCAGAGCTTGTGACTTCATCTTACCTGATATTTCTTCTCTCTCTCGCTCTCTTTCTCACTGGTGCTGGAGGGCAACAATTTGCAGGAGATGGTTTCACTCAGGTCTCCCAAGTACAAATCGGGCCGCCTACTCTGTCGGGTAGGCTGATGACCCCTAAAATTCCTGCCTTGTTGCCATTAAATAGCAGGAGAACTCCAGTGCTTATGTCCCATCTGTGCCAACAGACTGGTGGGGCATGCACGCTTGGCCTGGAAAAGCGATCTTTGGCTTGGCTTTGATCATATATATAATTCTTGCTAATATAGACACCAGATGATTACATTTTATTCTATCTTTGTGTTTCACTAAATGTTGGAACTGTTTCCTTGGGGGAAGTTGTCATCCTAATTAATTGTTTTGTGTTTTTCTTGACGTCTCACCACTGTCTCTACAACTGGGACCACGTGGTTGTTCTAAATATTTAGAGCCTTTGTAACAATAGCAGAATTAATTTCTCCCCACAACTGAAATAGTAGACTGAAAATTTCCATTTCCCTCAAAGGCGTTCTGATGCCACTGGGTTTCCAAATCTTTGACATTTTGTCAATTGTGCTCAATCAATAAAGTAATTTCCTAAGTCTCACTTTTGCATTTTAGGTCTGATTCTCTCTGTCTCTCTCACACCCACAAACACACACATCCCATAGATCTATGAGCTCACATTTAGCATGCTATATCACCCTCATTTGCTTTCCTGTTGTAGACATTTTTTTAATGACTCAGCTCAACCCAAAGCTATCACTGACCTGACTCCCACCCTCCTCTTCACTCTGACATCTAAAAATGGACTCAAACCAGTCAAGAATCCCCCAAAGGACTGGTTTAGCGATGAGTCACGCAAAGTCCCTAGAGTATCTCACTGCTCCTTTGCATATTTTTCCATGGACAGAACAGTAACCCTGGCCTCCCACATCCAGCCCATCTCTAAGTCCTATTGATTCTTTCCCCATGGCCTTTTGCTGAACTCTGCCCCAACTTCCGCCTCCACCACTCTCACAGCTTTGCCCAAATTGCCATCTTCCTTCACTGAATATTGTTCCCACCTGGTCTTCCTGTGCCAGCTCCACTCCCACTCCTGTTCTGCCCGTACCAGGCAGGGCAGCTTTGCATGCACCATATCCCCGCTTCTCCTGTGCAGGCCTGCAGTGGCTTCCTATTTTTTCCTGGAGTTAGAACAAAATTCACAACTGACTAGAAGTTTCTGCATGCTCATAGCTCTCCCTCCACCTTCAGCCACAACAGATCTCCTTTCTTTCCTTGGACAAACCACCACCTCCAGGTGATAGACTCCACCCGACATGCCCCCTCCCGCCCCTTCCCTCCCGTGACAGTCACCCTTACGTGTTACAAACCTTTACAGTTGCTCTTGTTTACTCAGGCGCCTTCCTCCCCTAGAATGGAGCATCACAGACCCCGGAATCATGGAGGTTCTGCTTCCTGTTCCTTCCCAAGCAGCTATCACCTGGACCTCCTGGCTGTAAAGGCTTGTTTATGGAATGGATGGATGAATGAATGAATTCATGAAGTGAATAGTAGTAGACTTGGTTTGCACAGTCTGTTCTCAGTCATTGCACATTAGAATTGCTTAGTTTTGGAACCTGTCAAGCCATTCTGATTGTTAGTGCACCTGTGAGCCCACTTGTTCGTGAGCGGACTGTTGACATGCAGGGCGGCCAGACAAAGAGAACCCAATGGCTGTTCTTTGCCTTGTCATGGGACACTGAGGCCACAGCTCAGTGACTGGTGCTGGGTGTTCTGTTGTGCTGATGGTCCCCAGCCACTGTGCCTGCACCTCAGCTCCACTCTTCAGTGGGAAAAGTACAGCAATGAGTTAAAAACCCATGTGTGGGGCCCTGTCTGGTGGCGCAGAGGGTTCAAGCGCAGCACTGAGAAGCTAAAGCCACTGCAGCCTGAGTTTGATTCCCGCCCTGGAGGTGACCCACAGGGCACAGCAGACCTCTCCTGACCCGCCCGCTGCTCCCCTCAGCAGTGTGCTTGGTCATTCGGCCTGTTCTGCTCCCCACTCTGTCTCTGGTGAAGCCTCTCACCCCCCTGCACCTCTAGCCTATACCCCAGTTCTGTATGCATAAATAAATAACTCTTTGAAAAAAGAAAACCCACTTGAAGCAGTAGCACACAGGGCTGTGGTTTCTGACTTTAACATCTGTCAGGTCAGTGGCCTCACAGTCCTGAGCTTTAGCTGCCCAAAGTGTTAAGCAGCAACAAGCAAAACAGTAAACCTGTACTGCTTTCCTCCTCTCCTGCGTCTCTCTCCTCATCCTGTTTCCCTCCTCTGTCTTTTGTGAGATTGCAGATAGAGAGCAAGGAGAGTACGTAGAATATGTTTGTAGTAAACATAGAATCCTTTGTATAATTGCAATTTACAGTTGACCCTTGACTAGTGTGGTCTTGGGGTGCCAACGCCCAATCACTGTAGACCCCTTCAGAACTACCGAGACCTCACTCATGACTACATCAGTAGTCAGTGGGCACATATCTTGTATGGCGAAGGTGCTGCGTACCTGTATGCGTTCCTACAGGTGAGTAAGCTAGAGAAAAGGAACTGTTACTAAGAAAATCCTAAGAAGGAGACTTTACAAGTAACACATGTAGGAGTCCATGCATGTCTGCCATCTGTTTACAGGAAAGCCATCTTGTGAGTGGGTCTGCATGCTCAGACCAGCGCTATTCAAGGTCCACTGCAACTTGTGTCAGCTGTTATTGATTCCATGAAAAGCACGTTGTTCTTATGTTATCTGGGAAAGTGAATGCAAATAGTGACCCTGTCTCTTTCTGTGTCTGGCTCTCTTGAATGCCAGACCTCTGTGAAGCATAGCCTTTATCTTCATTCAGAGGGGACTCTTCCTGTAAGCCCTTGGGCTACACTTCCAGGTAGTTCTTAAGCAGACATTACCGATGCCAACACATTTCCATTCATTTTTAATGAATACTGTGAGTTTCAACCTTGGAAGCTGTCTTGAATCTCCTGACTCAACTGAAAACTCTTCATCCCGTCTCTCACTTCTCTCTAGCCGACATCACCTCTTTTCGGTCCCCAAACCTCCCTGTGTAGGGGGCAACACCAGTTTCCTTTTCTTTCCCTTGTAGCTTTTCCGTGTTCGGCTCCTTTTTGCTCTTGTTTCAGTGCAAGCTGTTTCCAGCTACTCAAATATCTACCTTCATCATGTTTGCAAACCTTTATTTATGGCCGCTATCAAGAGCAGCGTCTGGGATTATAAAATGGCTTTATGTCACTCTCTGTCTCTGGCTGATATGTCGTGTCTGTCGGTAACAGGGCTATGAGGAGGGTGACGGGGGATGAAGTCGAGGGGGGTCTTATATCTACTCGAAATCTCCGCTCTCCCATGTATTTGTGCCTCATGAGAAGCCACAGGTAATTAAAATAACGACGTTCTCCTTCAGTCTGACTTGACTATAATTGTTTTCAGTGACTATACTTTAAAAAGTGTTCTCTGTGTTGCTTTAGACTGGGCCACACAACTCGTCACAAGTGTGCGGACGAGGCCTCTGCCTCGGAGCCTCTGCTTCCGGCAGCCACATGTATTGCTGGTTTGAAGCACTTGCTAAAGCCTTTCGATCTTCCTATTTTTTGACCACCAGGTCACACAGAAAGTTAGAGTGTGTTATCCTCCTTGTACAGACTCAGAAACTGGGGTGAATCTCCCGTCAAGGTTTGATGCCTAGTGAATATTCTATTCGGTTTGAGCAGCGTTTGGATGTAGGGTTGGCTACTACTGGAAATATGGGTGACCTCGTTCTTGAAATCTTTATGCTGAGCTTCTGAAGATGACCAGACTTACAAATGCTGGAAGCAGTGATCTCTCCCAGGCAGGGTTTCTTTTCTTCTTCTGAACATCGCTCATCTCTCTGGGCACTTGCAGGAAACAAGTCAGCAGTTACAGTGGCGGTGTCAGCACGGGTGCCCCAGCTTGAGAGTTTCGGGTTAGTCCTCAGGGGGAAGAGGGGGGTGTTCCGTGGACACGCGTGTGGAAAGCCCAGGAGGAGAGAGCCGTGCTTGCTTGGCCT
>NW_004567133.1:17464046-17511041 GCF_000260355.1 Condylura cristata | reverse complement strand
CATCCACTCACCCACCCACCTACCCACTCACCCACCCACCCATCCACCCACCCGCCCATCCATCCACCCATGTATCATCTCTCTATCACCTACCTATATGCTGTCTCTCCACATACACGACTAGATAATGGTAGCATGAATATGCATATCCATTTTAATTTCACAATAATTCTGTAATTGTGAGCAGATTTCATTATGCCCCATTGTGCAGATGATACAGTTGACATAAGAATCAAGGCCAAGGGGAATTTAAGACCGATCTCTTCTCCCTCCACCACCCGCCTTGTCATTAGAGTCCTAATGCAGGGCGTTGCCCCCAAGGCACATGGAGTCCAGGCGAGGGGTCCCATTGGGTCACCAGCTGGCGCTGGACCCTGGACAAATCACCCGCACAGTGCAGTCAGGAGTCTGTCTTGTGTGTATATACAGCTTCTCTGTCCTGGACCCATGGTCACAGGGCGGGGATCACATCCATCTCATGTGTCTGCCAGGGCAGTGACATCCATATAAATAATTCCTAAACCAGGGAAGAAGCTGTATCTGGAGCCTGAACTCTTCTTTCTCTCATTTTAATAACAGCCAACTGAGACTCAAAATGGTTTTGACTTGCTCAGTCGAAGCAGGGGGATCTACTGGCCAATTTCCTTTGAGTATTACCTTGTTTGATTTGGACGAAGGGGCAGGGAGTTGTATAAATGTCACTGCAGAGAGCCCCTGTCCCCTGGTAATGAGTAACCTTATCAGTTCAGAGCAAAGAGACATGTTGAGAGATTCTGTTTTGGAAAGTGGCGCACGGATGAGGGAATTTTATGACTATGGATGAAGAGCCCGGTCTAGTGATGTTTGGCTTCTGCAGGTGGGTGAAGGATTTCATCGCTGGGCCTGTCCCTGGCGACCCTGGATGTCCCTGTCTTACTCCCTAGAGTGTCACAAGTCTCTCCGCCTCCCCCAAGCCAGTGTCTCAATAAGCTTCTTCAGTGTCTCAGTTTGCAAACAGCCTTTTTTTCAAGTTTGTTTTTTTTTTCACATCAGAGGTAATATGTGTCTACTGCAGAAAACCCAAAGCGGAGGAGAGGGAGAGGACACAGTCTATGAAAGTCCACTTCTAACCCTACACTCGGAAGACCATACACCCCTGAGTTTAGTACTTTATACTTTGTCCTCTGCTCACACACCCAGAACACACACACAGCACACGGCACACACACCTACACCTCACAACTGTCTTGCCACACCGCCCACCACCCCCGTCTCTACCCACCTACCCACCCTGCTCGAGGCTGCATAGAAATCTGGTGCTGGGCCCATTTCATAATCTGGCCCATTCTGCCCTTCTGATGAGCTACTAGGTGATGATCAGCAGCCTCAGCCTTGCTCCTTGACCTAGAAGCAGCCACGTAGAACACGGTTCCTTAAACGAACGCAACTCATCAACCAGGAGACCAGTGCCACAGCGGGTCACCCAGCCTGACGTCGAGGCTCTGACGAGGAGCGTGAGGCCCTGCCCCAGGCCGCGGGAGCAGGGCCACGGTCTCCAATCCCACTGTGTGCTGGCTGTGCAGGGCGTAGTCCTCCCAGCGGCCTGTTTCCACACATTCTTCCAGTGCCGACTTGCTGGCTGGGATGTGTCTGGGGGTGCCTTCCAGGGCTGCGCAGCCGGGTGGGGTGTCTGGCTCCGGCTGGGAGGGCGGAGGGGGAGGGGCCCCGGCCACAGGCTGTGCACCTGGTGTGGGCCGTTCCAGCCCGTGGGCAGAGCCCCTGAAACTCCTGGCTGCGGCCACGCGTCCTGGCTCCCAGGTCTGTGGTTCCGAAGGGGGGGGGGTTGTCCACTGACGTGGCTGCTTCTAGGTCAGGGAGCAAGGCTGAGGCTGCGGCTGGTGACGCTTCTTTTTATTTATTTTTTTCAGTAGTTTTTTTTTTTTAATTTTAAGATTTATTTGTTTATTCACACAGACTTCAGGTACAGGCCAGAGGTGCAGGGGCGATGAGAGGCTTCACCAGAGACAGAGTGGGCAGTAGAACAGGCAGATGGACGAAGTCCCCTGCTGAGGGAGCAGCGGATGAGACAGGAAGGGTCTGCCGCGCCCAGTGAGGGGTCGCCTCCAGGGCGGGGATCAAACTCGCACTGAAGCCACTGTCAACTGTCTGGCTGGCTTGCAGAGCTGCGTCCTCACCCGCTGCTCCACCAGGGAGGGCCCAGGTGACGCTTCTTTTGCGTCTTGACTGGACGTGCCGCACGAGTTCTCTCCATTCCCCTTCTTCTTCCGACACGTACACTGGACCTCCTCCAGGGCAGGGAATGAATTATATTGGAGACAACCTTCTAAATTAGCAAACGCGTGGTCAGCGTGAGGATGAGGTTCACAGGTCTGATGGGCCCCGAGGCAGAAAGGCAGATGGGCACAACGCCACAGAGTGGACTGAGTTCAGAGGGGGGCACGAGGCAAAGAAGGGTGCTCGGGAAGACCGCGGCTGGGGGCGGGGGGCAGGGGGTCTCGGGAGCGCTGGGTGGGGGCAGCCGGCCGTGGTTACTGGCAGCCTGGCACTCGGGCCTCAGCCTTCTATGCTGCCGTGACGCGGGACCTGCCCTCTGACGCACCTGACAGCAGGCGATGAGGCTCAGCTACCTGACCGCCCCCAGTGTCATCTGGACTGATGCGTGAGGCCGGCTCCCACCAGCGCTGCTCCACAGGATGCGACTTGTGGGAGCCCGGGGGCCGGGGGGCCGTGGTGCAGACGTGGGGCAGACCCACAGAGCCAGGCACCCGCGCCGTTCCCCGATGAGGGCCCTTGTGGTGGCCCGGACCGGCAGGGCAGAGCCCAGACCCGCACCCCAACACGGCTGTCCGTCATGTCCCTTCCATCCTGACTCCTCAGGCAAAGGCCCAGATGGCCGCAGCTGTGTCCACTGCTTCTCCAGCGCTGACCAGTCTCCCTTCGTAAGGCAGGGAGGGCCGGCTTCAGGCTGACAGTAGCTGCTGTTCCCGTGTCTGCTTCCACCTCTACTGCCCTGTGTAGTCCCACTTCTGAGCTACAAAGGGAGTCGCTTCTTCCAGACCAGGCGTGCCGTGTGGAAGGGTCCCCAGAACGCACGTCCACCTGGGCCCTCTGAGCGTGACTTATTTGGAAGCAGATTCCTTGCTGATGTAGTTGGGTAGGAGCTCCGAGGAGCTCTCCTCCTGGATTCAGGCTGGGCCCCGCTTCCAGTCACGGGGTCTGTAGAGGGCAATGGAGGGAGCGTGGGCACAGAGGGAAGGACACGTGATGCAGGGCTGGAGCGATGGCGCCCCCAGCCCGGGAACACAATGCTGAGCAGCAAAGGTGGTTTCTCCTGAGAGCCTTCCCAGGCTGCAGGGCTCTGCTAACGCCCTCATTATGAATTCTACCCGCTGGAACTGGAGGGGAAACATACAGCCTTCTACAAACCTTGAGCGTGTAGTCATCTGGGATGGAAGTTCTAGGAAACAAATTCACAAGGTGTCTGCACACTCAAATCCCAGGGCCAAGTCTAGCTTGCTGGCTGCTTGCATAGAGAATAATATTTGCAAATACACTTAAAAAAAGAGATGTATTTATTTACGCATACAAGAGCTGGGGTGCAGCCCAGAGGTGCAGGGGCTGAGAGGACTCCCCAGAGACAGAGTGGGGAGCAGAACAGGTGGATATCCTGAAATCCAGTGAGAGGGGAACAGTGGGGAGACAGGAGAGGTCTGCTGGGCCCTGTGGACCACTCCCTGGCCGGGGATTGAGCTTGTCATGGATAGCTTCATAGTGCTGAGACTAACCCCTTGTACCACAAGGGGGGTCCCAAAAGACAGTCTTGCTCATTCTGTTTCACACTAGCTAGGGTGGCATTCACGTGGCTGTGTCAGCATCGAGTCCTTGCCCCTGAGACCCTGGGTCTCTGCCCACCGTCTCTATCCATAGGCCCCTCCCAGAAACATGGGTGATGTTCTTCTCCATGCACTTTCGGAGCAAGACCAAGCTGCAGGGGGCTGGTTCTCTCCAGTATGGACCTGCCCAGGTGAAACTTTTCTTCAACTTAGATTTCAATTTTCTATGAAGCAGGTCTTTTCCTCCATAGAGGAGAAATTTGAAGTACTCTAGAGCCGTTGACAGAATTAGTTAACAGTGAAGGGATTCAATGAAGCAAAATGGTCTTTTTTCTGCTGAATCAATGAGCATTAAAGCTCAGTTACAATGACAGCTTTTCTGGGAGCAGAAGTTTAGGATAATCTGGCTAATGGGGATGTGGTATTCTGGCAAGCTGAGGTTTGATAGAGAAGATTGGAGAGCATGGATGGGTCTCTTCACTCCAAGAGGGAAGTGAATCATGGCCCTCCTTACAGCTGGGGATGGGGCTGGCAGACTAGTGTCTGGTGAGGGCTGGTGAGGAAAGCTGAGTCAGCAAAGTAGCCGGGAATGGCGAAGAGCAAACACCACACCTCAGAGTCAAAGCAACAATGAGAAAAGCAAGTAATGGGGTGGGACAAGATATTTGAAAACCACGTATCCAGTAAGGGGTGAGCACCCCAAATATTTAAAGAATGCACACAAATCAAGAACGCAAGAATGAATCAGTTGATTTAAAAATGGACAGGTGCTTTTCCAAAGAAGACATCCAGACAGGCAAAAGGTCTTTGAGGTGTCAAACCTCACTGTTAGGGAAAGCAAATCAGAACCACACGCGTGTTGGCACGACTGTCCTCAAGGAGACAAGAAGTAACGGTGGTTAGGGCAGCGGAAAGGGATCCCCACTTTCTCTCTGTGGGTGGGAAGATAAATTGGTTCAGCTGTGATGGAAAAAAGCATGGATTTTTCAAAAAATTAAAAGTAGAGCTCCCACATGATCCACAGTCCTGTTTCTGGGATCTGTCCTGAGGAGACGAAAATAAGATACTGCAATACATGGCCAGGATTAACTGCAACACTGTGCACGGTAGTCAAGATGAAGGTGTGCTGTGCCACACACTTAACTTCCACACTGGACTGTTTCTCACTTCAGAGGAAGAAGGAGCTCCTGCCTTTTGAGATGACCTAGGTGGAGGTTCAGGGCATTTTGCAAACCAAGATCTTGGGGCAGGAAAGACCAGTGCTGTGCTCTCCCTGACGTGTGTGAACTAAAGTAGCTGAACTCATGAAACTGGAACAGGCTCATGGTGACCGTGACAGCAGGGTGGCACCAGAGGCTCAAGGGGACCATTTACAGGCTGAAGATGAGTCACATTAGAAACGGAACAGGTGCCATCATGGCTACAGCAACAGGACTGAATCACAGGACTCCAAGTGCTTAAGAGCGTCGACTTTGATGTTCTCACCACCCAAAAGAAATGGCCGTCCTGGGATGCGACAGTGGGGTTAGCAGTGCTTCTGCGTTAATCAGATCGCAACACGGAAGAGGCATCCCAAGCACCGCCACCACCATTTTCGAGGAACACAATGCTATATGTTAACTGGTCCTCAGTTTTTAAAACTGCTCCGATTTCCTTCCTCTCTCTCATTCAGTGTGTGTGTGAACGTCATGGACCAGCTCCGAAAGATAGGCGCTGGAAACCTAATTAATTTCATTCATACTGGCACAGAAAACGTTCAATTAAAAGTTGAATAGACGCACACACACACGCACACATACACTCACACACACAAACACTCAAGTGCCGAGGAGCCATAAGTATTTTGCTGGTTTTCCTGCACTCCCTCCTGACTGAGACTGTTTTTCTGTCCACTGCATATTTCACTGGGAAACTTCTACCCCTTCCAGGCCCAACTTCCTTTCCTTCCTGTTAGGAATTTTCTCCCTAGACTTACTCTTCAGCCCCTAAAAATATCCACCCCACATTATTTATTCACTCCATAATGCATACCATCCAAAGACAACAATTTTGCCAATAAACTGTTATTCTGATGAATAATTCATGCAGGCTTCATTCTCCTGACATGAACAAATATACTTTCAGATGGGAGGAGTGTGGCTCTATTTTAGTCTTAACTGCATTTCGTAGCTTAATATTTTTAAAGATTTTCTGATGTCCTTTTTTGGGCGAGCTCCATGGGGGACTCATTCTCAAACTCTAATTAAAAGAAGTAAGCCACGGCACAGAATCTTAACTGAACTGGTAGACAATAAGGAGTTTGGATGTGGAGGAGGAAAGAGGCCAACGGCCGGTGTTTCGGGTAGAGGAGCCTCGAAGTGTCCAAATGGGTGGCCATGTTGGAGTTCCGCCAGCGTGGGCGGCCATCGTCCCCTCCTGGCCTGTGGATGAGGTTGGCGTGATGAAAAGGCCCGCGTGTCCTGGGTAATTAATACTGCATGTTTGACAGAGATAACTTCCAATTCCTGAACCCCCTTGATTGGAAACACGGGTGACAAGATGCCCCAGTGAATCTGGGTTCTAACAAGAGGAGCCACAGAGCAAGGGCTGCTCCCGTCACCTCCGGGGGTGATGCACTGAGTGCTCTGTAGGGGGCGCTCCAGAGACGGGCCTGGACTACCTTGCCGGGGTGTGAGCACTGCCCCTCGTCGGGTCCTTAACCCACGGCAGCGCAGGAATTCTTCAATTGTATTCCAAGAAAGGAAAATAGTGGCTTGTCCAAAGTCAAGGATGTCGTCCGATGGATGTTGTCCAGTGGATGACCTCCGGGGGTGGGGAGGGGCTCTTAGATTGCTAAGCGGCCGTGGGGCTTCATCTCAGACACAGATGTTGGGAGCCCAGAGCCCCGTGCACCCCTCCATGGGCCTTTCCAGTGGCCTCTAAGCCACCAATCTCTGCCCCCCGAGTGGGAGGGGGGTGTCTGTCTTCCTTGCCTAGTTCTCTATCCTCTTTCCTCTTGTGGGAGTTGTTAACTAACACCCTCTGCCTTCTTGGCACGGTCCTCTAGCTCTGCTCTGCCTGCTGCCTAGAATGTCTTCTCCTCAGTTGGTCTTATTTTCCAAGCTTGAGCCTATTCTTCTGGAACATTCTGGCTACCTCTGTAGACTCTCAGGGTCTCACAGGAAGTTTCTGCTGTTGCCAGTCAACAGTTATGCAGAGCAGATCCACCCCGGCTGTATCCCAGGCTTATAGCCACAGATGTAGGGTTTGGGAAGACATTGAAACTCTTTGGGTCCCCGCGCCTTCCCTGTGGAAAAACAACAGTCGCCCTATGCATCCTGATGTCCTGCGGCTTCAGCGAGAAAGTGCTTAGCAGAGCGCTTGGCCTGATATGCTTTTAATAAATCATCAATGTCTAGTTCGCGTGACCTTGTACGGTGTCTGACTGATTTTTCACGTGGGCCTTATCTCCCCAATTGGATTGCTGGGGTCACAGAAAGAAATTCCTCTCAGAGGGCATCTTGGGCTGCCAATTCAGCACCGCAGGTGAAACTGGCCAGGAGGCTGCCTCCTTGTTCACAGCATCATCTCTCTGCATCCTGAATGCTGGTGTCTCAACCAAAACCTTGCAGGAGGCCATTCCCATTGGCTCTGCTGTACACCAGGATCCACTGAAGATGCCTTTTTATTTATGTATATTTTACATCATTGTTCATTTTTGTACAATATTTACTTTCTCCTCGCAGGTGTAGTCCCTGTGAAAAACCCAACATCAGGTCACCCTGCACCATCACCACAGTCCCGTGTGCTCTTCCCTTTCCTGTGGTGATCCCGCCCCCTCCCCTTCCTCTGTAGAATGTCTCTGATTTATGGTTGCCTGTTACTTTTTTATTTTTCTTCAAATTTTATCGCTCTTTTTCCTGATACCTTATTTGCTTCCCCTATATTCCTCCTATAAGTGAAACCATCTGTTATTTTTCTTTTTTCCATCGGGCTTATTTCACTGAGTATAATCCCTTAGTTCCACCCATGTTGCTTTAAATGGCAGATTATCACTTTGGATTGCGGAGTAGTATTCCACTGTGTAGACAGGTGACGTCTTGAGCTGGTCATTGTTGCAGATGCATTTTTATAGGATAAGCTGCCAGCTGGAGTTTCCCAAGAGTGGAAGCACTGTGACGAGCTTGTCATCTGCTATCCAGAAACTTCCTTGAAGGTCTGAGGCCTTTGCACATTGTTTTCGCCAAGGTCCCTTTTTCGGGTAAAATTTTACTTATTACATGGCTTAGCATGGAGTGAAGATTGAGACACATGTCCCGTTTTGAATGTCATTCAGGGAGAGCACGTCCCTCAAGAGAGTGATTTCTAGAAAGACGTGGACTCAGGTCCCAGATCCCGCCATGAACTCTGGATGGACACGAGGAGGGCACTGTTGGCACGAAGACGCTGCTTTCAGCCCCTAGTTTGCTCATGATTCACATGGTCTTGGGCAATTTGGAAAACACCTCTGTACCATCCTGCTGACGTGTGTAAAATGAAGCACCCGAATCAGTATGAATTATCCTCTAAAATTCTGCCTCTGAGTTGACGTTCATAGGTAGGTGCCAACAAGTCCTTATTTTCCTAAAGCCCACATCCCCTACAATAGTTACCACTGTAGACTTTTTCCGATCCCATAAAAAACATCTTTGGTCTCATCACCCAATCTCTTAATTCTCAACACCCCTTGCGTTTTCCTAATAAAGCGAACTCTTCCCACTGTGTGTTTATAACGTGCAAGACATTGTTATTCCTGCCATAGCAGTGGTGGATGAAAAATGCATACTCCTTTCTCTTCCCAAACCATCTTTGGAGCCTCGGTCTTTTATCAGCAAGTCAGAAGTGCTACCTTTTGCAAATTAGCACCACCTCCTGAGAAACGGTGCCAAGTTTCATTAAATGTAATTAGCATTCCCGTTGTTCCCTCACATTGCAAATAACCAAAACAAAATCTCTTTCTGAGTTACCATGAACACCTATCAGCCCAAATTATTCCAACCGTGTCGACATGAGGCTGGAAGCAGGAGGCAGGGAGATTGTTAACCCCATGACAGTTCACCTTCACGGGGCCAGGAGTGGCAGAATCAGGATCTCCACGGCTGCTCTTCAAAGTGAACACTGTCTCCCCCAGTGTGGAGTTAAATAGCTGGCATGTTGCCTGCTGAAGGGAAGGGCTTAGGAGCATGAGAGATAATGTTCTTCAATTTAAAACTGACCCTCTGTGGGACTCCGAAGCCGGCACTAAATATCCTAGAGCAATACAATTCAAAACTAAATTTTGAGAAACCGCCACGATTTCCATATAAAAGGACAGCAAACAGAAATAAACCAACAAAAACTACTCTATCTGTATTTTTCCTAGCATTTCATGATCAAACAGGCATTTTTATATCCAAGAGGAGGAAATAATAAGAGCTCAGACTGATGAACGGTACTTAACGTTGGGATCATTTTATTAATGATGATTAATAAGCAGAAATCTCTGTTTTTATTTCATGATAGCAGAAGTTGCATAATTCCCATACTGTTAATCCAAAAGAAAACACAAGCAATGCTCCCACCTGCGTGTCCAGTGTCACCATAGACCCTAGAAACTTGGGCAAATGTATCCTGCATTTAGAAACTACTCTTGCGAGGGAATCTCAGCTAAGCCGGTGCCCCAAACACATGTCTCTCCAGACTCTACTCATGTTAATGCGCTCCAACAGAATTCAGAAACCCCCAGATTTGCATGCCTCTCTGTAACGAGGGTGCAGAGAGGGAGCTTGTTTCCAATGTTTCGTGTAAAATCGAGTTCAATTTGACTGGCATTTTTTCCTCTCGGAAGCCATTTTGTCTCTTCCTTCTGCTTGCTTCTGTGTTTCAGCATTTGTCATTTCAATTACAGTACCGCATACTATTTTTACCCTTCGAATGCAATTTTCAGAAACATTAGGGAAAGAGCAGTAAAGATATTAGGAGGTGGTAGTTAAGACTGAGAATGACTTCAAGAGGGTGGAACAGATTTAGGACGTTTTTATTTTAATCATCTATAAAGAAAATAATTCCAGAGACTCGGTTACAGTTAAATCCCACTTACAGCACAAAGCATCGTAAAACTGAATAAAGTGATATTCTCTCGCACAGTGCCATGCCTATTATATTGTATAAATTAAATAACTTATTATGCCCATTTTCTTCTCTGGGAGTCAAGAGTGAGGAGGACCAAACTTTTCCCACCTGAAGTTATACCAAGAAATGAAACACAAGGCAGGATATTTGGTCTTATCCCAAGAAAGAGGTCAGCCTAACATCATGTGGTTGGTGGAGGTTCATTCATTCAACACATATTATGGTTCTATGGTACTGGTTCCATGGCTACCAGGAAAGGCAAATGAGCACACATTGCTCTGATTCTTGTAGCACTCACTGTCCCCTCTCTGTGCAATGTGAGCTTAACTCTCTTTATAACTGACTTATTCTTGAACCATTCTATTATTCATGATAGGAATTCCAGCTGGGCTGAGTTAAAAATGGGGTGGGGGATTTCTTAGGTCCTATGATTCAGTTGGCCAGATCATTGGCACCAGGTAATGACATGGCAACTCTATAGTTGTCCACCCGCCATGGGCCGCCATGCTGGCTTCATTCCCTTCTGGTGGCAGTGGTCTTTTTCTAGAAATATACAGTGTGGTAAGGTGGGAAAACATAGCAGCTCTGGGATTTTATTCTCAAAACCTTATTATGAATCTAATTAGTTGCTCACCTTGATTCTATAACTTTCTTTCCTACCCTACCCTTGTAGGGAACTGATTTTCCTTGTGGATTCACCCAGATGCCAACATACCCTTCCCTCTTTATCAAATCTGGATAACTGTGGAGAATCTTATCACCTTTCCATATGGAACTGAAGTGGGACACAGACTTAATTGGCATAAGCCACTTGCACTAGCCCTTCTCTCTTACTAACATTCCATTCTGCAAGTTAGAGTTTAGGTTACTCTCTCACAAAATTCCAACTAGTTGGTAGCTGGGTGTTTGCCCTACAAAGGCCCTATTAGAGTGAAAATATCCTTACTATTGAGTTGTTGTGATGTCAAATACCTAGTTCCTTTATTGTTTAAGCTAGTTTGAATTTGAAATTTTGTCATTTGCAGCCAAAAGCATTCTAATTGATAAATACCTCAAGGCAACAGAGGAAATAGAACACTTCTTGATTAGTTCAACTTAGAAAAACCCTGAAGAACATTGTTTGCATGTGCTTGTATCCTGTACAAGAAAACCGAGTAGCCAGGTTTGCATCTGATAAATCCACCTCTATGTTTATGACTCGTAGCTTCACCAAACCCAGGTATAAAGTAGACCTTGGCACCAGGCTTAAGAGCCCAGCTGATAGATGGAGAAGTTGAAGGACAGTAATCATGTGCATTAATTTCTTATTTGTTTATGCTTATGAGGCATAACTTCATATCAAAATTCATTCATTATATTGGCAATTCATCTCAGATACACTTATAGACAAGCGAGAACCACTACCTTTCTGATGCAAAGTTCTCACCCTGCACTGGGTTATCTGGTGCCTATTTGCAATCGATCCTATGTCGACTCTCAGTGCCAGTCAACCCCTCGACTGCTTTCTGTCTCTACAGAGTTGCTTTTTCTGGAAATTTCCTATAAATATGAAATATTCTTCACTCCATTTTCAGGGTGGTTTTAAGGCTGTATACCTCTGACAAATGAATCAGTAGTTTGTTTCTTTCTATTGTTGAGTAACAGTTCGTTGTGTGAATATTTTGCTTATCTGTTCGCCAACTGATGGAAACTTGGATGACTGCAGATTCAACTGTTATGTATAATGCTGAGATGAATGTTTGTTTCCAGATTTTTGAGTGGATGTTTTGATTTTCGTAGAGTGGATATACAGGAGTGCACTTGAAGTGTAGTGTGCCAAACTTTCCTAGGATGTTTGCACCATTTAACACAACATTCAAGGGTCTTGACTATGCCAACTCCTTGTCAGCTCTTGGTATTATCTGTCTTTTGAATTACAGCTTTCTAGCCAATATGTAGGGATATCTTCTTGTGGTTTTCATTTCCCTAATGTTTAATGTTGTTGAGAATCTTCTGATTGTCTGACCTTTCAGTGAAATAGCCTTGTTAACCTGTGAAATAGAATTTAGTAATCTTGAGAAGTCTTATATTTCTATCAATAATTCCCTTTCTGCAGTGAACAAATCAACAAAAGAATGGGTGGAGAGGCTGAGGTAGGGGAAAAAATCCCCATCCTTTCAGGCAGAAATGCAGGACAGCAAACAGGATCTTCCCTTGTCTATGTGTGGCTTGCAAGCTGCTCTGGTGACCTGGCCTAGGTGGGGCACTCACCTCACAGGTCAGTGGCCCCCTCATGCACAAGGCACCCTCCGAGGACTCTGCTTTGGAGATTAGCCCTGGGGTCCTCACTGGAGCCCAGGACCCTGCCAGACCACACACTCTCAGGTCACCCCTTCCAGCACAGAGCAGTGGGTGCCATTTCTTTTATCTGTTGCTGCAACAACTTGCTCCCTCTCAGGGAAAAGTATGTCGATGCATGTGTTTCTCAGTTGCATTGTGGCAACCTATGCTTTCCTTAAAGGCGTAGGAAGGACTCCATGTTCACAGACTGGCCCACGGAGCAAAAGCCAAAGAAATCCAGACCAGTTCCTCTGTTACACAGATTTTTCCAGCCTTAAAATCTCCGACAACAGAAAGCTAAGTCCCCGAGAAATGAGCGCATAGCCACCAGCCATGGTGAGGTCAGTCAGTTCTGACACTGGACACAGCAGGGGTCTGGCCAGCACAAGCCCAAGGATCTGACGAAGGCTGCGGTGAACAGCGTGGTGTTTAAATCAGATTTCTGCGGGTGTAATCCCAGCACGACGTGCTGTGTGTGTGATTTTGGACAAGCTACTTAACCATGTTCAGCTTAGGTTAACTCAGCTGTAAAATGGGATTAATAATAACACTGGCTTCTTAAAATCATTGGTAGGATTAAATGAGATAATGCATGTAAAGTGCTTAGCGTCATTCTGCATTTATTTAGCCATTATAATTTTTTATGTCATATTTGATTTTATGTCTTTGGCACTTGGAGGAAAGTCTGGCATAGAGTGTGCTTTTAGTGATTATTGGTGACCACACACAGTTTTGATCTCCCTTTCTCCCTCCTCCCACTCTCTCTCCTCCCCTCCCTCCCACCGTCCCTCCTCCCATCCCTCCATCTTCCCTCCTTCTTCCTTCCCTCTTTCCATAGTTTCTTTCTCCTGTATTTGTTCATTTAATGATACAATGGTGAATTCACTCCATATATTAAGGTATTTGTTCATGCAATAGATAGTTATGAGTTGCCTCCTCTCTCCAGTAATGTTCTCAGATCAACAAACTGTAGTTCAGGGAAAATCTAGCCTTCACCTCTCTCTGTCAATAGCTTTATAGAAACACTGTCACACCCATTCATTTGTGTACAGCCTATGGTTACTTTGGTTTTACACCAGCAGGACTAAACATCTATATCAGACTCTATGGTCCATTCAACTTAAAATACTTAGTACTTGACCCTTGACAGAAAAAATTCTCTAGCCCATGTTTTAGATACTGAGATTAAAATAGTAAACACAGAAAGATAATATCCCTCCTCGCATAAGAAGAGACATAAACATAGACAAATACATGCATACACACACACTAAATAGCTGGTGGAGAGTGCATTGAGAAAGGAAACTGGACCCTCTCTATGGCTCAGCAGGTTAAAGTGAAGCATTGTGAAGCTAACCACAGCCACTTACTTCAGCATGAGTTTGGTGCGCAGCAGACCTCTCCTGTCTCACCGGCTGCTTCCCTCAGCAGCGTATTTCAGTAGATCTGCCTGTTCCACTCCACACTGTCTCTGGTGAATCCTCTCACCACCTCTGTCCTGCACGGCAGCTCTGTATGCATAAAGAAATAAAAAAAGAAAAAGAAAACTAAGGAAGTACATGAAAATAGAGAAGATTGGGTGGGAGCAATTACTTTCTAAATCAATCCCGAGATTAGAAGCTCAAACTTCCTCTTTAATAGTTTATGTTAAGGTAATTTTCAGTAGCAAACACTCCCTGTTCCCTTGAAATCTCTTTGGACAATTTCAAACACTGCCCCATGTTGCAGGTAAACTCAGGTGCAGCAGAACATAAATAGCTGATGGGCAGGACTTGTGCACCTGTGAAGGTTCTTGATCCTGAACAGGTCACGTGCCATCCTGCTGTCCTGGTGCATCTCTGCCTGCTCTTGAATTGGTTTTCTCAGTGAAGACCAGGTTGGGGGTGGGGGGATGTTGCTGCTTCCCTTGAAAGAAGAATAGCATTTGCAGCATCTTCCAGCCGAGTATCTGTGGACAAGACTCAGTTGAAAGTATCCATTCTACAAAGAAAAAAGAAGTCCCTTCCTCCCCCCACAGGCCAAGGCATCTAGAGCTGATGGTAAGAGGAGGGAGAAGGTCAGAGAGAGGGCAGGAGGTTTTCAACCTTGTCTGACTTCAGTAAGTTTTGCTTGCTTGTTACCGCCTGCTGCCTTCCAAGCAAGTTGCATTATTAACAAGATGGTAGCAATAAGCACAGCACTTGCACCAACTCCTAGTGCAAGGTAGCAAAGCTTTTCTGAAAGAGCCAGAATATAAGTATCTTATATGTTGCAGGTCTTGTGCCCTCTATGTCACCGACCCAAGTCTTCTGTCTAACTCAAAACAGCCTTGGCAATGCATGCTTTGCCAGCGTGGCTTTGCCAGCGTGGCTCTGTTCCAATAAAACTTTATTGACAAACGCAGAGAGGACTTGGTCTGTGGGCCATGTTTTCTGGCCCCCATTCTGGTGCAGGTTTCCCCTGCAGGTGTATTCAGTAGGTCAGCTAGGTCAGCTCAGGACAGACACAGCACAGATAGACATTGTCTCTCCCTGCTGGCTCAGAGCCTCTGAGAGTAAAGACCAGTCACAGACATACCCACGACGTCCCCACGTCGTCAGGTGGTACCGGGGGCACAAGGTCCAGTAGCTCCTGTGTTCCTGGTGCTTCTTGTTCATGCAAAGTCTACACAGGTCTGGGGGACACTCTGGGAGAGCTGTCCTCTGTGCAGTTACCTCGTGATTCAAACTGTGGCGTCCCTTTTGAGAATTTGCCATCTTCTCGGTTGATGTGGCTGAGAAACACCAAGCATGGAAGGTGCTGCCACAGCAGCTAAATGACTGAGTTGCTAGCAGTCTCACTAGCTGCAAGGAGATGTACCCCAGAAGGAAAAGGCAACTTGCAAAGTTTTCATTTGTTGGATCCATCGATTTGATGGATTGATTGATGCATTGATTGGTAATCATTAGTAAACCACTGGGCTGCCAGCAGCAGGCAGCCCATGTGCATGGTCTTGATGGGGACACTCATCTCCCAGAACCTGGCCAGCTATCTGTTGCGGGGGTGGGGGGGGTGTCTGAAAGGAAAGTGCTCTGTGGACTGAGGTCAGATAATACTACCACGGAGTGTTCTGGTGTTTGATGTGAAGAGCTATGATCAGCCTTGCCTGACCTTGGGCTTTCTTTCCATTTTGTAAAAGCCAGTTCTTGCTGAGCAATTGACATTCAGTTCACATTCTCACTGACCAAATGTCCCTGACGTGGGCCTCACCTGTTACTCCCTAAGCTGTACGTAATGAACCCTCGTCTTCATTTCCTATGCTGATCCAGTTGGGTCGACTTCACTAATATGGTTAACAAGACCATAAATAATAATCCCGTCTCTCTTTGTTTATAGTGAGCAATACTGGCCCATTATAATTTTCTATGGCAGGACATATGGTGGATCATAAACCAACTAATAAAGCTGCCTCATGGAAGATAGGTCTGCTTTTATTTTTATGGCTGTTTCTTTAATCTGATACATAATTAATGTGCAAGGTTCAACTATTTTTTTGGTCAGATCAGAGTTTATTTGATGCATTCTGGGTGTTAATTTTCTTGATGCATTTGTGGGTGGGAGAGTGGGATAAAACAACACGACTTTTAATCTATAGAAAGAAGCTTACCCAGGATATTTCTTGAAAAGGAAGACACTGAAATTACCTTTGCTTTCAGAGTTCATTTCCATTGAAAATGTAAAGTAATTCTAAGTTGAGGTTTTCTCCTAGCAGAATCCCTCCCCCCTGCCTCAAACTTCTCCTCGGAGAATAATTTCCTCTGCCTTCTCCCTCGCGCAATGATTTGCTCGGTCTCCACAATTTGTCTGGCTCCTTCTTGAACTGATTTACGATTCACCAAAATCTGTGGGAGAATTTGCCAGGCTGCAGACCAATTAATTCTGCTTGCCGCTGGACCTATCTGTCAGGTGCTGGCATTTCCGTTTTGTCAGACTTTTTAGATTTAATCTGCACACATGTTACACGTTGACTTTCCCTAACTGTGAAGCTCACCCCATTGGGGTGACTCCAACCACGACAGCAATAGCACAAAATCTTTGAAGGTTCATGGCCCTTTTTTTTTTTTTAAATGCAAAATCTTCAAACAAAAAAAATCTCAACTTTCCCTGAAATTTTCCACTGGGCTGGCTTCTGTCAGAGAAAAATGTCTGTTTTGTCCACCACAGCCAGTCCCCACAGTGAAAACTATATTTTCCACGTGCACCTCCACAGCACCCTTATTATCTTCTAGTAATAATAGTAGTAGCTATAATATTCAAGCAGTGGGTCTCAGTGGTGCATTCCACACTTGGTGTGTGCAAACAGAATGCACTTGACATGCGCTCATGATTTGTGTTCTTAAGTCATTCCCACTAAGGAGAGAGGGTACTATCATCATCCCTGATAGAATACAGGGGCTGAGAGAGGTCAAGAAGCCAAAACCACAGAGCCAGAAGAGAACAGAGCTTCTGGGAGCTCGTGCCCTGATGAGATATCCTTCTCCAGGACACCACATTGTAGTCATGTTTCCAGAAAGCCTAGACCTCACACACTATGCTGATTTCCTTTCCTTTCGTTGGCTGTGACTTTGCAGAGCTGATGGGTGAGAGACATCACTACATAGAGTGACACTGTTTTCTTCCCTTCCCTGTAAAAGGTGAGATGGTTCCCTGTGGTGTTAGAAAGGATTGCAAGAGATTTGCTTGCAGAAAATGATCTCTCTTCACTCCCCCGCTCTGTTCCTACTGTGAGTTATTATGATTAAAAAAAAAAAAGTCAGAACGCTTGCTTCAAGGTGAAAATATTTAGGGGAAATATAACCACAGGGAAAATTTATGTTAAGCGTTATGGTTAAAAATAAGACGCCTATGTGAAGTTTAAGGCTTTATACTTAAAGCTCACCCCTTTGTGATCAAGCATAGGTTGGCAAACTTTGGCTGGGAAGGACAAGATAGTAAATATTTAGGTTGGTTGATTTTTAAGTGTCTGTCACAATCACTCAACTTTGCAGCTTCAGAGGCGGTGTGTAAACAGATGATCAGGGCCTGTTACAATAAATCTTTATTCGCACCCACAGCTGTGACATAGACTTGGCCCCTGAGCCACAGCTTGCTGGCCCCTGAAGTATGGAAATGCCCAGGGGCGGGGGGGTGGGAGATAGGGTTTTTATCCTAGTGTGTCATATGCCAGCTGGATGGCCTTGGACGGTCACTGAGGCTCTCCCCAGCAGCTACATCAAGAAGAGGCCACTTAATAGCTTGGTCGTGAGGACTGAATGAGTGGAGGAGCGGATTCAGTGCAAGAAATTCCGTTCATCCTGGTTACTTCTCCAAACTCCCTTTGATTCTACCATCCCTCCCAAAGGTTAATGAATGTCAGTAGTTGGTCATGGTTTCTTAAGAAATGTAGGGCTTTTTTGGGAGTCTAAGTTTATATCTAGTACTAGGCAAACGCCTCCCTCCAGAAGAGAGCTTTCTAAATGACTGGAGTTTGAACTATGTGCTAGGGAAGTGATGGTCACAGCCATCAAGGGGTGAGAGCAAAGGATTATCTAATTCCTTCTGCACTGAGGGAGTAGGTAAAGAGCACACCCCCATGCAGTCCCACCTCCATGGAACTCAGATGTGCAAAGGGTGAACTTGTCCACTGATAAGCCATATAAAGCATCAAAAATGTGCTCCTGCCTATTTTTTAGTCATTGCCAATGGTTTGTAGTTGTCTCTTCAGGTGAAACTTATTATTGTCTTTGACCTCTGTAATTAGCTTTGAGGGCCAGGGAGCTTGAAACTTTCCTCAAATTATAAGCTCTGTGAAGCTTTCCAGGGGTTGACATTTTATTCCTGCTTGATAAGCAATTATGCTTTTCTAGAAGGACCTAACTTGAATTTCGAGGTCACAAATAAAAAAGCAAAATGAATCTTCCTTCCTCTTTCAAGCCCACATTCTTCATAATATAATCTCACATTGAAACTTGGTGAGCCTCCTCATTTTCTTAATTCCAGAAGGTTTAGCAGCAACCGAGTATTTGCTATCTTTCTGTCTTCTGCATAGTTTTGCCCTTTTCCAGATATTCTGTGGTGAACCATTGCTCTGGAAATCTGGGGATAAGAGGTAGTCCTAATTTTTCTTGGCACAAAAGAACAGAAATTCATTTCAGGCTCACCTACGTGAAAAGGAGAGTATATTAAAAAGCAAAAAATCACACAGATGTCAAGAAGAGGGAGAGCAGCTGGACACTTAATAGAAGGTTTCAAGGACCCCAAAAAGCATTAGCACCATGGACGGCACCACTGCCAGCCCATCAGACTTGACTGTCCACTTTGCACGTTGGCCAGAATCCTTCTGGAATGTTCTCCCCTGATACTCACATTACTGGTAGTTCTATGCTAGTTCCTCTACATTAAAATTGTCTTTTGTTGCACAAAAGCCATATCAATCACGTGTTATGATCACGACTTATCTTTTTATTTACTCTTTAGAACAATACATATAGTAAGCATATACAAAATTTGAAAACATATAAAAGTTTAGATATCCTTATTACAAGTTCTCTAGTGCAGAGACTGAAACTGGTCCAGCTAGAGTTGGGATTCAACCCAGTCCTATTAATTGAGCCACAAAAGGTTGTATGGGTGCAAGAGCAGGCTTATCTTTGCAGTTCATCATGACCTAGGGCGATATTTACCCAAGTATCTATGTGTGCATTGTGGTGGTGAGCTTACGGGAGAGCGAAGGGAGAGTCGACCCTCTTTGACTTGGCAGAGGAAACAGGGATCCTTTTTCTGCTTGAAGTTTTTGTACCACAGCCCACTGGGTACCATACAAATGTCCTCAGCCAAAGCTTTATTTATTTATTGTGGTTAAGTAATTAAACTTTTATAGATTAATCCAAAATATAGCTCCAACAGATGCTTTGAGTTTTCCTCCTTTACTTCATCAGTAGTTCCGAATAAAGTGTGTGTGCACACTCACACGTATATATTTTGTTTCCAGGTTCCCATGGCTTATGTTAATGATCTCATAGGATCCCGAAGCAGGAAGATAGACTCAGGATGACACACTAGATGGTAATTTCCAAGCAGGAGTAGTGAACTCACACAGAAAGCAAAGTAGACTTTAGCAGGACTGTCAGGAGAAAAATTGATAAGACTTACAGGGGACTTTTCTTCTCCTTTCAGTCTTGTTCAATGAGGGAATACTTAGCCCACCCATGGGACAGTTTGTTTTGAGGTATGAAGGATATCAGATGGGATTAACCAATCAAAAGAAGATAAAACTTCAGATTGCGAGGCGATACTAAGAAGTGAAATGGAGGGACCTCCATGGTGGCTTAGGGCTTGACTCTCAGCACTATCACTTTAAGTTTGATCCCTGGCCAGAGAGTGACCCACAGGATACAGCAGACCTCTCCTGTCTCCCTGCTGCTCCCCTCAGTAGTGGACTTCAGTAGATTTGCCTATTCCGCTCTCCACTCTATCTTGGGTGAATCCTCTCACATCCAACACCTCTAGCCTACATCCCAGTTCATTTTTTTAGTATTTTATTTATTTGTGCATTGAGAACTGGGGTACATGCCAGAGGTGCAGGGGTCATGAAAGAATTCCCCAGAGACAGAGTGGGGAGCAGAACAGGCAGATCAACGAAGTACACTGCAGCCAAGACAGGAGAGGTCTGCCGCACCAGGGGGATCAGCTCCTGGATCGAACTTGTACTGACGCAGCGGTGGCCAGCTTCACAGTGCTGTGGTCCAACCCGCTGCACCATCAGACAGGGTCCTACATCCCAGTTCTATGCGAAAAGTAAGAAAGGAAGAAATGAGCTGGCATGATGTAAGCTGGAATGAGAGGGGAGCCAGGCTGCCTGGGAGGAGGAAGGGCGGATCTGTGAGCAGGGCATGAGCCGGCAAGGGCCTGTGTGTGGGTGTCGGGGGGATGGCCTGTGGTGTTGGAAGGACCATGGGCAGCAAACAGCTGGGCTGAGCCCCAGGAACAAGGGGGAGGAGAGAGTGGAGGGAGGCAGAGAAGCAGATTAACTAACAATCCCTGGCTTGCTCACGGTGAGCTTGAATTTTGGTCTCAGAAGAACAGAAAGTCATTTTGGAGCGATCTGAGAGGGCATCTTTCCAAGCTGCAGCCAACAGGAACTTCGTGGGAGGGGCCAGCAGGGAGGAGAGGGGTGAGTCAGGAGGTCTCAGGAGCCTGGGGGGGTGCGATGGTTGTGACCTAACCACAAAGTCGCCAAAGTCTCCTCAACTCACAGAGTGCTCACTCATCTGCATTTTACGTGGGTGCTTTTCTCCCCACAGTTACTTACAACCCCCAAATCACAGTCCGAATTTAACTACCTCATTGGAGTGTGGCCCACCAGTCCTGGCTGTGTCAGCAAACAGCATGAGGACAGAATTCTACAGGGATCAGAATATGCAGGTGGACCTCAAGGGATGTGAATTCCCACACGTTTTTGCAAACCCCTGTGAAATTTCTGTTTAAGAATTTGAGCAGTGAGAAGCAAGAGATGAAGTCAAAACAAGTTGTTTTTTTCTATTTTCTTATTCTCCCTAAAGTATCGTTATTTTATATCCTTGCTAGTGTTTTCACAGTACCACATCCCACACCCCAGGTCCTCTGCCATGGTGCCCCGCCTCATTGTCATCCCTTTCCTTCCCCTCTGAAAGACAAAAGCTCCGTGGTCAGCTTTCCAGGATTGGTTTCTAAGACTGTCTTTGTCCGATCCTTTGGTTTTTCTACACTCCACATATAAGTGACACTATCTGCATACATCTTTCTCCTTCAGGCTTTTTTTCTTTGGTATAAGCCCTTCAGAGTCCATCCATGTTACTGCAAATGGCCTGAGTTTATCATTTTTGATTGCTGAATACTATTCCGCTGGAAATATAGACCACATTTTCTTGATTTGTTCCTTTGCATTTGGGCATCTAGCTATCTTATCATCTCCATATCTTGTCTATTATAAACAAAGGTGTAGGTTACCTTTCAAATTAGTGTTGTTGGGATCTTTGGGTAGAGCTGAGTCATATGGTAAATCTATTTTCTGTCTTCTGAGGAATCCCTACAGAGCTTTCCATCAGAGCTGGGCCCGTCTACCTTCCCGTCAACCATGTTTTCTTTCCTTCCACATCCTTCCCAGCACTTGTTGGTTCTGATCTTTTGCATACGGGCCATTCTCAAAGGTGTGAGATGATGTCTCTCTGTGGTTTTGATTCGTTCTCTCCCGAGGATAAGTGAGAGTTAACATTTTTCAGGTCCCAGTTGGCCATCTCTATGTCTTCTTTGGAGAAGTGCCTATTTAGTGCCTCTGCCCACTTTCTGATTGGGGTATTTGTTTTATTTTTTTGTTGTTGAGTTGTATGAGTTCTTTGTAGATCTTTGATATGTGGTGTGCAAACATCTCCCATTCAGTGTGGTGTCTCTTCATTTTAGTTACAATCTCTTTTGTTGTGCAGAAGCTGTTTAGTTTGATGTAGTCCCAATTGTTTATATTCTCTTTTGTTTTCCTTACTGCCGGGGACAGCATTTCTGTAAAGATATCATAAGGTTTATGTCTTGGAGTGCTTTGTCTGTGTTTTCTTCTAGTCAGAACAGCTCTTGGTTCTAAATTTCTGTGTCTACTTAACAACTCAGATCCCTAACCTCTAAATGCATTTGAGTTTAAAGGGGAAAGTCATTGACATCAGTAATCATACTCACAATGGTGACTTAGTAATAAGCAGAAGAATGTGTTCTTGCCACCAAATGTGTGTTTGAGACTTTATATATGTTATCTCTCGGAAGTACTGCAATGACCGCGTGATATACCTATGAAAGCCCTACAGGGAAGTAAGGAAATTGAGCTTTAGATTAAGTAACACCTTTGAGACTGTGCAGTAAGTAAATAGAGGAGTGTCCCTAGAGTTTACCTCATTTCAGCCACCTAATGATGGAAACACAGGCATTGTTTCAGCCGGAGTGTGTATCTGGTAAGCTTCAGGTGATGCGTTTCTCTGCAGATTTCAAATATTTATGGCCACAGAATTAATTCTAAGGCAGGTAAATGGAAGGCGGTGCCTGTGTATAACCCCCCTCCCCTAATGATTCCACTATACCCTTGAGCATTCCCACGTTCGTGTTTAATCACAGAATCTCAGCCATGATGCTTCTGACAGGTAATTTCCTTAATGTGTTTGACAGAGATGGATGGCGTGGAAGTCCATTGGATTCCCTGCTTTTGTCTGCAAGTGATAAGACTAGATTAGAGCTCTGTGGGTCTAGTGCCTCCAATGATATTGCATCCTAATAATCCCCACGACGCGATGGATCATTTCGTGGACACACATTCTGGGCCAGGTGGGGTGCACCAGTTTGCAAGAAACTCTGCCACTTTTATTACACCTTGAGAAACATCTGGGCTGATACTTGTGTGTCAGGATCATAAATCAATTTAGTCCTCGGAGATAGGCCTAGTTATGTGGTTTATCTCCAAATACTTTTTTTTTTTTCCTTTTTCTTTTCCCTGCAGTGACTCAGTGTTCAATGAGGAGTACAAAGGTGAGAGAGCAGATTCCTGTTTAGACTAACGTGGCATGAGAAGATTCAGGCTTGGGGAGACTTACGGGCACTTGTTGACCATCAGGGACTTGGGCTTTGTGGCATTTCGTCCCTCAAACCCGGTCCAGAGACTCTGGTGCCCTATGATGGCTCACCACCTGCCTCTTCTCCCTCCTGCTTTCAGGTGTTGGTAGATCTTTGACCCTGAGACACGCCCTCTGCCTTAGTGGATCTGGGAGCAGGTCAGAGACCCCGGGCATCACCGCTCACCTCGAGGCCGCTCATGCCACACTGCCAGCAGCCCTGTCTAGGGGAGCACCGTGGCCCCCCAAATCAGGCCATGTTGCTGGCGCTCACTCCGAAGCAACTGCATCCTGCTGCATACGTGCCTGCCCTGAGAACACGCTGCCTTCTTTTGTAGGTTGATTTAGGTGATGTTGGCTTACAATGCTGTATGTGCTTTAGGGGTGCAGGCTCTGGTGGCATAGAGGTTGAGTCAGACTCCACAGTGGCCTGGGTTCGATCCACAGCCAGTGAGTAACCCACATGGCGCAACCGACCTCTCCTATTCCACCCGCTGCTCCCCTCAGCAGTGGATTTCAGTCCGTCTGCCTGCACTGCCCCCCACTCCCCACTCTGTCTCTGGGGAATCCTCTCACTCCCACACCCCCCGCATCTCTGGCCTACACCCCAGTTTTTGTCTGCATAAATAAATAATCTTTTAAAAAGCCTATTTTTATTTTGGGAAATGTCATATGAATTAAAGAAGGAATGAGCCCGGCATTGAACACCATATTTGCCACTGGGACTCAATCATTGAACCGTTTTGCTCGATCACTTTGAAGAAGAGCTTCCAGACATCACGAGCTTACCTCTAAATACTTAGGATTTGCTCAGAAAGGACTAGTGTCCTCTATAACTACAATATCCTTATTGCAACTAACAGTCTTGCCTTAAATCCATCTTACGTCAAATCTCCAGGCTCTCCTCAAGTTTACTCAGTAGTCCCCCAAATGCCCGCATCACTTATGTGTAAAAGCAGCTTTCTAGTCACCTGGACCTACTGAAATTGCCCGTAAGGGTAGATGGAACAGGTACTCCAGGATGGCTATAAATATTTAAAGTGCCTTGTTTCTCTGTAGCCCACTGTCCTGCTGAGAGATTATCTGTCAGTCACTTAAAAACTCATGTGAAGTCTCAAAAAGGAGGACATATGTAAGTCGGCACCAGGAAAAAGGCCTTTTGAAGGTCTAGAAACAAATATGGGCAGCTCTAGGAGAATCTCTGCGTTTTTCCTAATGGTGACAAGTTGGGAGCAAGTGAAATTGCTGATGTTGGGAGGGGGCAGCCGTCAGGCAGCCTGGGGCCTCAGGACTGGCTGACACGTGGCCTGGGGATCTCGCACATAGGCGTGTTTCTCAGTGTGCTGTCGAGCCCATGTCTAGGGCGTGCGGTTGTAGGTCCTTTATCCATCTTCTTTCTCTCTTTCATGTTTCATGTTGTCTGCGTGGCGTGGACGGCCTTGGCCGTGGAGGTAAAGGATTTTCACAAACCCACTGAGAGCGAGGGGACGTGGCCCACCTGGAGTGGCACCGGGTGCAGGCGCGGGGGATGGGGAGTCCGCACCCCTGTGTGGGGGCATCGTGGCAGGAGGCCGGGCAGGAGGCAGGCGCGGTCTGCCTGAAGGAGGCAGGCGTGACACGCCTGTCCGGAGGGCCTTTGGCCTCGTGGGTCTCCATTAAAATCCTCTGTGCTTGTCTGAATCGCGTTTTATTCCCAACCCTAAGGTTGCAACTGGCGTTACGGTTGGCTTCAGGGTATTATTTGGGGCAAGCTTTTAACCGAGCGTTAGACCTTCAGCATGGGGCTGGCCTGCTCTGCGGTGTGTGTCTGTCTCTGTGGGCCGTGTGTGTCTGTGTGTGTCCATGCATGTGCCCATGTGTGTCTCTGCGGGTCCATGTGTCAGTGTGTGTCCATGTATGTCTCTCTGTATGCATCGGTGTGTCTGTGTATCCACACATGTGTCTGTGAATCCACGTGTATGTTCAGTCTCCCTGTGTGTGTCTGTGTTTCTCCACCCCAGTGCCTGAGTCCCTTCACCCTCCAAACAGACAGGAGCAAGGGCGTGGCAGGCCTGTCCAGCGGGCAGCACCCCTCCCCCCTGCAGAGCTGAACCTGACCCAACTATTTGGGGTCCTAAAGCAGATCCGTCTCATGATGGCAGAAAATGTGGCCTTGAGTGATGACGTAAGTCCTCCTCCAAAGCCGTGACATTGCCCCGGCTGCTCCAAGTAAGAGTTTGAAGTTAGGGGAGTTTCAGCGTTTGGGGAGCGTGCGAGGAGCTGGATGAGGACAGAGGTGTGAGGCCAGCAGGCAGCAGTGACCTGAGGTGGCCCTGTAACACCGTGAAGGACTCAGCTGCCCCGGCAGTAAGGAGGGAGCTCCAGGGAGGCCGGTTAAGGCGGCCTGGCCAGGGCCAGGTCGGGACTGCGGGCACTGGGCAGGATGGGTGATTTCCAGTGAGAAACCTGGGAGGTACGTGCCTGAGGGGCCCAGGTGTGGAGCCGCAGGTGCTCAGTTCGGTTTCTCAGCACCAGGAGGTGTTATGCTCGCAAATGCACAGACAGAGACACTCTACAGAGGCCGCTGCCGAGGGCGAGGCCTGATCACCTGCTCTCATGCTGTCCCAGTTTACAGACCAGCCAGCGTCCCCTAGCAGGGAGACACTGAGGCTGTAAGTGACCAGTGAGGACGAGGCCAGCCCCCTGGGGTGGGGGCCCGGAGGCTCTCTCTTGCACCCCTTCCCCCTACGCCGCCCAGTGACGTCTCATGCCTCCCTGCAGCCTCCTGAAAGAATCCTACTCAGTCTGTCTGCTCGGGTCTGCCATGGGCCCCACCCACATACAGGAGGCAAAAGAGACCACCGTCCTGATGGGACTCGGGCAGCGGAGGGCGGGGCCGGAAGGCCGGTGCTGCTGAGGGGAGCCACAGCTCCCCCCTCCCGGGAGGCCTCCACGGAGCAGAGGCATATTCAAAGTGCAGCCCAAATGTCGACGCTTTCTAAGCGTTTTCAAGTTCAGCGTCAGTCACTTTTTGCTCGCCTTTCTAAGCTCTGTTGCTTCTCACACTTTGACAAACTCCCAACAGGGAGCTCGACTTCTCCGCCAGGCAGACTCCGCTCTAGATGAGAAGCCGAAGGGGATCGAGGGAGTGACCCAGGCCGGGAGGGCTTGAGAAGCAGAGTGTGCCGGGGGGTGGGGGGGCTGCCCAGAACCCGGCGGCCCTTGAGGGGCCAGAGCCAAGCAGGAAGGGGCGCCCCTCTGACCACCTGGTTTCAGGGGTGGAGCTGGTTGGCTCTGGCCACGTGGAGTCCTGGCTGCCACCACACCAGCCTTCTGCTCAGGGGCTAAAGGTGCTGTGGACACTCACGCATGCACACACACGTGTGCACATATACTGAAGCTCAACAAGGACCAGCTGTGCCTCGGAGGCTGTTAACTGTTCGCGGAGCGCAAGGCTTTTGGAGGGCAACGTCTGGAGGGCGCCCTCCGTGTTCTGGGTCCAAACCTCGAGGAAGCACCCAGGACTGTGTACCGGATACCCCCTCCCGCCCCTGGGGATGCCGACGGCCAGTCTGGCTTGGGGAGCCCTGGGGTGTGAGGGAGAGCGCTCGGCTCGCTGCCCTTTCATTCCTTGCCAATAACAACTAGAATCCGTTGCTGACAAAAAGAAACGGCTCCAGCATTTGCCGGGTGCTCGGGAGTCCGCTGTGACAAATGACGCTTGCGTGGCACGGCCGTCCGCATGGCCTGCGATACATCCTCTAATACATTGATCACCGCGGAATGTAACGATGAAGCAGCATTTATTTTCTATGTTATATTGCATATAATTTTTAGAGTTGACATTTATAACCATGGAGGCTGTTATTTTACATATCATCTTCAAACCATATCAGCCTTAAACACATTTAAATTTAATAAGCAAGTAGATTAGATTTGCTTTTAAGCTAGGCATATCATTACAGTGTGTGTTTCCGGCAGGAAGGCCTGGGCGCGATTGAATGCTGTCTGTAGTTGTGTTAAAGACACAAGAATTATAAAGAAGGGGGCTGGAGCAGGCGCCGAAATAATTGAGTATGAGGCCCCGTGAAGGCTCTTCGAAGGGCCCTCTCAGTCCTGTCCTCCAACGGTCGAGGGGGAGCGAGTCCATTTGCTTGCATTAACCTCTGTCTGGCAACGTCGGGGCTGAGTGCAAGCCCTGGGAGGGAAATGCAAATTCTGTAATAGGAACATCGTTGTGATAATAATTTATTAAATTTCCCGAGCCGTCCCTCTCTGAGGACGGCAGCACAACGGGCCTGGTGATTAATTTTCAACACCGTTTAACATTTTATTAGAGGGAAACAGTTTCAATCTATTGATGCCCTTTCTGTACAATTGCACAAGCTGGTTTCAAAACCAGAAGGGAACGGGGAAAAGGGAGAACAAGAGAGGGTTGTTGACGGGACCCTGCAGGACAGCCCCGGTCTCCCGTGCTTTCACGGGGCTTGATGGTCTTTAGCTCCTGGTACCTCTTTGGTGTTTCTGCAAGAGGAGAGAGTTTGCTCAGGAATCATAAGTTGGAGGAAACATGAAATAGGCAGAGAGCGTTAATATTGGGGCACCTGGGGTGAGAATCTGAGCCACCTGGGGGCTTCCTGAGCCGGGGGCTGCAGACTCGGCACCCACAGGGGCCGTGGAGTGGGGAGTGCCGTACAGGGAGGTGGGGAGGAACTGGGCCCTAGGCAGCCTACCCAAACGCGGGCCAGCCCGAATGCCATCTGTGGGGAGGCGAAAGAGGACAGGAGTGAAGAGCAGGGCGAGACTGGAGGGTTCCAGGCACAGAAAAGGGAGTTCTGCAGAAAGGGAGCGCCGTGAGCCCGGCATGGCCTGAGGTCAGCCGAGGCCAGCGCCTTGCCCTGGTCTCTGGGCTACGATTAAGTGAGATGCCCACGCTGGGTGGGGGACGCGTGGCTCGTCTGTATTGTTTTTGCAGCCTTTCTGTAGTGCTAAGATTATTTCAGAATTTAAAAAAAAAAAGTGACTTTATGAGCAATAGAAGCAAATGTGGGACACACAGAACTTGCCAGAAGGAGAGATGACATTCAATGGGCACCTGGTGGATGGCTGTTTGTGCTGTTCTCACACCTGGAACGTGAGTGCAGGGAGCAAGGCCACTCGCTGCTCCCCCAAATAAGGCCTGTGCTACTCCCCAGAACCCCTGCGCTTCAGGTCACGCAGCCAAGGGGAACTAAAGCTGCCAAAGGGATTGAGCCCGCTAACCACTGCCTGGAGAGGGCCGCTTATCCTAGTGGCCTGTGAGGACATTTGGCTACAGGGGTTTTATAGGTGGAAGAGGAGGAAAGGGGGAGCAGGATGTCGGGGTGAGGCTTCCCGACGCCACCTCTAAGGGCCATGGCTGTCTGGAAAATGGAAGGAGCCTCCAGAAGCAGGAGAGGCGGGGACACGGGCTGCCTGTGGCTCCAGTGTGGTCGCACCTTTATTCTAGTGCGTGAGCCCAGCACCGGGCTGGTGAACTCAGCTGTGAGCTGCTGCAGTTGCATGAAAGCCAAGACGCTGGTCGTAATTTGTTACAGCAGCGTGGGGAAACAGATGGGTGGGGACTGAACACTCACGGAGGTCCCATCGCCGCCTGCACGCTCTTCAGCATCTCCTGCCATCACACCCCTGTCCGCTGAGGGGCGCTACGTGGCCACCTGCACCAGAGCGGAGGAGCTGGGGATGACAGGTGACAGGTGGCTGCTGCTGCCACAGCTGCTGGGCGAATGAGCAGGGACCAGCCCCCCGGGGGCAGGTTCACAGGGGCCCCCTACTTTTACCCAGCAAGTCCTAGCAGAGATTATGGCGGCATGTGTAGGTAACTCAGCACTGCAAGAAAGGCTGCCGTGCAAAAGAACGGGAGACTTTCCTGGAGAGATCACTGGAAAGATGAGCTATTCTAAGCAGTTGAAAACACAGCAGTACCTGCCTTTTTCAAGAAAGCATCGGCGGGTTTGATGTGAGAACACACATCTGAGGAGGTGGATCTTGTTCCCCTGAAACAGACGGAAGGCTGCAAACCTGTAGTACCTTCCCAAAGACAAAATTAAAGAGAAGTTAAAAAAACAAGAAGAATTGCAGTTAAAAAAACACCTAAGAATGGGCCCTCCCTGGTGGCGCAAAGAGTTAGGACGCAGCACTGCAGGCCGGCCGCAGCTGCTTCAGTGCGAGTTCGGTCCCCACCCCAGAGGTGACCCCCATGGCGCGGCAGACCTCTCCTGCATGTGATGGTAGTGATATCTGAATAAGTTGTGATCACAGTGCATTTATTTAGGGTGCTCCTCTATTGGAATAAATCCTGGTATTATTTTCTACTCGCTTTATCGAGAGCATGTCGCCTTTTAAAATTCTGTGTTTTGATGGGAGCGAAGTATAGCAGTGTAGAGTTATGTCAAGCAGCCAATGGTTCATCCTCATGACATGCGGTGGCCAGTTCGGGGTAGAGACAGTGATGCCCGAGGCCTGGGGACATCCGGTGCTTCAGGTGGGAGATTCCGGTGTCCCCCCAGATGTCGGTTCTCATCCCCAAGTGATGGAGGCCGTGCCACTGTGAGGTTCACCACCACCTCGCTGCTTAGCTCCCCCCTTCCCCAGAAATGGGTCTTTGTACTGAGAAAGTAGAGACGCCAAAGGCGAACGAACAAGGTCTTTTCGACGCTGAAGTTCACTTGGGCTCAGCCCTGAATCCTGGATGCATTGCTGATTTTTTTGCTAATTCTGGCCCAGTTCTCTTTTTTTTCTTTCTTTTTAAGATTTATTTATTTATGCATACAGAACTGGGGTACAGGCTAGAGATACAGGGGTGGTGAGAGGACTCCCCAGAGACAGAGTGGGGAGCAGGACAGGCAGATGGACGAAGGACACTGCTGAGGCGAGCAGCGGGCGGGTCAGGAGAGGCCTGCTGCACCATGGGGGTCACCCCCCACCCCCAGGCAGGGATCCGATTCATGCTGAAGTGGCTTTAGCTTCTCAGTGCTGCGCTTTCGCCCGCTGCGCCACCAGGGAGGGCCCAGTTCTGGCCAAGTTCTTAATGCCCGGCTCTGCTCGGTGCCCTGGGCCTTGGCCGTGGCTGATGCACCAGCGGCTGCACCCTGCTTCCGAAAGCCCCGGCCCAGTGGCGGAAGTTTGTCCCGAGCCTCTTCCAGGACCAGCCCCCCCCCGGGCCCGGTCACAGTCCCGTGAGAAGTCTCGGGGCGCAGCCTGGCCTCATCAGTTCTACCCGGGAGCTGTTGCACAAAGTTCCAGTCCCCCAGGTGAACGGCAGGTGAGAGGAGATGAGGGCGACGGAGAGCTGGCGCCTGGGAGGACAGCGGTTTAGCGTCCTCGCACCGTCTGGACAGTGAACGGCCGCCTAAAATGCTCCCGGTTTAAAGAGCGGCGCCGGCCTCCTTCGCTTCTAAACGCCTCTCGGAGCGTCGCTCAGCACCGTGACAAGTTTGGCCTTTCATTCTTGATTTTCTGGCTGTTTGTGGCAGCATCTAAGGCTTTCTCCTGGGCTGTGAGCGCGTGGAGCGTGCCAGCCTGTCTTTCTCAGCCTCCCCGAGGGAGTTGTGAAGCTTCATTGATTGCTGGTTTGGTTTGATTTGATTTTGGCCTCCCCACCCCGCCCCTCCTCTCCCTCCTCTTCCTCTTCCCCTCCTCCTGCTCCCCTTCCTTCTGCTCTCCCCCTCCCCTCCCCCTCCATTCCCTCTCCCTCCTCCTCCTCCTCCTCCTCTGTTTGCTCTCCCCCTCTTCGTCCTTTTTCTCCCCTTCCTCCCCCTCTTTCTCGTCCCCTCTCCTCCTCCTGCTCCCCCGACTCCTCTTCTTTCCCCTTCCCCTCTCTCCCCCTTCCTCCCCTTCCTCCCCTCTCCCTCCTCCTCCATCCCTCCCTCCTCCTCTCTTCCTGCTCCTCCGCTCCCTGCTCTTCCTCCTTCCCTTTAATTATCCAAAGAAAGCAAAGCTGCAGCCCGCTCCAGCCACTCTGAAGCTCGCAGTAGCGCGAGCCGCCCGGGGTCAGTAGGAGGCAGCAGGCGCAGCCGTCCAGGCTCCCTGGGTAGAACACTGGCGTGTGGTGTGAATTCACCCAAGGGGCCAGCCCTGCGCCACTCAGTCTTACTCCCTTCTCTCCCGAAGGGCTCCCCAAGTCTCTTCTCCCCACTTTCCCCACATCTCCCTTCCCCCCAGCGCAGTGCAAAATCCAGAAGCATCTGTGGTGGAGGCCCCTGCTCGCGCTGATGGCTCGGGCTGATGGCTCGCGCAGGCGTCTGAAGCGCACAGTCCACTGCATTCGGGTGCCTTCGGGGTGTCAGGGCAGCACCCTTTCTGTGTGTGGGCTCAAGTCACCCTGGCAACAACCTGAAGAAGCGAATTGCTTTAGTTCTGTCTTGAAGAGAAAGCCAGGAGCCCTGGCGCATGGCGAGGAATGGGGCAGAGGAGGCCGCAACTTCAAGCAAAAGGGGATGGATGACCCGCGTGGGCAGAGCGCCGGAGGCAGCCTGAGCGGCCGCGGTGGCTAGCAAGGGCCAGTGCCCGCGCAAGGTTTGGAGGTTGGGTGGACAGATGGTCACGGATGGATGTTTGAGAACCTCATTTGCCAAGGTGAAGGGAAGCGGGACTTAGAGCCACAGATGAATACCGTGCTAAATATAGTTGGAGCCTGGTAGGCGGGAGAGGAGTTGGGCTCCCTGAAAGGTGCAGTTCCAGGGGTTGCGTCTTCATGTGTGACTCCGGGTAACTTTCAGACAAGTATCAGCGTGGCAAGGTACAACTGCGGCCAGTGTGAGGGTCAGGCTCTGTACCCCGAGGTCCACTCCCCCCCCCGCAGGTCCGCCCACTGCTCCCCAGCCCCTCCCCAAGCCCTCCAGCCGGCATCCGCTGTTTTGCCAGCTACTGAAACCAAATATGGGTGTGAATTCTCTGAGCTGTCTGCAGCTGAGTCGCCTGGGGGATAGGACTAGAAAGGAGGAGCTTGGATCCCACTGTTCTGTGGCTTGTATTTGAAGCAGGGAGAGGTGGGCTTGCTACTGCCTGAGCCTTGGTCTTTGGGAACTCCAGAGCTGCCTTCTGTTTCTAGCGTGATCTCTTGAACTTTGAGTTAAAAAGACACTTTTGGGAAAGAGCCTGAAAACCCATGAATGCAAAGTATGGGAAGCAGTTTGTAGTTTCTCAAAAAGTTAAACAGAATATTTCCATGTGACCCAGCAAGTCTACTACTTGTCAGATACCCATCAGAACTGAAAACAGGGATTCAGACAGACACATGAACAAGAGAGTTGATATATTTTTCATAGTAGGCAAAAGTTGGAGCGACACTGATGCCTATTTGTGGAAGAATGGATCAACACAAGCATGGCCCATCCACACAATGAAATGCTATGCGGCTATAAAAAATAATGAAATACGAACACATGCTCTTGCAAGGATGACACCTGGGGACATCATGTTCAGTGAAACAAGTCAGATGCAGAAGGTCACCCAATGCATGATTGTACTATTATGTGAGGTCCAGAACAGGAAAACCATAGAAACAGAAGGCAGAAGGCTGGTTTCTAGGGAAGAGGAAATACAAGGTGGTTGTCAACCAGAGCTGGACTTTTCTTTTGAAGAATGAAATGTTTTGAAATAAATAAAGGCAGTGGTGGCACAATGTGAGTTTACCAAAGCGCTCTGAAATGTGCCATGTGAAATGGTTAGTTTTGTGTCATGATGATGTTAAACACACCTTCAGATTCACTCTGTACGTAAAACTCCATGTAGGTTCTAAGGAAATGAGTTGCAACGTTCGTATGGTGTGACGGTGCTTGCAGGCTGCCCCCAAAAGTTAACCCCCCTCCCCCCCCACTCAGTGCAAAGGAGGCGTTCTGAGCAGGGCCAGTGAAGTATGACCACCCCATCACGTGACCACCTTTCTCCAGAGGAAGTGGCAGCCTGGGAAGGTGACAGCTCAGAATGTCAGAAACCCATGATGAGAAAATTGGAAAGGGATGGAGTTTTATGGCAATGCATTTTTAACTCTGCTTCAGCGTAAAGGGGACATTTTAAGGAGCTAAGAGCTTAAACCCGACAAGATTTCTTTCCGTGTGATAATAAATACACCAAAGTGCCCTTTTATGTTTAATAATTCAGGATCCGCTGAGTGTTTAAAGGGTTTCCTGTTTTATCATTTGAAACCTTCACATGGTAATCGGTTAAAAAGTAATAGATGGGGAATGTTGGCAAGATGGGCCCTGAGCCGTGCACTTGAACATGTCCTGGGGAATGGAACTGATGGCTGAGTGTGCTTGGTGCAGATGCCCGGAGGTTTGGAGGTGTTAGCCCAGCCCAACAACCACTGAATGCCTGAGAGTTCAAGTTGGGCGCCCCCTGCACAGGTGCCTGGCATCCCCGGGGACCTGATGGGGCTGGGAGACCACAGTTGCAATCACCCCTCCTAGACTGTGTTCAAGCTATAAAGAAAGGCAACCCCACAATCGGGCTCCTGGAACATTCTAGAAATAGATGTCTCAGTCGCCTTACTACCAAGAATTGCCAAGGACCTAAGGGCCTCAGACTCTTCTCAACAGAAGCTGGACGACCCAACCTGGACACAAGGCAACAGCAACGTTGAAGAGAAAGGGAAGCCCCACCCCTCCTCGGAAAGAGCAAGCAGGACCCCGTTATTCTCAGACCGAAGGCAGATTTCTTTCCCAGGAGAGGAGTGGGAGCGTGGGCAGGCTGATGGTGATGCTAAGTGGTCCTGTCTTACGTGAACCTGGGAGTAAGGATCCATGTGTGTCCATCAGCATCACATTGGAAAATCAAAGCCGCCGCATGTCCTCACTGTGCAGCAAATGTGAGCTGCTCCTGTGTGGATGACACGCCCACGGACACTGCAGCAGGCAGCGGGGGGCTGTGTGACACCACGGGGACAAGCGCGCCCCACGCACACAGCCCGTGCTCTGTGGCAGGGCCAGCTTCCCAGCCAACAGCCATATGTCCCTTCCTCCTCAGCAGAGACCTTTGGGAACGGGTGCCTTAGGCGTAGACAGCACCCCGAGTTAAAGGACAGTCATAGGAAGCTCTCCAGGTTTCCTGGCAGAAGGATCACCAACAAGAGGCAATGAAAACAGTTAGACGTGGCTTCTGGGTGGCCCTTGAGCAGGGCTGACTCACGGCATGAGGCTGCTGAGGGCTCCCTTTTTCTCTCTGCTGTTTGGAACTCTAAGATGTTGAGGTGACTTGGAGGATGGAGTCTGGTCTTAAGGATGGTGGAGCAGAAAAGTGAAAGGATCGGCAAGATTTATGAAAGATTACCCAGCTCTGGGCTTCCTTTATGGGAGAGAAAAATAAACCTATATTTTGTTGAAGCCACAGTTATTTTGGGACTCTGTAAATATCAACCAAACCCAGTTTTATGAGATGAAGGTAGAAAATACAAATATAAAATAATTTCAGAAAGTGAAATCTGCTCAGCCGGCAATAAAACAGAGATGTGAGGGCGAGAGACTGGGAATGGGGAGTGAGGTTACCCTGGGGCTGTTGGGGGAGGGGAAGGTCTTCCTGAGGTCTTAATGGAAAAGTGTTGGGTCACAAGCTGAGGGAGGAGTGTTTCCAGCCTCGGGAACACCAGGTACCAGTGATGGATTGACATGGGCAGCTGAGCCTAAAAGAATGGTGAGACTATGGCAGGAGAGGTCGTGATGTCACCAGTTGAGGTGACCCAGGAAGGAGCAGGTTCTGTGGATTGCTGTGGGACATGCTAAGAAGTGGGATTTCTGTTCTATGGGAGGCAGGCGTCCTTAGTTTGATGTAGGCAGGAGAATGATGACCTGGTATGAATTTACGAAGCTTGCCCCAGCTCTGTGTAGAGAGCGGGATTGGCGATGTAGAGTCAGGTATTTGTACACCTGTGTGGATAGCAGCATCATTCACAGTAACTAAATGAGGAAGCAACCGAGTGTGCATCCATGGATGAATGGAACAATGCAATGTGGTATATCTACACAGTGGAGTACCACTTGGCCTTAAAAATGGAAGGTGATTCTGCCATAGTGTACAGCATGGATGAACATTAAGGACAGGGTGTCAGGTACTGAAGCCAGTCACAAAATAGTAAGCACTTTATGTTCTTCTAATAGGAGTCGAATTGCCCATGGCCCTGTGCAACCATCAACATAGTAGTGATGCCTTGTGATGAGCCCATCACAAGTCTTCCACCCTGACCAGGGAGAGCAACTCCCATCTACCGATTTAACTAGAAACCCAAGAATGACCAGAGCTCACTCAGAGGGGCCTGAAGTCAGAACTTGTCAAGGAGGACACATGCATATTTACACATGATTTGCATCTGCTTTACATAGGGCTGCACAAGCTGTGCTGTGTTCACAAGCATCACTCAGTTGTATTTTAAGATTGTCGCAATCCTTGACTAACATTTAGATTGGCAGCCTGGATGCTTCCAATTTC
Organism: Condylura cristata; assembly: GCF_000260355.1. Classification (NCBI taxonomy): domain Eukaryota; kingdom Metazoa; phylum Chordata; class Mammalia; order Eulipotyphla; family Talpidae; genus Condylura; species Condylura cristata. The sequence continues at coordinate 17,475,697 of NW_004567133.1, read as the reverse complement.
TCCAGCCTTCCCGGCTGAAATTGCCTGGGACTCTTAACCCCCGGGGGCTGGGAGCCAGTGTCCCTCTTGGGTAGCTGCATCCCCCTGGGGAATTCATTACTGCCTCTCCTCTCCCCTCCTCACTTCTCCTCTCCTCTCCCCTCCTCACTTCTCCTCTCCTCTCCCTTCCATGGGCAATGCCCCCCTTATCCTCCAGCAGACATGTGCATGGTGCTAATGAGCTGGTAACCGAGCCACGGAAGCCCCTGGCCTTCTAAAATGTACAGTGTGCTGCTGAGAGCAAGACCCCTGATAGATAAAATCAGCAAACAGATTGTCCCAGTTGGGATGAGGGAGGACGGCACGTATTCGAGGAACTGTTAAGGTTTGCGGCTGAAATGGAAAGGGAGGGTGGGCAGAAGGGGGCTCTGGGGGCAGGAGAGAGACCCAGCCTGTGATTCGAAGGATTCAGCATGGCTGCTGGTCCAGAGGCAGAGGGTGACAGGCAGGGGGAGGTGGGAGCGGGGGGACAGGCATCAGGGCTCGGGGGTGCTGCCTCGTTTGGCTCGGTTCCCGAGCCCCCACCCTGACGGGCCGCCCACTGGCATCCCGAGCAGAGGGAGAAGTAGAAACGGTGTGGAATATTGACTTCCATGCCTGCCTGCCCCACTCACTGCTGATATTAAGACAGAAGCTGAGAGATGGAGAAAACATGAAGAGGTGAGCTTGGACCAATTGTGTCTAACTCAGACACAATTCCTGGCGAGTCAAACTGAAGAAACACGCCTCTCCTGTAGTTCGATTTTGCAGATGCCCCCACGTCTGTATATACATCATGGGGCTCATCCTGAAAACTGGGTGCTTGAGTCTGTCTGGTCACTCGTGCTGACCGAAGCCTAGATATTTTTTAGAACCTCAGATGTGGGCTGGAAGTCAAGGGAAGAGACCCTCCAGCCCCTGCAAAAGGTCAAGGTGAGCGAAGATGTCGTGTGATGAGGGAGGTGGTTAGTGGACCCCTCGGAGGGGACGGAAGAGCAGGACCGCTCTGCTCTCGCCCCACTGCCAAGTGGGGTCAGCCCCCCACCCTACCCCACCCCCTGCCCTAGAGGTGGGCGGAGGCTTCTCCTTGGCCTGGCACCGGTGTGCGAGCTGGCAATGGAGGTGGCTCTGTGACGCAGGTGTGTCTGGGCCCCCATATGACGCCAGAACTTCGAGTTGATGTTGACCTGACATCAGGGACTCAATAACGGGAGCAGATTTAGGTAAATGCTTCCTTATCGTCGAATTTGGAAAAATAATCCCCGATGTATTGTGAAATTTATTGCTGGTACAAGCCAGTGGAGAGACTGATTATCTTTCTAGGGAGACTGAGTAGATAAAGTAAATTTACTAGGGAATAAATATCCGAGTGTCTGATGTTTTCACTGCAAGGATCTAAGTTCAAGTTGGAGAATAGTGAGAAGTCTTGGGGCCGTTTACATACCTGGTGACACGCTTCACGTTGTAGGTCAACCTAACACCCACTTTGTAGTGAAAGGACATGCCTTTTTAGCAAGGAGGGCACTTTCCCACTGGCATTTTTTTTTTTTTTTCATAAGACAGACTTGCAAGTTCTCAAGCATGCGTCGTCTACTAGCCCATAACCCTCTGCCAATCATATGGGTTAAGGCAGATTTTATTGCCAGTCATATTGTACTCGAGTTGAAGTGCTAAGAATGCTGTCTTACCCTTCGGCTGGATTAGCTTTAAAAGGTGATCTCAGAGTCCTGTCAAGCACAGAGTGAGGATTTACGAAGTGACAAACACACCCCACGACATTTACTGAGATTTCCCACAGCTGAATTCCCAGCTCCTGGCCAAGATGAAATACACCATGGCAGGTGGGAAGAGGGGAGGGCGTTTTGGCACAGACACATTGAGGACCCAGGAAGGTTTTTGCATGTGGGTCAGGATTTATAAGCAATCAAGCAATACCCTTGTCTGAAAAATTGGAGAAATCACCCTGACTCGAGACACGAATTTATCCTCTGTGGACACGGGTGGCCCCGTTCTGCTTTGGCCCCACTCACGTGGGACTTCATGGCCTTTTGCAGCCAATTTAGTCCTTTGCCCACCACGATGATCCCTTCCTCATGCCAGCAACTTCTGGGGCTTTATGGAAATACCATACAGATGTGTAGGTGCTTTAGTGGAGGCTTCAAATCACCGCATCCATCTTCATGGCATTCTTTTCCTGATCCACCAGAGGTTTACATTGTGTTTGCATTCATAGCGTCTTCTTTGCCGTGGTGTCTTACAGAGCTTCCGTTCCCTGTGTATTGCATCATCCAGCAGGCTCTATGAGGCTTCCCTGGTTACAGGCTGGCCCTCCATTCTGCTACCTTGGGTTGACTACTCATGCGTGTGTGGCCAGACGGACGGTGCTTCCCATCATTTCTCCACGGCCCCTTCCAAGAATCCTTACCCCCCCCCCACTCCATTAGGTCAGGGTCAGAACAGAAACCTCACTGACATGAATCAAACACACCCAGACCATCCCCTCACAATGCCTGCCTGTGACACATTCTCCAGCAGGCGTGGCTTGAAGGGTGAGATCTTGCTACAGAAAGTCACTGAATGGAAATTCAGCCGGTTGGGTTATGGATCATTGGTGGTTTTATGAGGACGTATAAAACACTCTCTGGAAAGTGTTGGGCAAAACAGGGGTGACTGTTTTTGCACCCTGAAGATGACTGACTGAAGAAAGTTCTTTCTTCAGCAGAATCCACCATTGGGTAGAGACCAGATGCCTCTGCTTGGTTCTTGCTTCTGACCCAGCCAGAGTTAGTGCCGCTGTTTGAAACACTTCAGGTGTCTTTGTTGTGCACTGATGGGGGGCAGCTGTCACCGTCTGCCAGAGAATATCGGCCTCCGTCCAGGGACAAGGCTGGAGAGACATCCCAGCCCTTGTGCCTCCATAGCCGTGAACAAAGAAACTGGTGTTGTTTCGGCCCTAGAGCTGAGGGGCCTCATCAGGCCGCACCCTAACCGTGTTCCCATAGGAAATATGGACGGACTCGCCCCACAGAACCAAACTGAGCCGCATGCAGGACCACATGCTTCTCCTTCGACGTGATGCCCCTGCACTTCAGACAGGCCCCGCCTGCTGCAGCCACTTGCTCTGTTTATTTGCTTTGTCACTTACGTCACAGTCTGAAATTCTTTTTGATTTTGGGATTGCTGAAAAGATGAGTGGGTGAATGGATGGGAGGTGTGGATGGGGGTGGGCGCACAGGTGCATAGGTGGGTGGGTAGATGAATGAATGGGGGAGATGGATGGAGAGATGGTGGATGGATGGATGGATGAAGGTGATTCTAGCAGGGCAGAAATGGCAGACACACCCTGGAGACCATAGAATTGCCTGACCAGTTTTTTTTTTTTTTTTTTAAGATTTATTTTATTTATTCATACAGAACTGGGGTACAGGCCAGAGATGCAGGGGGTGAGAGGATTCACCAAACACAGAGCAGATCGACGAAGTACACTGCTGAGGGGAGCAGCGGGCGGGCCAGGAGAGGTCTGCCCCGCCATGTGGTCTCCTCCGGGGCAGGCAGGAATCGAACTCATGGGGAAGTGGCTTAAGCTTCTTAGTGCCGTGCTTTAACCCGCTGCGCCACCAGGGAGGGCTGCCTGACCGGTTTTACAGATGCCGTAGGCTATCGCTGCATTAGTGTTGTTGATCCCTACTTTGTACTCCACATATAAGTGAGACTCTCCAGTCTTCCTCCAGCTCATTTCACTTATCATTATCCTCACCAGTTCCACCCATTTTATTACTCATGACAAGAACGTATCATCTGTAGAGTTTATACATTTTCAGATACTAAGGTGTAAACCAACTTTACCTCAATTAATATAATTGCAGAAAAATAAAATAAATCACCTTAAGTTAAAAAATATATATATATGAGAAAAAAGCTTGCCCACAAGTGAGTACAGAGTCTGGTACCTGAAGCGAGTGGAAGGCAGGAAAGCGACAAGGTCTTCATAAGCCCTGTGGATCAACAGATGCTACTGCAGCCCTCGACCTCCCGCAGGGTCATCTGTAGCTCACACAGCAATGGCTCAGCTCTGGGCAGGTTCCCAAGGGGAAGAAAACGCAAGGAAGTACATCTTTGAAATCCATCTATGGCTTCACCACTGTACAAATTATTCATTAACAGTGATGATGATGATGATGATGATGATGATGGCTGTGTCAGAGAAACAGTGCAAGTGAGCTGCACACACAGCCACAGCACATCCCATGTGTGCATGTGTGCACACCACAAGCCTCCATACCAGTGCGCACAGACATGCACAGACGCGACTGACTGACCTTGAAACAACACAGACTTGAACTTCCTGGGCCCGCTTCTATGCGGACTTTTCCAAGAAATGTGTTGGAAATTTTCTGCAGAATTTTCCTTATGACTTATTAACATTTTTTTTCTTAGCTTACTTTATGGTAAGAATCCAGAACAGTTATAACCAAAATATGGGCGTCGGTTGGCTTTCTATTATTGCTAGAGCGTCTGGCCAACAGCCGCTGCTCACTATTTAGTTGGGGGTAGTTGAAAGTTATTGTAGATTATCAGCTGCACAGAGGTTGGTGCCCATCCCCCACCAAGTCCCCAACCTGGGACTGATCAAAGACCAACTCTGTGTGTGTGTGTGTGTGTTGTGTGTGTGTGTTTTACTTAGTGCAAGGAATTGCTTGTGTGTTTGTGGGGGCTGGTCTGGAAGTCTGGGGTGCAGATGGGAGGCTGTCCTCAGAGCTGGTGGTGGGTCCTGCAGGAGCAGAGCGCAGGGTCCGCAGGTGACAGAGCTTCTTTGCTCCAAGGCTGCCCTGGGCTTGTGTCATGGCCTGGAGTCCCCAGGGGATAATCCGTCTACAGAGTGCCTCCACAGTGACACCGAAATGAGTGTTTAGTCCAATACCCGGGCACCTTGCCAGGCGGACTCATGAAATGACCAGCACAGTGATGACATGACCAGTGGTGTCTCCCGGGGCTCCTAGCAGGTGCCGGGTTAGCAGGTGCCTGGGCTGAGACACCTGGTGTGTTCTTCACAGTAGAACCCCGCCCCACCCCCCATGACTTCCCTTCTAGTATTTAAGGAGTTGAAGTAACATGCCCGTTGAGTTAAAAAAAATAGGTCTGTGGCATCTCTGAACACAAGCTCTTAACCATGGGCTGGCAGCCATCAGAGGCACAGAAATTTGGGGCTCTGGGCTCTGTCCTTAATCAACTAGGAAACAGGAAAAGCTCCCGGAGAGCTGAGGAATGCTGTTGGGCTCCTTCTGGGGGACATGGACAGGAATATAAGTTGCAGTGCTTCCTGCAGGGGGCTGGTGGTGGGCTCCCCCTTTGGCGCCCACACGGGTGGGCAGGAGGCTGAGCGAGGAAGCCTCCGAGGAGGGAGTCCCGCCCCCCACCCCCAGCTCTAAGCCGCTGGAGCCTTCCCCTCTTCCTCCAGCCCCACCCCCGCCCAGAGCACGAGCTGGCAGCTTTTCCTAATATAAACGCAGGAGAAATAAAATTAGAACTGCGCCGGTGGGGGAAGCCAGCTACCCACAGGCGCCTTAAATTGCCTTTCCCTCTCACCCTTCCTCCTCTGCCCACCTCTCTCACCCCCACCGAGCCACCCCAAATAACCCGCCTTGTCTGGCTGAGTCACTGTTTCTAGAAAAGTGGGCCCAGGCAAGTCAAAGGACAGTGATGAGCTGGCGAGGGATCTGCCGGAAGACAGTGTCCCCGCATGGCCACATGGCCACCAAGGGGGTGAGCCCAGAGGGTGCTGGCAGCGGACCCACAAGGTGACAGAGGTGGCTCAGGGTCCAGGAAGAAAAGCAGCACCAGAGAGGTGCCACACCGCCGATGCCGCCATCAGCCTCCTCTGTGGGTGCCTTTCTCTTCTGCTCTCCAGATGCGGCACCCCCTCTGTCCCCAGGGACAGAGCTACCTTGTTTGAAGCAGCCGTAGTGCTTGTGTTGATGGCCGAGGAACACCTGTTAGCTTTGCTCCCCCACCCACGCTCCGTATTTCAAGTGTATGAGTTTGCTTGGCTCCAGGTGAAGCTTCTTGATGATGCAGGGAATTAAAATCAGCGTACACCCCGAGGGAGCCTGCTCAGCCTTGTCGGGGGGTCCCTGAAAGTAGAGGTTATCAGGCTGCCGCCTCGTGCCGCTGGACCATGATTCCTAGGGCCAGGTCTGGGCTCTGGCTAGCTCCCCGCAGAGGAAGCGTCAGCCCTGGGAGACCGACACTGCTGTGGCCACGTTTGGGCGTTAAGTTACCGAGGATAAAGTGAGAGGAAACGGAGATGAGGGTGGGGGAGGCATCCTCGTTGGCAGTGGCAGGACAGGGGACCTGCTTCAGCGTGGCCCTGTGTATTTGGGGCACCACTCTGTGAAATGCGGTATTGGATCCCCTAAACCCTGGAAGCCAGTTGGACGGCCCCACCTCTATCCTTACGGAAATAGAGAGAAATGGGAACCAGTGAGATGAAGAGTTGCCGAGACGGTGCCACGAATGGGCCGAGAGGTCGCTGGATGGCTGTGGGCCATCCAGAGGCCAGCTGCAGCCTCGTCAACACCCTGCCCAGCCCCAGTGCTGGGGTATAACTTTGGGGAAGGAGGCTTGATGATCAGTGAGCTGCTCAGTGCTCCGAGGAACTGTGATGGGCATCAGAGCTGAGGACTAGTGCCCGAGGTCATCGCTTTCAAATGTTGGGCATGGACCGACTCCAGTGGCCCTGTCCAGGGGCATTCGTGGAGAGCTTGGGGCGTGACTTTCCCCACTTCTCAAAGGGGCTCCCTCCGGCCCACAGGCAAGGCACAGAGGGACCAGTCTTCCCATGAGGATGGATGACCGGGCACTCGAGCGGGCTGCCCCTGAGTCCTCTCAGAGCCCCGTTAGGTCCCATTTTATACTTGTGGGCACTGGGCCCCAGGAGGCCGGGGAACGTGCCCAAGGGTGCCACCATGAAGAAGGGGCAGAGCTGCAAACCAGCTGGAGCCTACTCAATGCCCGAGTCAGTTCTTAATAGACGTCCCTGATGGAGGAGGGCTGGGCACTCCCCAGCACTGGGGAACAGACGCGCGGGCAGTCTGGGGCCTTGCAGCCAGCCGGCATGAGGCGCTCCGCTGCGGTCACCTGTAGGAGTCAGGTAGTCCAGGTTCCCTCCAGATAGCTCAGGCTGATCCACCGTCGTGGGCAATCAGTGAGGAGCTTGACAGCTCCTGAGCTTTTCTGGAAGTTTCCGAGCTTGCTATGGAGAATGTCTGGTCTGTGGGCTTTGCCTCTTCCACCGCCTCCCCCACCTCAGTTCCTAAGTTCCTGACCATGTGTCTCCACCAGTGCATTCTAGTTCTAGTCAAACTGGTGTAGACGCTCCATTTAATCAAAGTACCGCTTTCATCCTATTTTCTTGTAATTGCTCTTCCTCAGAGGACTTCTGAGGGTTTGATTTCTTCTGTGGGAGGAGGAGGCTCTTCGCAATGGCATGATGGTCTTGCCTACAAATGTGCTTTCCTCTCTTGGAAGCTGTCCTCGGCTCTCTCCTCACCCCAAAAGTCAGCACCTCCCGCCTTCCAGGTGACCCCGGCGACTCCCCGTCTCCTCCGTGGGCTGAACCTCATTTCTCTTCCAGCAGGAAACCCCTGTGGCTCCTGCTTGCCCAGTCAGCTCCCGCTGTCCTGTGCGGGGGAGCCAGTGTCTCCGCCAGAGCTGACATGTCTCCGCTCTACTTAAAACCCTGCAGCAGCATCCCAGGGCCCTGAAGCCTGAGTCAGCGTCCTTCCCACCCCCACTTGCTGGGGTGTGCTTCTTCCCTTCTGCTGTCCAGCATGCTCACTCCTTGCTGCCCCTCCCACCTCTGCAGACACAGGTGGACAGTGGGTCCCTAGAGTCTATTCGCATGGGATGGTGAGCAGGGGGCTGACTCCCTGTCTCGCAAAAGAAGGGATTTTGCAAAATGCATCTTAATGTGCAGTTCACCCATTTATGTGTCCAATTTAATGCCTTTTAAAAAAAGATTTATTTTGTTCATGCATATAAGAACTGGTGGCAGGCCAAAGGCATGTGTGTGTGGGGGCGGTGAGAGGACAGAGACAGAGTGGGGAGCAGAGCAGGCAGACCTACTGAAGCCCACTGCTGAGGGGAGTAGCAGGGGGGCAGGTGGGGTCTTCTGCGCCCTGTGGGTCACTCCCTGGTGGGGATCGAACTCATGCCTCAGTGGCTACAGACAGCTTCATAGTGCATTAACCTGTTGTGCCACCAATTTAATGTCTTTTAACATAGATGCAGGGTGGACGGCCACCGCCAGGACCTGACTTTAGAATGCTTTGATTTTGCAGCCTCTGCATGCACGAGTTAGCCCCTTGTAAACGTGAATATGCAGGCAGCATGTACATATATGTGCAATGGTCATACCCTGAGAAAGTTGTGACACAAAGAGGACCTAGTTACTGGCCCAGAAGTCCTTGAATGCATTATTGTCCACAGGCCCCCTCTTCCCTGGGCGACCCTGGGTCTCCCTGTCTCTATAGGCGGACGATTCTGAGTGTTCCAGAAATGGAAGTGTTAAGGGGAAGGCTGTCCTAAAGGAACTCTGCAGAGTTTTGTGGACCCCACCCCCTACTCCAGCTTTCTGGACTCCACCCCCTACTCCAGTGATTGGAAACTACAACTCCCAGCAGCACCAGGGGGAGAACTGCGAGGACCCAAGGGCGGAGCTAGCAGGAATTCTGGGACATTTGGGAGATAAATAGGGCGCCATTGCATCTCGTGCTCTCTCGCTAGGGAAACGGCTCTCCTGCCCGCGTGACTCGGTGTGTTCAGTCAGCCGTAAGGTATTGCAGTTATTTTGTGTCCCGCTCTCTTTCCCTGGGTTGTTTCCTGCTCCTTTCCCCTTTTGTAAATGAATCCGTTATTGACCCTTCTGTGTCCCTGCAGTGTAACCGAATTGTGAGCGTGGGGGTGAGGCCCACAGACAGGCGGCCCGGTCCACTCTGGGCTTCCCTGTAACAGAACTTTGGAAAGTGGTTGCTCTCTCAGCGTCATGTCTCCCAGGCGGCCACTTGCCTTGCAAGAGTCAGGCTTGTCCACGCAGAGCACAGATCCGCTGCGCGGCCCACGGGCTGTGCCCGCCTGCGTCTCCATGTCTCTGACCCACACCGTGATCTGCACGCTCCGTGCATCCAGGCGACCCCACGCCCATCCCCAGGGTCTGGCGGTCTTGGTCTGTCCCTTAGCTAAGCCTCAGGTTTCGCATCTGTAACAGGACGGACCAGTGGTCACTGGGCTTTCAGAGCAGAAACGAAACGATAGGGATGAGTGGGAGTGTGGTCTGGGGTGTCACCAGCACTCCCTAGCCTGGGGCAGAATCCTGGGGACCGTGACTCTCCACAGCTACTATTTTTCAGAATGTTTATTCACTTTGTCCGACACCCGGGTCTCGTGAGCCTTCTCAGTTCACTGGGTTGTGCTGATGGTTGCTGTGTTTCACGCATGGCGGCCCTGCGTGTCGGTGGGCTCTCGCATGTGTCCTGACTCGGGGCAACAGCAACTGTAGCACGAGGACCCTGGGCCTTGGCACATGCCCTGCTGGTTACCTGCTGGCATCTTGACCCCAGGCCCGCGCCTGGCACCCTCGGCATCTCCTCACAGAAGGCTCAGAAAGGGCGCCCTCCCTGGTGGCGCAGCAGGTTAAAGCATAGCACTGTGAAGTTACTGCAGCCACGGCAGCACCAGTTCGACCCCCGGCCAGGGAGGGACCCCAGGACACAGCACACCCCTCCCGTCTCCCTGCTGCTCCACTCCACAGTGCATTTCAGTCAGCCTGCCTGTTCTGCTCCCCACTCTGTCTCTGGTGAATCCCCTCTCCTCCCCTGCCCCTCTGGCCTGTCCCCCAGTTCTGTGTGCACAAATAAATAAATCTTATTAAAAAAAAAGTTTCAGAAGGGGCAGAGCAGCAGGTTCTGGGATCATAAAGACTGAGCTCCCAGGGAAAGTGCTGCTCAGCCCAGGTGGGTGCCTGCGGGGAGCAGTCGTTTACTTGCGTCTGAGGAAGAGCCTCACTCACAGTAGACAGCGCGAGGTGCCCTGGGGAGCCAGAGTGAGCAGGGCGCGCAGCTCCCCTGCTGGTGTGGGTGAGTTTCTGTGTGTGTCCATGGGTTTTGTGCGTGCACAATTGTGTGTGTGCACGTGTGTGGGTGTGCTCTGTATGTGCGGTGTGTGTGTGTGCATGGGTATAGATCAGTGTGGGGTCTGTGTGCGTTCATGTGTGTGTGCTTGCTTCCATGTGGGTCATATGTGTGCACAGTGTGCACATTTGTGTGTCCATACTTGAGCAGTGTGTGGGTATGCACGTGCCTGCGTGCGTGTGTCTGAGTGGATCCTCCCGGGGCCAGGCGAAGTCACTGTGCTGCTGGTTCGCTCTGACCTGCGCTTCCCTGGGAGTTGCAAAGTGAGTCCCAACCATACAGATGGGCCGCGTTCACTGCCAGTCTCTGTCCGTTGCCTCCCAGAGACGTGTGTGGGACTCGCGATCTGAAACATGCACTCTAAGTGGGCCTCTCCGGGCTTTTACACATGCCCGACTTAGACTGAGTCGGGACAAGGTGGGGTGGACAGTGTGGGGGCGAGCGAGGTGGCGGGGCTGGAACTTGCCCCTGATCTGGTCCGAGCACAAAGAAGAGGCTGTGTATCAGCGAGGAGAGTCACTATCTTGCCAAACTCTACAGTAGCTGATCAGAAATGCAGGGGAAAAGAAGATTTGGTTAACTAGAAGATGTGATTTGGCTTAAAATGTTTAGGGTTGTGCAATGCGTGACTGATTGCGTACTCAGTGTGCACTTACAGGCTGTGCCTGTGGTGTGTGTGCCTGTGTGCAGTGTGTGAGTATGTGCCTGAGTGCAATGTGTGCAGTATGTGCCTTGTGCAGAGTGTATATGCCTGTGTGCAGTGTGTATATGCCTGTGTGCAGTGTGTATGTGCCTGTGTGCAGTGTGTGCCTGTGTGCAGTGTATGAGCCTGTGTGCAGAGTGCATGTGCCTGTGTGCAGTGAGTGTGTGCCTGTGTGCAGTGCATATGTGCTTGTGTGTGGTGAGTATGTGCCTGTGTGCAGAGTGCATGTGCCTTGTGCAGTGTGTATGTGCCTGTGTGCAGAGTGTGTGCCTGTGTGCAGTGTGTGCCTGTGTGCAGTGTGTATGTGCCTGTATGCAGTGTGTATGTGCCTGTATGCAGTGTGTATGTGCCTGTGTGCAGTGTGTGCCTGTGTGCGGTGTGTATGTGCCTGTATGCAGTGTGTATGTGCCTGTGTGCAGTGTGTGCCTGTGTGCGGTGTATATGTGCCTGTGTGCAGCGAGTGTGTGCCTGTGTGCAGAGTGCATGTGCCTTGTGCAGTGTGTATGTGCCTGTGTGCAGCAAGTGTGTGCCTGTGTGCAGTGTGTGCCTGTGTGCGGTGTGTATGTGCCTGTGTGCAGTGTGTATGTGCCTGTGTGCGGAGTGTGTGGCTGTGTGCAGTGTGTGCCTGTGTGCGGAGTGTGTGCCTGTATGCAGTGTGTATGTGCCTGTGTGCAGTGTATGGGCCTGTGTGCAGTGAGTGTGTTCCTGTGTGCAGTGTGTATGTGCCTGTGTGCAGTGAGTGT
>NW_004567133.1:17441371-17463946 GCF_000260355.1 Condylura cristata | reverse complement strand
GTGCCTGTGTGCAGTGAGTGTATGCCTGTGTGCAGTGTATGAGCCTGTGTGCTGTGTGTATGTGCCTGTGTGCAGTGTATGGGCCTGTGTGCAGTATGTATGTGCCTGTGTGCAGTGAGTGTGTGCCTGTGTGCAGTGTGTATGTGCCTGTGTGCGGAGTGTGTGCCTGTGTGCAGTGTATGAGCCTGTGTGCGGTGTGTATGTGCCTGTGTGCAGTGAGTGTATGCCTGTGTGCAGTGTATGAGCCTGTGCGGTGTGTATGTGCCTGTGTGCAGTGAGTGTGTGCCTTTGTGTGCACTGAGTGAATGTGCATGTCTGTGTGCATACAGTTTGCGAATGAGTGTCTTTTGCTTCTTCTGAGCCTCCGGACTTCTGCAAGTCATCTCTCTCAGAGTGATAAAAAAGGAGTTTTCAGCAGGGATTGCCTTTTATTTCCTCGCTTCTCCACAGTGAGGTAATCAGCAACCTGTCTGGAAGCATCGGAAGCCACTGCTGCATTTGGTGGGCTTGAGCGGCCCCTCCCGCGGGCAGCTCCGGGCAGCGAGTGTGTCCGCAGCCTTCTTCGGGCCCGGGCTGGCTCGGGTCTGGCCCCAGCAGCACCCCTAACCCCGGCTCATGGAAGTGCCTGTTTTCTGCAGTGGTCATGGGAGAAAGAGAAGGGCAGGGGGCGCTCTGGGGCAGACGGCGCTGGCCCTTGTGAGGGGACGTGCCGGGGACCACCGCGGTCTTCATTATCCGCGTCGTCACGGGCGGCCGTGTTGGCTTTTTGTCAGCCCTGTTCAGAGAAGCCTTGTTAATTCACCCCCATGAAAATGGAAGTTTCATACCATTGACATAATTAATGAAGAGGCAGGCAGCATGGTCTACCAATTAACACCACAGGGAAAAGTAAAATGGGCTTTCTTTTGGCGTGTTGTGCCGAAGTTAAGGACTGTAACACACAGCAAATAAATAGAGATGCTTTTAATGAGCCGCAAGATCGAGCTGAATAACTCAGAAAGGATGGTGGGTAAACACTGCCAAGTCTGCACCGTTAAGAGTAATTGATGAGCATAGTTAAAAGTTGGGGAGGATTCGGGGCTGTCGGGCATTGCGGCCCCGCTCATTCATTAATGCATTTCCCCCCAAAAGTAACGGTGAGGTGTGTTAAAGATGTAATGCGAAGTTGGAAACAAATATGATAGACTAGATGTCTTGAGGCTTTGCTGTTCTGAAACCAGCAAAGTGGAATTTTCACACTCGCTGCGACTGTCTTGATCAAGACTGGGAGCAATGTGCACTCAGCGAATCCCTGCTCAGGCATCCCCGGGCTGGGCGGCGCTTTGTGAAAGTGGTGTGGGAGCCACTCGGCCCTTCCAGAAAGCCAGATGGATAACTTAATTATTTTCTTCTGTGTTCCTACGATTAAAACATGACCTTCCTCCAAAGGGTTTCTCATTGTTTCTGAGAGAGCGAGTCCATTTGTACGAAGAGGCTTTCTGACTGGAGAGAAGCCCATTTGATTAAAAATACAGAAATGTAATAGGTCTTAGGAGCTATTTTAAGACTATTTAAAAAAAAATCTGAGTTCCATTGGGTTTTGGTCACGGGGTGCATCTGGTCCAATTAAGCTTCACTTAGAAATTAAAGTCTCTGCAGTGGAGCCATGAGGTTCACAGGTCCAGCCTGCTGGAGTTCTTGGCTCTGTCTGCCAGGAAGGCAGTGGCCAGGGGCCTCTGCCTTCACTTACGCTGCCTTCTGGAGCAGGGCTGACACATCCCTCTCCAGCTCTGCTTTACCACCTGTGACAGGACATTTCAGATTGCGGTCCCTGGACCTTCCTCTGGATATCCTGGATGCTGGTTTTCAGTGGGTTCCCCAGGTGTCCTCTGAACTCTGATGTCAGGAGTGTCCCCAGAACCAGCCATCGTAATGGGGATCCCCTGATTCACTGGTGGCTAAGAACATTGGCCTGTCATTCTGCTTTCTGTCACTGACGCATCCCACTTCTGGGACTGTGGTTATAACCACTTAGTGGTTATAAGTGAATTTGCATGCCTTGCATTTCAGAGATGGGTGGGGTAGGGCTCCTGCCCAGGTAAGGGAAGGACCCATGTTTTCTAGGGCCAAGATCCCTGGTCTCCAGGCACATGGCCCACCTTTCAGGGGGGGTGGTCACTGTTTCTGCAGATGAGGCCAGACTAGATGTGACCAGTTGAGCTGGGCTTTCATTGCTCTGGTTTCATTGTAGTGAGCATTGAGATGTCTCAGCAGGAGCTTCCTGTACCTTTAGAGAATGTGACTCAAGGAAGCTGCTTTGCATGTGATACAGGTTCAAGAAGTAGTTTGGAAAATGTCAGCTATTGGAACTGTGCCCACACAGCCACCAGGCAGGTCTTGGACAACAAGCTCACCGTGCTATAGAAGGGAGCCCTAACTTTGCTGTTCATTCTCAATTATCCTCCACCCCACATCCTGTTAAAAAGCTTTTTAATATTCCAGGGTAGTTATGCTCTGCACATTGAAGTTTGTTATATGGCCCAAATGGTCATATCTTCTAGAAGTGCGATCTGAGGAAACAAAGATACCAAGACAAGAACTGAAAAATTGATTTCTCCACTCAAAGCTGTTGTTGGTTTAGGCAGTAACCCACAAGAACTGATGTCCCAGCATATCCAACTACACTATGGGTGGGAAGAGTGAACTGCAGAAGAGTGTCTACAGCTCCCCTCTGTGATGGAAAAGTGAGAGGTGGCATTTTACTTTTTTACCATTTTTAGTCAACCTGTTGGTCATTTAAAACCTCAAGGAGACACAAAACCAAGCTTCAAGGCTGCATGTCACTCCTTCCAGTTAGATTCTAAAAGATGGTGGTGCATAGTCCAGCTGGAAGCAAGGACTGGTCACAGAAATGGCCACAGCAGGGATCGGAGGGAGGTCACTGAGGCAGCACATTCCACTGGGCTCTTGTTCACTTTATGTGTGTGCCACGTGGCCAGGCAATTAGGGTGGTGGGGAAAGAACTGAGCAAGTGGAATAGAAGAAAACTTATCCTTGGAAATGCTTTGTTTGTAATAGGGACACCTCCTACCCTAAACAAACAAACATTATTTTTTCTAGAGATAGCAGTTTCTTTAATAAAATCCATATACATCTTTTGGATAGTTATTAGTACATCTTGTGGTTTAATTGTACTAAATTGAAAGTATATCTACTAATAGGAACTGTGATTATCTCTCATACACCTTATATAATTTCTGAGATGTTGGGAACTTTAAGTGTATATTGTATTTGTTAATATACTGATACTATTGGCATGAAACAGTGATTTCTTAAGCTGACTGTTCTAGGTTTTACAAGACCTAGATTTTCAAGTACCATCTTCTATCCTGACTTCTCCCTTTGCTAAAAAAGTCTCAGTTGAAGAACCAACTTAATGAAATAACTTAATAGGATGATGTTCACAATACTAATATTACAATTACAAATGTTTTATTTTAGTCTTAGTACACGATGATCTAAATGTTACTGGGAAAGTTTTCTGTCAATATACTCAAGCTATTAAAAGTCATTATCGGCCTCAGAGATGTTTGAGTTCTGCCCACATGAATCAGTGGGACTTGTCATCATCACCCTTGAACTCTGATGCTCCTTCTGGGGTGCTGGAGGGGGGTCTCTAGTTTAGAGAGACCCCCCAATTTTGCCTGTAATTTCTAGAATTGTAAAATATTTAAATATGGCTTCCCTAAAAGTTTTGGGTTTCATTATTTTAGAGAAGTTTGGACATGATTTTTTTTTTTTAATTTTAGATTTTCAGTTCAATGTGTGTTGGGGTTTATGGGGAACTCATATCTTCAATAGGAAAGATTTATTTATTTTTATTTTTTAAGACTTATTTATTTATGTATACAGAACTGGGCTACAGCCAGAGGTGCAGGGGGGCGAGAGGATTCACCAGAGACAGAGCGGGGAGCAGAAAAGGCAGATCGACGAAGTCCACTGCTGAGGGGAGCAGCGGGCAAGCAGGAGAGGTCTGCCGCGCCATGTGGGTCACCTCTGGGGTGGGGATGGGACTTCCACCGAAGCCATCATGGTTAGCTTAGCTTTGCAGTTCAGCCCTCCAACCCGCCGCACCAACAGGGAGGGCCCCCAATTGGAAAGGTTTATTTAGAAGAGAAATACATTTCATAAAATTACTTAGGTTTCTCATTTGAGGGCTAGCCTGGCTGAGGGCATCCTAGGTACTAAAGAGCAGTACCCTCAGCATCCCCTAGGCACTGGTTATAGAGGCAGGTCCTTTCCCACATATACTGACTCAGAATCTTAACTAGAACATGATTCTCTGCACTTGGAGTTAAAGAAGATAGATATCCGTGTTGAATAGGGTGATGATGATGACAGAATCTATTTTATTGAGTAACTGTTACATGTCAGGAACTATGCTAACATACTTTGGTGACCTGCTTGTCTTTAAGTTGTAGGAATTTAGTGATGTATATGAAGTTGTAAGCTCAGTGTCTGACACACATGCAGAGTTGCAAAGATAAATTATTGTGATTGTTCATAATTTGTTTAACCCTTAAAATGACTCTATACAGAAGGTGACCTTGTCCCTCTTATATGAGTAAGAAAATTATAAGTAACTTGCTCAAAACCCCTGCATAGGAAAGGGGAGAGCCAAATTGTCAACCAAGCACCTGGACTATGTGCCATATTATAAAATGACCAGAGGTGTAAGTTTAGCTCAAAGTTTGCAGATCTTCTTCCTTCAGTAAACCGTGTGACACTGTGGGATCACATTAAAAAATAACTAAACTGGGGTGGGGTAAGTGATGTGTCCTTTTTTTTTTTTAAAGATTTATTTATTTGTGCATACAGAACTGGGGTACAGGCCAGAGGCTCAGGGGCTGGCGAGAGGCTTCACCAGAGACAGAGTGGGGAGCAGAACAGGCAGATGGATGAAGTACACTGCTGAGGGGAGCAGCGGGCGGGTCAGGAGAGGTCTGCCACCTCCGGGGCAGGCGGGAATCGAACTCATGCAGAAGTGGCTTTAGATTCTCAGTGCAGTGCTTTAACCCGCTGCGCCACCAGGGAGGGCCAGTGATGTGTACTTTTAACTCTGTAGTTTGCAAGTACCAGAAATTCAAATAATAAAATATATTGAACTTTTAAGACTGTGAAGATCATGGCCCTAACACAAGCTTCAGGCATGACTGGGTCAATGTGACCATATGATGACGCCCTCTGCAACAATATGGCATGCTGTATCTTTAAGCCTTTCTTTCATTTATATTGACTTTATTCTATGGTACATTCTCCCAAAGTGGTAGAAAGATGTTCATCCAAAATTCTGGACTGAGTCCCTATCAATTTCTTAGCAACAACATAAAAAAAAGAGGACTTCTTTCCTAATAATGCAGCAGTATTCCTCAGATAACTCTTGTGTATCCTGTGCTCATCCCTGGGCCAATTACTGGTTGAAACATAATGTATTCTGATAGACAGGTTTGGACACCAGGATGAATAAGGCCCCATAGGAACTGCAAGTTCTGTACTTTAGACTTTAAGACTAGGACTGGAGAAAGAGGTTTTCGTTAGGGAAATACAAGATGAAGATGTTATTATTACCAGTAGGAAGGAGGAAGTATAGACAGATTAGGGGGTTAATGTTCATTATAGGGTCTCAGTGAGTAATCTCAGTTAAGGTGGAAAGAAGTATGTGTCTGTAAGTATGTGTGTGTTGAGGGGGAAACCCTACCTCGACTCCCCACCTGCCTGCATGTGTATTCTGAGTACCTAGCTCTGCATTCTCCATGCAAGTCATGACAACTTCTCTCAATGATGCTTCCCTAGGGAGGAACAAGTCAACTTCTGGAAGCTCTGGGTGGTGTTGAAACAGTGGTGAGTGCTTACATTGTTTACTCATTTTCTGTTCACAGTAATGCCATAAAGTAGAGCTTCCTGACTCAATCTCCCCAGAAATGTCAGTACAGAGAAATTCAGCAATGGGTTTGAGATCACAGCTAATAGAAGACTAGTATCATGCTCATGTTCCTGTAAATTTTTCTTTGCAAATAAACAAATAATGCCATTAAAATAAAGCCCCAAGTCAGAGACTACACGCTTGAGGTTCACAAAGCAAGTGGCCTGTATGTCTTGTAGGCTTTTCACTAAATCACCAGTGAATGTGTATGTGTTTAGAAAATAACATTTTGTGTAAAACTATGAATGTCTCACTTCTCCCCATCCCTCCAAGACAAAAAATATGACTGGGGTTGAGATCTGGTTGACCTTCTGACAATGTGTGCTTACTGTTCACTGGCCACACTCCCATCTGGCCAGCTGCAGCCGCTGTGAGATCTACATGGCATTGGAGACTTTAAGTTTGTAAATTCTGGTGTCATAGCATCATATCACTTCACTCATGTGCATGGTAACCAGTGCAGTATGTCAGCCCACGGCCCCCTGAACTGCTCCCTCCAACAGCGTTGGCTCGATACTCATATGTGTCTTTGGAGAGGAGATGTAGCTGTATATTTCCCCAATGTGTGTATCACAGAGACACACATATCAAGAGAGGAACTGGCTTCTGCTCATTCTTTTCTTTCCCTGCCCCCTCTCATTAAGCTCTCTGCATAATCCCCCTCTTGTAGCCTCCATCTCCACAATGCAGAAATTTAGCATGCTCTCTAACCAACCGTATTAATAAAGCACTTAAAAATATGCAATTTTATTCAGGGTTATTTATCTAGCTATCTTTACTGAAGTGCTTCTTCTGCAGCTCTTCATATGCAGTGGTTTCCCTGGGGGAAGCCTGCAGAGTTTGAACACACTGACTGAAATGCAAAGTTGCGGCTGCTGCACAGCCAGGCATGCAGAGCCCAGTTAGTGCAGTGGGCAGCAGGATCAGGGCACTCACTGAGCATTTTGTCGCCCTTTCTGCCTCCGGGTTGAGCCTCACCGACTAGTCCAGACTCCTAGGAATCCTTTCCTCCCAAAGGTAATCCTCAGAAACGCTAATCTCATAACTGTAGCTGGGTGTCCAGGGGAAGGCCAAGGCGATGCTGAGCTCTGTCCTTTGTTGGCTGTTTCTGCCCCTTGCCTTAGTGGTGACTCATCTTCCATCTTTATCCCTCTCCTTCTAATTGGGCTTCTCCAAAATCTGAAAACTCTTTGTTGTATGGCTTTCCTGAATGGATGGATGGAGGGAGGGAGGAAGGGAAGAAAGTGAGAGCAGTAGCTTTGGCCTCAACCCACTAGATGCTGGAGTACACCATTGTGACAACCAATATTTCCCTCACATTTCCCAGTGCCCTCTGGGGGGAGATTTGGCTGGTGGAGAACCACTGCCTTGTGGAAACTTAGCGCAGGTGCTCATGAGCTGATTTTTCACATTGTGGTTTGTCAACTCACCGTGTGCATGTACTTGATAAGTAATTGTTCAATGGATTGATAAACTCTCCACTGGTGAGAACTGAAGCCTATATCCCTCACCAAAGTAAAATAGAAAAGCTGTGGTGATTGTAGCTCACATGTCAGGAGGGAGATTGAGGGCTCCTTTCCCCACCTCTCACCATCATCATCTTACAAGTTCAGTAAATGTTTGCTGAGTGAACACCCCGGTCATTATTATCATTCACTTAACTTGAGTTCCACCATCTGGTAGTTCTAAATAGGTGCTGTCATTTAATTTAATTTCCTCAGTGACTCACCAAGATAGGTGATCTCAACCAAATGTTACATAATGGGAAATGGGAGCCAAAGAGTTTAAGTTCTGTGTCCCAAGTCATAAAGCTGAGACACAGTAGAGATCAGTCTTAGATTTTGGTCTGGAAAGATTCTCAGGTCCTTCTTTTCTCTCTGCTCCTTATTGGCTCACTCTATGAACTCACTCTGAGTTCATGCAGAAAAACATTAAGAACTTTAATCCCATAGTGAAATGTGCAAGAGGTTAAGTGAATTTGGCCAAGTGCCCCATTGCATTCATATGGGGAGGGGAGAGTAGGTTTAAAACAGTACCCCTTGGTCATAACTTCATGGTCACTTGAAAATGAGAAGTGAGTGTTTTATAGATCCATAGCTTTCCATTATCTGTGGCTTTGTAAGAGAAAGAAAAAGATGGATGTCGTGGGGCAAAGAGTATAATCACATTGCAGGACTTTATATGGAAGGGTCAAGTGAGGAGAAGATGAGCCAACGGATGGAGAACAGAAGGCTAAGGAAGAAGCACTCATCAGAGATGTATCTAAACTATTTTCAAAAATGGTTAAGGAACTCAAGGAGAAATAGAAAGAAGGAAGCACTCTAAAAGGTCAGAAAAAGTAGTCAAGTAAGAAGCAAAGTAATTTAAACATAAAAAGGAAGAACTGCAGATACTTCTTTCATGCTTCAGAAAGCATCAGTCTTAAACTCTGCAATGTCCCAATAATTCATTGCAATCTTCTGCAAGACACTGAAGTATTTTACAAAGACAGACCTTCCCTCCCTCCACCCCCTGGCCAAGCTCATAAGTCCTTGAGATGATCCAAATTTCCTTAAAAAACAAAATGAAACCACCGAGTTTTCTTGACATTAACATTTAATATAATTCTGTGTTGGACCTTGCTTTATAAAGGACATATGTAGATGACCTGGTTCTATTTTCCTCTCTAGGCACCACTCTTATTTAGTTACTGATAGATGAAAATATTTGTGCCATGGAATGAGGAGGAAGACAGGGAGGAAAGGAAGGAGGGAGGGAGAGGGGAAGAAACCCCTTTCTCAGTAATCTTTGTTTTGCCATTGGTTTGCTGACGTGTTCCGCTCTTCTTTTTTATTGGTCATCTACTCTGCATCTGCCACTCTGTGAGCCCTTGGGAAATAACGGTAAACAAAGCAAATGCACTACCTGCTTTCATAGGGCTCTTGGTCTAGTGGAGAAGGCAAAACAGAATCCAGTCATCTCGGTTGTATGTGTTGAGGCAGAGGACCTGTTCTCTGGCTTGCAGAGTCCTTACCAGCTCAACAGGTCAATGTCAATAGCCCGCTGATTCAGCAGCCTCGTTCTCTCAGCCCACAGGTTGGGAGCCTGGGTTCAGTGCATGAGAAGCTCCCTTAGCAGGGCCATGTACAGCACCCTTGGCTGTGCCGGCCCCCCAGCCCAGACAGGAGAGAGGGGTTGGGCTCTCTCGAACCAAGTGATGAAGTTAAACTACCACTGACTTCTGAGGTGTTCCTTCTGGAATTTGTTCATGAAATCTTGGTCTAGGCACTAACTATGGATGGGTGGCCACTTGAAGTTGAATATGCCCCAGGTCAGCCAGCATGAATCTACTTTGCTACATTTCTTCTTTCTGGACTTGAGCTTCCTCACACTATTTGAACACTTTGTTTTTACCCATCAAAACAGCTTCTGCAGAGGGTGGACAACTGACAGATCTTCATTTACAGAAACATGTTTTTTGTTTGTTTGTTTGTTTTTCTTCCCCTAAGTTCTTGGCTGTACTTCTACCCTCTGATACCAGGCAGGCAGTCAGTGGTCTTTGGCATTTATCAGCCATGAAACCTGAGTTTCCCTGAATCCCTGAGCATCTGGGGTCCTTTCTAATAAGTGGGGGGGAGCCTGTTGACCCAACTCTCCAGAGCATGGTGCAGACTTAATGGTGGGTTCTGAGCTCCTGAGGGTTTTGCTGCTGATTGCAAAGAGATTGATTCTGCCCCAGATAACAGAACCATGCATGAAGTTAGAATATATGTGTCTGGTTTAGTTTCCCGGTAGCCAAGAGAGAAAGGAAAGCTTAGATTGGTGTGGCATGCCTTATATAGTCGTTCTTTAGAATGGACTGCTGTGGCAATTGCTGGTGAACTAGTCTATTAGAGAATCAGGGGAGAGGATAATAATTTGGGAAAAGCTATGTCTACTACAAACTGGCTCATCATCCTCATCAGGATAAAGAGAAGGAAAATTTCCTCAAAAATTAGTATGCAATTGTAGAATTATCCTATGACTCAGCCATTCCACACCAAGGTAGATGTTCAAAAAAACTGAAAACAGTAATCCAGCAAACACCTGTGCAGGAATGTTCTAGAAGTACTGTTCACATTAGCCAAAAGGAGGGAGAGACCGTGAGTGGGTAGATGGAAAAACAAAAAGGTGATAAACCATGGAATGAAGGCATGTTCAGTCATAAACAAGAAATGATATCATGAGTTGTCCTGCAACATGGATGAACACCAAAAAATTCTAAGTCATGAAGCCAGGCATGATGCTCCTATTGCAAGCTCCTGCCTACTGGAAGGTGTAGAGTGATTGAATCCACAGAAGAACAAGTAACCTGGAGGCTGCAGGGGTTGGAGAAAGTATGAGGGGTAACTGGTTGGCAGGTGCAGAGTTCCCCTTTGGAATAATGAAAGGTAATGCAGCTAGACAGGGGTCCTGGGTGGACAGCTTTTGGGGTGGGTGGAATGCCATGGATTTTACTTAGAAATAGTCAGTTAGAAAACAAAGCCAAACAGGGAAGCCAGAGCACCATGGGTGCCCGAGTCCCATGTGCGAGCGCACATCCCTGTGTAAAGGGGGCAAGATCAGCCGCGTCAAGGCGGGAATGAGCGCGTGTTTACAAGGTGGCCAGCGGCTGCTCAGACAATCACCCCTGCACTCCTTAGATGCGCCTCTGCACGGTGGCCCGCGGGCATCTGCACTTGGTTACCGCGGAGACTGAGAAACGCTGCCGGGAGCACACCGGCCACGTGTGCTTAGCGGCCCCTTTTCATCCCCATGCGCCCCCAAGATTGCTCCCCAAGCCCCTCGAGGCTGCCGTCACCTCTGCACTGCTGCAGGTGGGAGGACCCCACCCTGTGCTGATCCTTTATTCCACCAGCTGCCAGAGAGCCCATTTCTGAAGTGCTTGAAACGGCTCCCCCCCAGCGAAAAGCCCCGCGGTCCTAGAGTCAGCCCCACCCGCCTCTGTGGAGAACCCCCAGTACAGCTGCTGCAGCCTCCCAGGCTCTTACTAGCTTATCTTTCCCCATGTCCAGCTGCTGGTCTGGCTCTTGCAAAGTGTCTCCGGCCCACCTGAAGAGCCGCCTCTTCAGAGACCTCCAACCACTGGCTTATTTTGATTCCTTTTGAAGCACAGCATCATCATTTTATATCTTGTTCACATTTGGCCTGCAGGACTTCGCTTCCACACTGAAGCACCCATGGTCCTCTGCTGGGTCCATTGTGCCCCTGCGCTATGCTGTCCCTCTCCCTTCCTCCACACACTCTTTAAAATGAGCCCCTTGTCCGCCCTTATTCTTGGGAATTTGCCCTCGCTGCAAAACCCTTATTGCCGTTAGTATTTGTTAAAGTGAGTTCTTCTCCCTCTCTGTCCATCTGAGTCCTGTCTGACACGGCGCTGCCGTCCACGGCAGGCCCCGTCGGTGTTTATTAAGTGAGATCGATGTGTGGAAAGTATTGTGTCCAAAACATGCCACCGAGGCTGCTCTGTTCTGAAAGTAGAAGCTGGGGTTGGGTGGGTGCACCCGGGGCTGGCCCCTGATTCCCCGTGGAGCCTCATCCCGCCATCCCAGTGGGAACCGTGACTCTGGCCCGGGGCTGTCCTTGAACTTTGAGCCCATCTTATTTATGATACGTCTTAGGGAAACACATCAACAGCTGGGAATTCATTTAATGACAGTTTTGCCTTCTACTTCTGTCTGGAGTTTATTTTGCCCGACACAATCCTATTAAGGGAAAAGCTAATTGACCACAAGCTTCATTTCTGCTGAGCTTAGCCAAAAAGTCAATCACTGCTCCACACAAGCTACTCCGACTGGTTGGCCAGTGGACACATTTCCATCTTGCCTGGCTTTGCTTGTCCTGAGAGAATAGCTGGGAAAGTGCTTAATTCTATTTTGATACTTTTCATTTTCAGCAAAATTGAGACAACCCCAAAGAGAATATTATCTTGAAAAGAGAGGGGCAGCGTGGACGTTATTTCATGAGGATGCTTGTTCTGTTCCCCATCGCACCCCGCTCTCTTCACACATCAATTTCACGGAGGGACCCCCTTGTCATGCATGTGGGTCACGGCACCAAGTTGTGCACCTGCAAAGGGAAGGCGAGTTCTCAGATCTGAAGACAAAGGCTCCCGACTCAAATAAAGGAAGACACTTCTAGAGGCAAAATCAGGACTAGCTCCCTGTGGTTTAGCTTCCAGCAAGATCAGGTTGCATACAGCATGGAGAATAAGCAAGGACAAGAAACCCAGCTGGTTTGGCTCCATCCTTTTGCCAGCAAAACTACAAGGTAAAAAGATGATCCTTGGCTGGGGAAGGATAAGAGAGAGATACCATATGGGAAGTAAGACCCCTCTCCAGAAAAAGGGGGAGGCTACCCCAACATTTTGCCTTCAGCCTGGATCATTTTAACATGTGAAAAGGTTTTCTAGATGCAAAAAAAAAAAAAAAAAAGAATCTGCTATTTCACTGAACCCTTCCAAACAACTTTTCCTGAGTGGGGGAATCAGGAGAAAGTAATAGACTACATTCAAAGACATTTTCAGATTCCAAAAAGGCAAGACACCCTATTTTTGGTGCATGGCTATTTTTAACGTCTAATGGATAGAAATTTCTTATACCCTATAAGAATTATTCACAAACTTCTCCCAATTCGTTTTCAGAGATCTATTGTAGACTTGCTTTTACAGCTATAGCTTGCACCCAAGAAATGTATTTCTACTGCTGCAGTCCAAGAAAGGGCTTATCTGGTGAGCTTTTGCTAGGTTAAGTCAGCCCCTCATGGCGCAATTCTGTTTTGCAAGATATGCTTCACTGGCAGGGAGAATGGGCAGCAGCAAAGGCTTTTTAAGAGACATGTAAATCCACACACCAGCCAGAGTCAGACTAATAGTCAGCATTTCGTGGCACCATAAATTTCCAGCTCTCTTGCCAGGGGGGCCCTTCCTGACAGAGGAGAGGAGAGTTCTTGGAAGTGGATTTCCATGTCATATTCCGAGGATGGGTCACGCACAAAGTGGGCTGCTTGTCAGGGATGGCAAAGTGGATGGACTCACGCCACCCTCTCCCCTGGGAGTCCCTGCCCTCAGCTTAGGGTGTGTACCAGGGACAGGAGGCACAGTATCTGGCCGGCTGAACTGAAAAGAGCAGGTAGTGACATCGTTCAGCAAACGCGTTTGGGTTGAAGGGTCTTTATTTCTAAAACCTAGACTTCATCAACTCACAGCTTGTCACTGGCAGCTGCATGTGCCCTGGTAACTTTATCACTTCTTCACCATGAGAGGAAGCAGTGTCACAGAGGGGGGCTCTTCACTGGGCCGACGGTAGCTGTGCTGTGCTTTTCTGAGATGACTCTGATGCTGCCATCTTGCCGGCACTAAGATTGTTCTGTTGAGCTGTTGAGCTGAGGAGACAAGCCTCTCTTTTTCCTTCCTGGCCATTTATTTATTAAGACCTGCCCAAAAACTTAAAAAAAAAAACAAAAACTTTAAGTCTAAGTCATATCCTGTGCCAGCCTGCACTAAAAATAATGCTTTATTATTGCCACTCCAGTTTTTACAGTAGAAGATTATTAATCAATGAGGCGGCCAGGATCCATATGAATATCGATCAGGATCTTGTTACCCTCCTGTGAGTGTTCTCTCTCCGTGACAGCCAATTTCAATATTCATTAGGAAAGGTGTGTTTTCTGGGTTACACAGCAAACGACCAGCGACTCAGGGGATTCAGCTAGAATGTGGGCTTCTTGTGCAAGTAACCCTTCACAACTCAGAGAACCTGGCTTCAGCCTATGGGAATTTAGCTCGAATCTTCTGCATCTCAGAAATTAGAATACTTTCTGGATTGTTGTTTTTTTTTTTTAAAGATTTATTTATTTATTCATACAGAACTGGGGTACAGGCCAGAGATGCGGAGGATGAGAGGATTCACCAGGGACAGAGTGGGGAGCAGAACAGGCAGATCAACAAAGTCCACTGCTGAGGGGAGCAGCGGGCGGGTCAGGAGAGGTCTGCCGCGCCATGTGGTCACCTCCGGGGCAGACGGGAATCGAACTCATGCGGAAGTGGCTTTAGCTTCTTAGTGCTGTGCTTTAACCCGCTGCGCCACCAGGGAGGGCCCCTGGATTGGGTTTTTTATTGAACACCTAAACTCCATGACCGTGTAGCACGATTGTTGTTTGTATTTCATATCTCAAAAATCCAAGCAAATACCCAAACGGTTCACTGGAGATCTCTCCGTGTTCCAGGGAGTCAGGGTTAGCCGGGTCTACTCAGCACCTTATTGCTGTAACTCAGTTGAGGGCAAGAAGAAAGCCGCCTAAGCAGAGTGCGTAGAATTCTCCCCTTCCTGTTTGAGCACCACACATTCCCTCCTTTTAGGGGTGTTCTGAGATTGAAGTACACATGGGTACCAGTTCTTCTCTCAGCTAGTGGAGAATCAGGACACACTTCCTGTTCCGCAGCTCCCAGATGTCCCCATCCCACTGCCCCCTAGGTCCCCACTTCTGGCTCCGTGGCCCTCTGCTTGGTAGCCACCAGCGTGAACTGCGCTGTCTCAACTGGGGCCAGCCTGCCCTTCCTCGCGCTCCCCAGCAGACACCGAGCGCACCTGTGGGTGGCAGTGTGTAGAAGCCCTTTCGCAACCTTGTGTTTTTTTGAAACTCTCAGCCACGACACACATGCATGGATTCGGTGGTCTGAATTATTCATCAGTCGTGGAAAATGCAGCCACCGCTAAGGAAGATTCTGGCCTCATGTCTGAGTTTGTCAACACGTCTGTTTCTCACAAACAGTGAAGCAGCAGCGTCACTGGACGCGTGCCAGGGAGTGCCTGCGGGAGAAGGCCTGGTCCCTTTCTCGAGAGTGCCGCGGCTGGAAGGCTCTCCGCCACTCAGAGGCAAGGGGAGACTCCCTCTGTGTTGTGGACTGGGTGCTAGGTGGGCCTGGGTCACAGCGGGAGAGATGGCTGCCTCACCCAGCAGCCAGCTCAGGAGAGGGGGGAGCAGTGCAGGGTGAGGGGGCAGCAGCTGCTCCCCAAACTGGCCAGGACAACGACAGAGCAGCCAACAGCGATGGCAGGAGGGGCTGAGCAGCCTGCGGCCGTTGTGGGGAGTGGCGTCCCCAGCCTGGATCCGATGCTGCCTTGTCACCCCAGAAGACGGCACCTGCTCAGGGGGCCCCGTGGGGCTCTGAAGGCCTCGGTCCTTTCTGGCTTCATGTCTACCATGTGCTTAGGACATCCTGTGGGCAGGGTGGACCTGGCCGTGCCCTCCTCTGGTGTTCCGTAGCCAGCATGGTATTAATACTGACCTGAAGCTGGGTCTCTCCACGCCTCTGCCTGTGGACCGGTGGCTCTGCATTACACAGGCAACAGCCCTGACGTATTCCTTCTCTCCGCGTCCCCTCTCTCTGCAAGGGTGCTGTAGCCTAGCGCAGAATGGGATGAGCAAGGTGGAAGGCAAGTAGCTCAGACCAAGGGCTGGAGTAACCTGTGTCCTATCCAGCCGGACCTCTTTGCTTCCACGTGGACGTACATTTCTCCTCTCTGTCCTGGCACCGTCTGCCCTGTTTCCGAAACACCCTAGTTCCTGCCTCAAAGGCCTTTCCACACACTGTTTTCTCCACTCAGAAGGTGTTTTCTTCACCTTCATCCTTTACCGGTTTAGACCCTCTCACCCTCCAGACCTTCTGCCTGCCCTCTGCCTGCTGTGTCTTCCAAATCCTAAATCTCTTCTAAGGTCGTACATTTTCCTTCCATTATGCGTTCCCCCCTTTCCTAAAGCATACTGTTTGTTACCCTGTGGGGCTTACCCCACCATTTGTGTTGGATCTGTGGGTGCTGGGTTGTTCTCAGGGAAAGGTAGAATCAGCTGGATGAAACCTGCAGAAGTACATGCGATCCCGTTTGTGTGTGGAAATAGAAGGAACTGGGCCTCCCTGGTGGTGCAGGGTTAAGTCTCAGCACTGTGAAGCTGTCACAGCCACTGCAGCATGAGTTGGATCCCCAGCCAGGGGGTGACCCATAGGGTGCAGCAGACCCCGCCTGTCTCTCCATTGCTCCCCTCAGCAGTGTGCCTCAGTCCATCTGCCTGTTCTGCTCCCCACTCTGTCTCTGGTGAATCCTCTCACCCCCTCACTTCTGGCCTGTACCCCAGTTCTTGAATGCATAAATAAATAGATCTTTTAAAAAAGAAAGTAAGAGAGAATCAGAAACCAGTGGGATTCTGAGCCCCTGTTGCTCAGTTTGAAGATGGCACCAACACATTTGTCTTATAGTCGAGTATTATATAGCCCTTCTGGGCCCGTGATATAGACAGTTAACTTATTAGGATTTGCTGAGGTTTTATGTGTATTCCTGTGAATCAGCAGTAACTCATTTAAAAATGAAAATGGGGCAGGTGGCTTGTAGGAAGAAAATAAAAATCATTTATATTCATCTTACTTCTTGAGACTACTCTTTGAACAGAACCCCCTAGAGCTCAAGGTGCTAAAAGAGAAAATTTATCAATGTTGATTAATATTTCAATTGTAATAGAATTCCAAAATCTCACTACTTATAAATTCCAAGAACAAAAAATGATAATAACAGTAAGCATTTATAGAAAAACATATACCAGACACCATTGCAAGTACTTTACAAGTAGCAATGCATTGTTCTCTGTGAAATATTTGTTATTTACCTATCACCCTGTACATTTTGTAGACAAGAAACTAACAGTTTAATGAATATCCTCAGTTGGCACCTGTGTGTTAAAAAGACATGTTAAAGAAGAAAGACAAGTATGTTAGTTTATTGTATTAATATCGCTGTATGGGTAAAATGTCTTCAAATTGCTGCAGAGGTGCTATTACTTTAGATTTTCAAAACAACGAAAAGAATTTTTTACTTTGCTGCGACAAGTGACTTCCTCCACAGTGTCTCAGGTGGTTAGCTGCCTTAACGGATAGCAGCATTCATCTGAAAGATAAAAATCAAGCCAAGGGGTTTGGTCTGTGGTAGAAATTATTTGTTTATATCACAAAGTGGACTTTTTAGTGTTTATACCAGATAGCCACTTTTGGCCAAAGAGGCTAAGAAAGAAGCATCTTTCGCATTTGGAAACGAGAAGCCCACTAGAGGGAGGACCAATTATCACGAATCCTGAGACGCATCTCCCCACCGCTAACGCAGGTTGCCCCCAAGTTTATGCTCAGCAGCCGGGTTCTGGCACCTTGGTTTTAGTGCTGGTGGTTATTTTAATTCTTCTCAGCATGAGTAACGCTGTGGCTCAGGTGGGGAGCTTCACCTCCTGGCCCCTTGAACTGTCCTGGACAAGGTATGGGATTCCCTGTGGGATTAGGGGATTTGCAGCTCCCCAGGCAAATTGTACATTCCAACGAGCGGTTGTTTAATTAAACCCTTTGGTTCATGCAGATGACTAATGTGTTTCTAGGCAGGGCATTTTGAAAGTTATTAAAATTTCACAGCAAAACCCTGCATGGCAGTGTTTGGGTTTTGAGTTGTGGCATGAGGAGAGGGTTATTTAAAAGGTTTTTTTGTTTGTTTGTTTCTGGAAGTTATTGTAAAGAAATATTGTCTATCATGTACCCCATACTAAACCTAGAAGACAGCTATGTTACCAATGGACAGATGCTTTTGTATATAAACACACACACAGGTAAACACACACCTATGTCCATCTCTCTGCCCCCCCTTTTCTTTTGATCATAGATAATAGATGGCTAGATAAATAAACATATATGTACACCTAGACATATTAATAGATGTGTATACCTGTATCTGCATATGTGTATATGTACATAAACAGAGGTGTTGTGTATAAATAATGCAGGCATCTGTGTGATATGTGCATGTGTGTGTATTAGGATTCCTCAGCAGTGTGGATGCAAAGACTGAGAACTCTTTGCTGGGGGTGGTCTGACTTGTCCACTATAGCATGTTCAGCAGTATCTTCAGCTTCCACTCACTAGGAGCTATCAGCACACACATCTCAGTCATAACAGTAAACACTTTCTCCAGGATTGCCCCTCCCACACCCCATTGAACCATTGCTGTGCACACACATGACCCCACAAATGGTGGAATCCTGCCACACGTCTTTAAAGGTTGGCTGGCCAGAGGAGGCTCTGGAATACACTATCCCTGAAAGGAGAGGCTGTCCCTACAGGCTGAATATCTAGGCACAGGAGAGATTAACCCTTCATCTTACCCCAGTGAATTCATGGTAGAGTGGTCCAGCCTCCATCTGCTGCCACCCCATACTACAGAAATGGGATGCTCTGGGTTTCATCAGAGCTGGACCCCCAGAGGGCTCCTGACTGTCGGGAATGAGCTGGACAAGCCGTCAGAAGTGGCATCTGCAGGGCTCAGCCCTCATTCTGTTCATTCCATCATGAACACCTCGTGCTTTACACCTGGTGGCCAGCTGGACTGAGCTTCTCATTGAGATTTTGGCCACATGCACAACTGATTATCTCGGGACTGATTGGCTGTCTGGTAGACCTGGTCAAACACCCTGGCCAAATATGTTGATTCACACCTGATGCTCCTGGCTTAAGGCGATTGCGCTGTGGGGCAGCTGTGGTCAGGTCAAGGGACCCCTCTCCCTGTTCCCGCCGGCATGTGAGGCTGACCAGTCTGCACCTGTCACCTTTATTCTACTCCTCCTTTTGTTCTCTCTTCCTCCTCCTTTTGTCTCTTTTTTTTTTTTGATACTTGATTTTCAGTATGTTAAGCTCCAACCTTTTCTTAATATAAATATAGATGGTATAATAATGTATTCTCTTTGTCATTAACTGAAAATGTTAGGTATGCCAATAAAAAGTATATTTGAAGGTTTTCATTAAAATTGTAATGGAGCCAGTATTAAATCAGAAAGTGAATGTTCAGCAAACATTTATTGATCCCTTCTCATGTGCCAGCAACTATTCTAGCACTTGGTAGGAATTCAGTTCTCTTGCCCTCCAAACAAGTCCATGAGTTATGGGTTGACATTATCCTTGTTTTTTAGATGGAGAAAATTGAGGTTCAAAACATCACACAGGGATGCCTGAGCCAGAGGCTGACTTTGGAAGTTGACTCCAGCCTCCTTATTCTTGGCATTTATCATGTAATTTTTGGATTGAAGAGATCAAAATTCTTAATCATTGATGCTGCATTCAGGAGACTCATTAACCTCTAAAGTCACATAGAAAGCTCTGTGTGTCTAACATGCTGTTTTCTTTTGTCTATAGAGAATATCCATAGCTTTCAAAGACAGTCCTCAAGTGGTTTTTGTGTTGTTAAAATTCAAAATAATCATTATATAATAACCATTTTTTTTTACCTGTTTCTTAGGTCATTCTCCAACCCAGTTTTAAATGGCAATGTTGCCATTAAGGAGTGGCTTCCTAGAAAAAAGATGCAGCAGTAAATAAACATTCATGGGAATATATTCATCTCTTTTTCAAAATAGGTTCTTGTAAAAGGTCAGAATATCCTCCAAGAGATGAAAAGCCTCATGCTTCCTTCTAACTGCACTTTGGGCTTTAAGATAATCTGGGTCTGAAATTTTCTGCAGTTTGAGCAAGCCTCAAACTCTGAAGCCAGCCATGGTAGACCGTGTTGCACTTTCCCTGGCCAAGCTTTTTAGCAAGCATATCTTTGTCATTCCTTGTCACACTGAGATCAAGTTTGGCCTCTCCTCTGCAAAATTGTATTCAATTTTCTTAAGTGGGAGTGTGTTTCTGGCACACTGCCACTGGCATCAAAGCCAGCAGGCACTTTGGGCTGCAGTGCTCCCAGAAGCTCTTCAATCTGCACACAGTGGGATTGATCTAGAGCTCAAGAAGTTATAGTGACTATTCAGCTAGTCTCTCCTGGAATCTGTCAGTCTCTGGCTCATTATCAGTGGGTCCCTACTAATACTCACCCACTATCTCTAATAGTGTGCACTGTGTAAATATCGCAGGAGGCATTTAACCCACAAGCTGGGGAGAAACCTTCCTGGAGGAGGTGGGCTGGGTCCTCAAGCACTTTTGACCTGGTCTTCATGTCTGTATTTCTGATTATGATGATGTCAAAAGAGATATTTCCATTTTCTGGTAACTGTTCATGATAGGGGCACACAATAGGGAGTAGTGGGGAGAATGGCAGAGAAGGGAGTGGACACTCACTCAAACTTCGCTGTGGTTTGGAGCCAGGACTTTTCCTCAACAGGTCTTTAGGGCCATTCCTAAGAAAATGTAAAAACCTACTTTTTAGAAGAAACCTGTCCATTTAGGTACATGACTTCTAATATAGGTCTTTTATACCTTACCTGGACCAAGAAAAATGTATCTTTCAAATCCATCTGTAGTCCGGGGCACTGGTTTGAGACCAGCAGGGAATATTCTGCTTTGTGAAACCTGTTTTCATACTCAAGGGGAAAGAAAGAGAGAACATAAGAGAACAGCAGTCTTTGGGGGAGCTGAGCAAGGCTGCAGCTGATAGACAAGAACACATTGTCTTATTTTTTCTGTTATTGTTTGTTTGCTGGCTCAAGGATACTTGGGATCAAAGTTGTTTTTTTGTTTGTTTTTATAAACTTCAAGTTGACTGTTCATTAATCTTTCATAATGCCTTAGACAATACTTCATACACTCATACAATCTTTCCCAGTTTACCAATCATGTTCCCTTCGGGTTTATTTAATTCAATCCCTGTAGCCTTGCAAATAGGAACACAGTTGTCCCGCCCCTAGCAATATGAGACAATTCAACAAACACAAGCAGCCCATCCCTGAAAAGAAAAATGTATAGATTTCAGTGTAAATGTAAATTTCCCTTTTGACTACAATTGTGGCATAAATTATCACCCACCTTAGACAAATGACTAATTCACAGTGGCTAAGTGTGTTTTTACTTTTTTACTCTAAGCAAATATTTTGAGAGATGTTTCACAACTTAGTTTTGTCCTTAAACTGGTAAATGTTTTGTTCAGGCTTGCAGGAGCCAAGTCTATTTTAGAATCAGGGAAGTTGGGGCTGCTTTAGGATTTGAGAAGTGATTTGGAAACAAACCTCAGCTTCTCCGCAGTGACTCCCTAATCCAACCCAACCATCTCCCACCTGGATGCTCCAACAGTTCCCTCCCCAACCTCCCTGCTCCCAGCCTTCCTCGCTAGAGTCTGCCCTCAGCCAAGCAGCTGCAGAGATTGTTCAGAAGTGATAACCTGAACATATATTTTTTTCTCTTGTACTTACAATTTTCCAGTGGCTTCCCATTGTACCAGAATTGAATCAGCTCCTCGCCATTGCACACAGGCTCTGTTATCTGTCCTTGATCTGTCTCTCTCCACTGCCCATCCCCCTCCCTACCCTTGTAATACACTGGCCACTGTGGGCTCTTCTCTCACACACACTTCCCAATCTTACTCCCACCCAAAGGTTTTGCTCTTGGTCCTCTATTTACAGTATAGTTTGTATGGTTACCTGCTTTTCTGCATTGCTCAAGTTATTGCACTGACCCTTTTCTTGTCCTCCCTGGTAAAACAGAATCCATGATGTTCATGGGCTGTTTGGTGTGGAGGCCCATACTCTCAGCACCCTGGACAGCACCCAACACACTCCTTATGCTTATTGACTACTGTCAAAATGCTCACTATTAATCAAAGTGAGTTTCAGCCCAAAGGATTTATACAGTCGGGCTGGAGCCCCAGTTTTACCATCCAATATATGTATGAGTTATGTAATCTAAATTTCAGTTTCCTCCACCTAACATGCTTAGGCCAAAATCAGTCACAGATTTGCCCAGAGCCAAGGAGTGGGACGGTGGGGTAAGAGTAAATACTTCTACTACACACTGCATGGTTCAAGGATCCACCACACACTGAGGAGTGAGAAAGTGATAGTTGAAATCATTATTGTTAATATCAATTTTTCTGTAGGAGAAAATGCACTTTTGATAGTATGAGCCTACTGAGTTGTTTTATATTAAAAACAACTAAAAGCTCACAAGCTGTATTTCAATTAATTTATATCCTACTGCTGGAATTATGTGATTTTTAAGGACACATTAGTGAGTGTTTATCATTACAGATTTTTCAATTTGGCTGCCATGGAATATGGTAAGCAGGAACTTACCAGACACAGGCAGACGGCCTCGGGTGTCTCCCTAGGTATTTAAAAAAAAAAAGATTTATTTATTTATGCTTACAGAACTGGGGTAGAGACCAGAGGTGTGGTGGGTAAGAGGATTCACCAGAGACAGTAGGGAGCAGGATAGGCAGATCTACTGAAATACACTGTTGAGGAGAGCAGTGAGCAGGCAAGGAGAGGTCTGCCATGCCATGTGGGTCAGCTCCCTGGCAGGGGATTGAACTCATGCTGTAGTGGTTTCAGAGAGCTTCATAATGTGGTGCTTAACCCTTTGCACAACAGGGAGGGACTTCTCCAGGTATTTTTTTTTTTAAGATTTATTTATTTGTGCATACAGAACTGGGGTACAGGCCAGAGGCTCAGGGGTGGTGAGAGGCTTACCAGAGACAGAGTGGGGAACAGAACAGGCAGATCGACGAAGTACACGGCTGAGGGGAGCAGTGGACGGGTCAGGAGAGGTCTGCCGTGCCATGTGGTCACCTCCGGGGCAGGCGGGAATC
>NW_004567133.1:17438151-17441271 GCF_000260355.1 Condylura cristata | reverse complement strand
TCAGGGGTGGTGAGAGGCTTACCAGAGACAGAGTGGGGAACAGAACAGGCAGATCGACGAAGTACACTGCTGAGGGGAGCAGTGGACGGGTCAGGAGAGGTCTGCCGTGCCATGTGGTCACCTCCGGGGCAGGCGGGAATCGAACTCATGTGGAAGTGGATTTAGATTCTCAGTGCTGTGCTTTAACCTGCTGCGCCACCAGGGAGGGCCTCTCCAGGTGTTTTTAAAAGTAGTTCTGGAAGGAAGATCAACTACTGATTTGGGAAGACAGGCTGGGAAAAGGTGGATGCATCAGAAATGAGATAAGCTCTTTGCTTTGAGTCTTGGTTTCTTCGTCCCTCATCTGGAGGTAGTACAAGCTCCGTTATAGGGTCCTGGTCAGGATCAAAGACCAACAGGGTGTTGGTATGTTGTCCAGCACCTGGATAGCTCCCGGAGGATAGCTTCCTACCCAATGCTGTCTCCTTCCCTTGTCATAAAGACAACACTGCTGACTCTTCTCAGTTGAGGGTGATTTCCAGTTGGCTGCCCTTTTGGAGTATCCATTTGATCATGGTCTTCAGCTGAACTTCTCCACATCTTCTGAGTCCTGGGGGCTGCAGGAAAGATGGTCTGGTTCAGAGGGACTTTCTCCTTTACAAAGGCTTGTTTGGTTAACTCAGTTACTTCAGTTTAGCCCTCATCAGTATATCATCTGTCATCTCAATCATGAGCCAACCTTCCTTCCAGAACCAGGCAACTCTTCTTTATGAAGAATTAACTTTCTTTTAATCCCCTATTACAAAGCAATATGCTAGCTAGTATTGTAGAAAATTTGGATGCAGCAGATAAGCACAATGAAGGAAATTAGAATCGCTTGTCATTCATCATTCAGAGATCATGTGAGTTGACATTATAGTTCATTTATTTTTCTATATCTCTAGATATAGATGTACCAGGAGAAATGTTATTTATGACGATGGTCTTTGTGAGTAATCGCTCACTTACCGCTTATGTACAATACGTATGTCTCATCTACCTATATGTAACAAGGTAGCTTCTCCCAGAAGAGGGGGTGTTCTCCATCTTGTCCAATGAAAAACCCATTGTCTGTGGAATCCGAGATAGGTTTGACTTTTGTAGGTTTGGACGTGGGAGTGAGGGAGCACTGCAGAGGTCTGCATCATAGCAGGTGGGACTTGACATGCTCCAGGCACAAAGGAACAGGGAGGGGCTGGAGGCTGAAGACAGCAAAAGGCCCGGAGCTTCTGTCTCAAGACTCCAAGCCTTCAGGAAAGTTTACTGTGAAATGTTTCACGGGGCTGCATGTACTTCCACTTCCTTGTCTTTCCTTATTTTTCTTACTCCCTTTCTGTCTTTTGGGTGGGCCCTGAATATAGCACAGTTTAGATAATGCATAGAATAGGGGGACCCTGGAGGGCAGAGAAGACAATGGCCACTGAAGTCTCCTGGGAACTTGCAGAAACTTGGGGTGGGGAGGGGGTCTTTAGAGTCCCCAGAGCCCTGGAAATAGCAGCTGTGTCCATCTTACCTAATCTCCAAAGAGAAAGTATTTCTCCAACTGACATCTGAACCTCCATCCAGCTCAATATATGGTGCATGAGCTCTATGTGGAGTTGCACGATTTTAGTGTATTAAAATTGTGGAAAAGTGTCTTCACAAAGCTTCTTTCAAAAAAAAAAAAAAGGAGAGAGAGAGAGAGCAGTGAGAGCAACATAAGGGCTGAAGAGAAAATCATGGAATGGGGCCCACCCCCCAAGGGGGCTGAGACATAGGCATAGATACATACACATATAGGCACTGCGCAGCACCCTGTTGCTCCACTCTTGAGTTATCTCTGATTTTCTACTCCAGCAAATGAACAATGATGGGCAACATTGTATCTATATCTTAAGTACACCCAGGAACTTTCCCTGGAATCTATTGTGGGTAATTTGGGAATAAAGGTTATGCAAATGTTTAAGCCTTTTGATACACATTGTTAAATTGTCTTTTCAGAAAGGTTAAACCAATTTGCACTTTCAACAGTGGTGTTTCAAGAGAGACTCTTTCTCCAAATCTCCTTTAATAATGAAAAGCAGCATTATAAAATTCCTTTCCAATTACCAGTTTTGCAAAATATACACTATTTATTTTACATTTATTTGGTGACTTATGAAGTTGACCCTCTCCTTCCAAATACTTCCAAACCAGTTTTGTCTCTTCTAGGAAAATCTTCAAGTCCTTTATCACTTTTTGGAATGCCATGTCTTTATTTCTCTTTTTAAAAATTCAAACACGATGTTCTGCAATGGAAAGTAAATGTATGTCAATACCAACACTTAGGAGATATTTGCAGATTGACTATTAAAGTGCAGCATCCCCTTGGAGAATGAAAAGAATGACAGTCAGCCACACCAAAGAGAATAGGGTCCTGCTATTGACCATATTTCATTGTCAACATTTCTGGAGCCAATTTGATTATATCAAACCATTTCACCACTGTCTTAATGAAAACCTCCCCTCACTCAGCTACTACAGTTAGCTGCTCACTTGCTAAACTTCCACCCATCACTGTGATGATACTTAACATGTTCTCCTTTTTATTAGTTTATTAGTTAATGTTTGCATAGAAGAATGAGGATGTAGGTCAGGGCTGCAGGGATGGAGGATTCCCCAGAGACAGAGTGGGGAGCCGAACAGGTGGAGCTACTGAAACACTCTGCTGAGGGGAGCAGTGAGGAGGCAGGAGAAGTCTGCAGGTCATCTCCTGGCCAGAGATCGAACTCAGGCCTCAGTGGCTGGTGATGGCTTGATAGTGCTGAGACTTTAACTCCTGCACCAAGGAGGCCCAATTTCTCGGAAGTGTTTCATGCAGCAGGACATGTATAGGTGTGAGCCGTCTCGAGGTGCACCACGCTGGCTTACCTTTATGTCATCCTGCCAAGAATCAACTTCTCTGTAACAGCTACTCTTCCTTTAGGGAGCTGAGGGAATCGAGGGATACTTAAAGAAAGGAATGTATCAGTAATACCTTTACAATCTCTGGTGAGAAGGACAGAGTGTTCTAGAATACTGCAGATATGGCTTCTGAATTTGGAACTCCGAACAGGAGTTCAAAAATTTCAAAAGTCAGGCAAT
>NW_004567133.1:17417084-17437536 GCF_000260355.1 Condylura cristata | reverse complement strand
AAATCCTTTCTCACATTTGGATTACACAGCAAACCCCATCTTAGGTAGGAAATTAGATCATTCTCTGCTCAAGTTACATAGCAGAGCCAGGCTTGGGGTTTGAACCCAGGTCTCTGACTTCAGTCCATTTATTACTTACACTGCTCTAATACCTGCTCCAATTTGGCAGGGCCCACATCTTAGAGTCTCCACTAGTGTGTGTGTGTGTGTGTTCAAATGCAGACATTTATAGATTTTGAAAATATGCACACACTCATTTTACAGGAAGTTCAAGTTCAGCATCTTAACCCCTGGTAATAAGCCCATCTGAGTAAATAAACACTCCTAGTCTCTCCCCCTCTTTGTTTACCATCTTATAATTACTTCTCAGACACAATGTTTCTGGACTCAGCAAACACAATCAGCTCAGTCTGTTCATATGGTGACCACCTGCTGGGCACAAGCCACCCTCTGCCTCTTCTGGAGGCAAGAACCAAGACCAGAGGAAGTGGCCATGGACACTCCTCCATCACAGTTCTCTTCCTGAGGGTGGGGGGAGGACCTGGACAAATCATTCCATCAGTTCTGTTCTGTAGCTTTGTCTAGATAATTCATGTTGATGTTAGTGGCATTAAGATTGAAAGTAGAAAATACCACACTCTGGTTTCTGGTTCATTCTCTTCTTCTGACTCCTTTGCGGGTGTTTCTCTTGCTTAAACTCCCAAGCAGGGTTCTTCAAGGTCTCAGGGTAAATCCAAGCTCCAAAAGCAGGATTAGAACTAGCCTTCTGTTACCTCCACCTACCACCCCAATCCCCAGCACCTCAAGTATCCCCTGTGTATGTCATTCAAAAGTGTACAAGACGAAAAGAGGCGAAGGTCAAGGGTGAGTGGTTTTTGTCTGACACAGGTGACCATCTCTCTGCAAGAATGTGGCCCCTGTGTAATGTAGCACTCTCTAGACATTTCAAATTTCAACTCAGGTACCCATCCATGGCTCAATCTTCCTAAGGAGACATTTTCTATAATTTTTATGGTTTTATTGACTCTTGTGGTGTGAGTGTCCAGCACTAGGAAGTTCTGGAACTTTGTACCAATAATGCCTTAATTTCCCCCCCACATGTTAGCTTTCATTGACTAAGTGCCTCAAGAGATGCCAAAAATAATGCCATCTCTGGACTTTCCTATACAAGGCTAAAAAATACAGACAGAGCTTTCATTTAGACAATGAGTCCAAGCGTGGAAATACAGCTTACCTAATGTTAAAGAGCTAGGTAAGAGCTAAGATTTGACTTGAACCAAGAATTGCATGGTCTGTTCTTCCTACTCCTCTGTGCTGCTGTGGAAGGTTTGTGTGCAAAGAGCTTTTGCAAAGGCTGATCATTGCAGCCCTGTGAGCATTGTGAGCAAGTAGGGACAACTAAGTGTCCATCGTTAGGGGATCAGTCTGATCTAGTGACGCATCTGGTGAGTCAACATGACACAGCACTTGCATATTCACCCTAAACACACATTGCTCTGACAGGATCCCTGGGGCCCTGGGAGTGGAGAGTCACCAGTGGCAGAATCTCATGTCCCATCTGCTCGTGAAGGTGTGTCTGTGCACACACCCATGTATGCTCAGAGCCCAGACCCAGGCCTGTAACAGCACTGTCTGTTGGAAATATAGCTCAAACCATGTGTATAAATTTAACTTTTAAGAAAAGTCATAGGAATCAGGTGACTTATTTAAATCACACATTTTATTATTCAATACATTATCATTTTAACAAGTGATTGGTATAAAAATATGAACTCTATATTTTACATTTGTTCTAAAATTCCATATGGATTTTATGCAGACAGCACCTTTCAGTAAGGACCCCCCTACATTTCAGGTGTTGGGAGTCACCTATGCTTTACCATGCCCCTGTGGGTCTATTAGAAACATGAGGATACCCTAAAATGTTTGCTTTAGGAGGGTGGGATTTCTGTTGGTGTGAGCTTCTTGTCTCCTTTGTCTTCTCTGCCTTTTCCAAATTCCCATAATGAATACATATTGCCTTTGTAATTTGGAATTAAAATAAACTATTAAAGACATCATTCATTTTTAATAGGGAGTGGTGAGCTTCTAAAATACACTTTTAAAAATAAATACATGAAATGTAAATGGGTGACCTATTTTCCATGGAGGAGAGGAGCAAGCTGGGGTGGTCTTGACTTCTTGTCTCGGAGCCTGCTCTGTCACCCCTTCTCCCGGACATGCAACCTTAGGAGCGAGGACCAGGGCCACCCCATCCCCACAGTCAGCAGCAGGTCTCTGGGGCAGTTGAGATTTGGCTCCAAGTTCATCTTCCATCTCTGTGGGAGATGAAGGCTCTGCCCATATTTCTGGGTCTCCGCTGCTCGGCCACGGCTCCTTCACTGTGACTGAGGCTTTGCTGACAGGGCTGCCGGGCCCTGTCCTTCTCCCACGGCATTAGCACCACAGACAGACTTGACTGCTGCAGCGCAGTGGCCTCTGGAGTGGCTCAGTCCATTGTGATGCCAAGAGTCTTGCCCCCTTTCCAATTCTATCCCTTGGGGCACAGGGTCACACCCTCCTCCGTGAAGATGTGCTGCTCCGGTCCTCAGGGTACATGCGGTATCAGGAGTGAGTCTGTGATGATGTAGTTCGACGTGGCATCTTGGGTGCCTGACTCCCACCCTCTAAAGCTTCTGCCCCAGGTTCCCACAGAGCCAGTGAGCCCACCTGAAAAGCCACAGCATCTGGGGGAATCTGCCATGGTCTTCCCCTCCTCCCTGGCCACGTGTTGGCCTCCTTCTCCTCCCTGATCATCTCTCTGGTCTCCTCCTCCTTGGCCACCTGCTGGCCTCTCCTCCTCCCTGGCAACCTCCCTGGTCTCCTTCTTCTCGCTGGCCATTGCTTCCCCCCTCACTCACCCCTACCCCCTGCCAACTGGGCACAGCCTCTGGGCCATTCAGGTCATGCTCCCCTGCAAGCCTGGTCCTGTTTCTCACTCAAGTCCTGCTCCTCTCCCCTAGGAGCTGACCCTCCTTGAGGACAGGACACTGTTCACACTGCTGTTCCATGCAGAGTCCAGAGCTGAGCTTTGCACCCCAGAGTCCCTCAGTACGCAGTTGTGGAACAGAAGGAAATTGCCTCCACAAAACCCTTTCCAGTCCAACTGTTTCTCTATCAGAAAATCTCATTAAACCTTAATGAGCATCAGCTGCCGGTCCCAAGGGTTGTGGCGCGGCCCGCTGGGAAGAACAGGAAGCCCCTAACACGGGGAACCCACGTTTCCAGTGTGTTTCCCACCACCGAGGGTCGCTCCCTGAAAGTCGCCGCCTGGGAGAGCCCTCCACCTCTCCCTTTCATTTCTTAAACGATTGCACTGGGATTTACTGATTGGAAAGGGAAATTGCAGCCAGAGGGAGCCGGTGGCGCGACTCTCTCAGAAGGCGACGGCCTCCACTCGGGCCGCCTGATCCGACAGTCACCTTGTGGCTTCCGCTGGAACCTGCTCATCCCCGCCGGCCCCAGCCCTGCCCAGCCTGTTCCTCCATGATCACAGAGGTCTCTCTGAAGGGGCACCCGGCTTCCAGAGGGAGCCCTCACCCCACCTCTG
This sequence comes from Condylura cristata, assembly GCF_000260355.1. Taxonomy (NCBI): domain Eukaryota; kingdom Metazoa; phylum Chordata; class Mammalia; order Eulipotyphla; family Talpidae; genus Condylura; species Condylura cristata. Next base: position 17,433,947 of record NW_004567133.1, on the reverse strand, counting down.
GACCTGGCCTTTGCTGACTGGGACACATGTTCATTTCTTCCCAGCCCCCCCCCCCCTTATTCTGCATAAATGTCACCACCTCTGTCAGGATTCCAGCTGCAAGTGGGAAGTTGGGCATGTCGGGTAGTGAGCGTTTAACTGAGGGAATGAAATGCTTTCTGCTGGAGTCTGAGATTCTGAGCCGGAAAGATTTAGCTGCGAGGAGAGTCTGCCTTGGTCGCTGAGGGAAGCCGGCGGGACGGGCCACCCGGGACTCAGAGCAGGAAAGCCTTGCGCTGGGCCCTCTGTGGCATCTGCAGATCGGCTCTCTCAGGCGAAGATCACTCAAACATACAAGTCAGTGGATCCTGCTCTTTTCATGAAAATGCCTTTTTCTGGCCCTCCCTGGTGGCGCAGCGGGTTTCAGGCCAGCACTGAGAAGCTAAAGCCCCCTCAGTGAGAGATCGATCCCCGCCCGGAGCTGACCCCCATGGCGCGGCAGACAGCTCCTGACTCGCCCGCTGCTCCCCTCAGCAGTGTGCTTTGTCCATCTGCCTGTTCTGCTCCCCACCCTGGCTCTGGGGAATCCTCTCACCCCCCTGCACCTCTGGCCTGTACCCCAGTTCTGTGTGCATCAGTAAATAAATCTTTAAAAAAAAAAGAAGAGAAAATGCCGTTTCTCCTCCGCAGCTCTCACGGGGGCAGCCTCCTTCCTGCCCATTTTCCCGGAGGACTTTCCCAGGGTCCAGCCTACAGTGATGGCACAGATCAGCCACAAGCTCTAACGGCACTGCCAGTTGCGTGTACTTGTTAATTATTCTAGTCACTTTAATTGATAGAGCCTCCATATTCTGAATATTCAAATGAGCAGCAACGATGGAGAGACATGTTAACGGCCGGTGACTGACTGGACGTTTGAGATTCATGTCCCAGCCACTGCACCGGGGAGGTTTTTCCTCGCTATTTCACTTGTGCGCACTCTGCCTTTTTCATCCTCCACTGTCTCTCTGTCAAGGGGTGGAAATTACTGTAAGCAGATTATGAAATATTGTAGTGCATGTACGTAAAAATATATCAGAGCCGGCATCTTTGTGATTTACTTGTGAGTCGGGGCTCCTATTAGACACCTATAGATCACATTAGCGACACAGTATCCACCCCGTACTATTTTATGTCACTGGCGTGATGACTGGATTTCCAATGCAATGCCAAGGTCACGGGTGCTGTCTCTCAGGGCTGTTTGCTCTCACTCGCCTCCCCATCCCTGATTTCCCCTTTCCTAGTTCCCGCACCTACTGTGGATTTTGCATTAAGGGAGAAAGGCACCAACCGATGTTAGTCAGGCTTCGAGTCGGGGCTTCTGATTTAAAGGTGACGGGCCCCAGAGAAAGGAGAACTTGACCCGTTTGCGATGAGATCATCTCTCCCCCGAGTGAGGCTTTTAGGGGGAAGAAAAGGGGGGCGCCGTTTCCCTGGGACACTCATGTCACGTCACGTCACCTCACCTCTGCTCCTTGTCAAGCTAGTGATGGCCTCCACCTCTGAGAAATCTTAGAGTTGAAGCAGCCTCCCTCAGCGCCAGCTGAGAAGCAGTTGAACCCGGCTGACCATCTCCATCTCTGCCCACCTGGGCAGAAGCTGGCCACAGCTGCTGACCTGTCCCCACCGCAGGGGCATCAGTGGTGAGAGCTTTCTCTTTGAGGCTGTGCAATTAAATGGAAGGGTGGAGAGCTTTCTAGAAAGAAACCAACTGCAAAGAGAAAGACTTAAACCCACGGAAACACCGCTGAGGCGCACACATGCAAATCGGCCAGTTCCAATTGTTCTGGAAGAGCATCCAAGTAAATGTAAATATAAGGGGGGGAGGTTGCCTGTGTTCCCCTAGCCAGACCCCTAGAAAGGGGTGCACACACCCTGAATCTTGGGGTGTCGTTTACTGAGAGAAACGTGTACATGCAAGATATGAAAAAAAAAATGAAGATGAAAGCAGTATAATTCCAACAATACCTCTCTTTCCTAAGAAAGAAACACGTGACTTCTGAGATTTCAGCATTTACTGGACAGGGGACCATGTCCTGAAGTTTGCAAGTCACTGGCGGTGCAGTGGGGCTGGCAGGAGGCTTCATCGGAGCTCCAGTAGCTTCGTCAGCCGCCAGGCAGTGCTGGCTGCGGGCGGGAGGCTTTCCCTAAAAAGAGGCTTTTTCTCAGGAAGGGCCATGGGAGGCGCACGCAAGGAGTCTGGTAGCTAGTGTGTAAGAGCCTCCCTACACTGGGCCCCTGTGAACCCCTCCAGGTAGGTGAGTGCCGCCAGTGCACCCCGGTTTCCTGTTCCCACTCTTGTTCTTTTATTTCCAACGTGAAATGAGTTGTTGCCAATAGTTTTGTGCAGGAAGTTGCTCACATTATTTTCCTTTATTATAAGAAAATTAAATCTTTGGGCCTCCCTGTTGGTGCAGGGGTTACAGTCTCAGCACTATGAGGCAGTCTGCAGCCACTGCAGCATGAGTGTGATCCCCAGCCGGGGAGGGACCCACAGGGCGCAGCAGACCCCTCCTGTCTCCCCACTGCTCCCCTCAGCAGTGGATTTCAGTAGATCTGCATGCTCTGCTTCCCTCTCTGTCTCTGGTTCATTCTCTCACCCACCTCCTGACCTCTGGCCTACACCGCTGTTGTTAATTTTTTTAAAAAGATTTATTCATTTATGCGTATAGAATTGGGGTACAGGCCGGGGTGCAGGGCCGGTGAGAGGCTTCACCAGAGACAGAGTGGGGAGCAGAACAGGCAGATTGAGGAAGTACACTGCTGAGGGGAGCAGCGGGTGAGACAGCAGAGGTCTGCTGCGCCCTGTGGGTCACCTCTGGGCTGGGACCGAATTTGCACGGAGGTGGCTGTGGCCAGCTTCTCACGGCTGCGCTTTAACCCTCTGTGCCTGTGTGTGGGCGGGCCCTTACCCAGTTCTTGTATGCATAAACAAACAAAAAATAAATCTTAAAAAAAAGAAAGTTTAATATTTGCAGGGAACATAGAGATGGTCAAATTGTTGCTTGCTGTAGGTCCTTAGGAGACTTGCCTGGATATCATACGGCCGCTTCTACAGATATGCTTATACCTGTCCACTTTTATATGAAAGCATCTGGGTCGTTGCCTTAAGTACACCCTGTGTGATGTAAGAGAGAATTAAATATGAGCAAGTTTTCATCTTTCCTAGAGGTTATTACCATCTGGGGCACTCGTTTATAAACCTTTTTGGGGAGTGGAGGGTCAGATGAAATCTCTCCCCAGAACAATGCAAATACCATCTTGTATGTAAAATTCTGCAATCAGTTTTAGCGAGTGGATAGACGGCTCCACCCTGTACTTGGCCTCAAGTCCGTATGTAGAAATTACTCTAGTGAGATGCAGTAGACCTCGAGCATACGGCATATATTTGCTGCATAAACAAGATAAGCCCTGATGCCATGGAGAGCACCTGATTTCCTGGGGCTGGGAAGAATGAGCAAAAGCTTCCAGGAGCAGAAATATTAGGTGAGTCTTGAGATACGAGCACCCGCCTCCTCTCAACAGCTGGTGGCTTTGCTCCTGAGGTATAAGCCCCATGAGAACAGAGGCTAGGTGGCGTGCTGCATTTAGCGATGATGTCCTGAAGGAGCTCGTGAATAATGTCCTCACCCCAACATCCCACACAGACTCTTCGGGGATCCGCATGGAAAGACCTGCCATGAGCCCGGCTCAAGCTGCTGTTTGTGGGAGGAAGGCAGCTGCCCCTCAGCTCTGGTTTCAGACACCTCGGCCACCCGGCCACATCCCGCTGATAGTTCCAGTGAGGCAGTGGGTATTTTATGAAAATTCCATCCATCTTCCCTCTAGCAAAATGAACTCAACCACCCCAAAATCATCCCTTATTCTCCTAGATTGTCTTGGGGGATCAAGTCATCCTTGAATTTTTTTTTTAAATATTTATTTAGTTATGCATGCAAGAACTGGAGCGCAGGCCAGAGGTGCAGAGAGGGGAGAGGACCCACGGGAGACAGAACGGGGAGCAGCACAGGTGGATCTATGACACACACTGCTGAGGGAGCAGCGGGGAGACAGGAAGGGGTGCCGCGCCCTGGGGGTCAACCTCGCCCCGGCGAGGTTGAACTCGCACTATGGTGGCTTTGTAGGGCTGCAATGTAGCCCCTGTGCCAGCAGGGAGGCCACTCGGGTGTGTAGTGAGTGTCCATGTACCCTCCCCTGTCACTGCACCTCACCGTGTTTTGTGGGGGGTGACATGGTCACATCTGCTGGGGTGCTCACCACTATCTCCCATGACTTCATTGATTTACTTTTTTTTTAAGATTTATTTATTTATTCATACAGAACTGGGGTACAGACCAGAGATGCAGAGGGTGAGAGGATTCACCAGGGACAGAGTGGGGAGCAGAACAGGCAGATGGATGAAGTACACTGCTGAGGGGAACAGCGGGCGGTCAGGAGAGTTCTGCCGCGCCATGTGGTCACCTCCGGGGCAGGCGGGAATCGAACTCATGCTGCAGTGGCTTTAGCTTCTCACTGCTGTGCTTTAACCCGCTGCGCCACCATGAAGGGCCATGATTTACTTTTATTTTATTTTTTAAGGATTTATTTATGCACACAGAACTGGGGTGCAGGCCAGAGGTGCAGGGGTGTCTGCACCAGAGACAGAGCGGGGAGCAGGACAGGCAGACGGATGAAATACACTGCTGAGGGGAGCAGTGGGGAGACAAGAGAGGTCTGCCGCGCCCTGGGGGTCAGCTCCCGGGGCGGGGATAGAACTCGCACTGAGCATACTGCGGCCAGCTTGCAGTGGGGCGTCCTAACCCGCGGCGCCACCAGGGAGCGCCTGACTTACTTAAAGTTTCTCTAAAGTTATAACAAGAACATTCCGCTCCATCCTGAAGGATTCTGTAGCCTTTTAATGACGTGCGGTCCACACCCCTCGGGAGAAACTCAGGGTCCTGGGACAGACAGATGGGGGTGCCGCGTCTGTGACTGGGAGCACTCAAGCCCCTTCTGATTTTGTGCGGGGGTGGGGGGTCCTGACGCATTGGGGCCAGCTGTGAGGGGAGCACTTCCCCAGCTCTGGTGAAGAACGGACCCTATGGAGGTGCCACAACTCTGCACCCCCGTTTTCGGAGGGGTCCCCACAACAGGCCTGTCGGGGTCCAGGTCTTGCTCAGGTGTGAATTTGGGGAGTCACTCGGGACCCCTGAGCGCCTCTGTGAGAGCTGTGGAACAGTGAAGAGACTGCTTGGGGGAGAGAGGGGAGCCGGTGTGGGCAGGCACTTGGCGGACGCTGGCGGCAGGGGCAGCCTCAGCGGGGTCGCCCTCAGCGCTGCCCCGCCCTCACCGAGGACAGTCACCTGCTTGGGGCTTGTGGGCAAGGGAGGGGCTGCCCCCTGGCCACCTCCCTGTCCCTGGGGAGCTGGGTCTGCGTACGTGACTCAAAGCTGCGGCTGTGGAGTGGCGGCTCCTTGGAAATGCGCTCAGCCCTGTGCCGCCCCCAGAGAGGAACTCGCGGCCCCGGGGCCGGCTCCAGCACTGCCCACTGCCGCGTGCCGGGTGACGGGGTGCCTGTTCGGAGACCGCGTCCTCCGGGAGGGCCCCGGGTCCTCTTTCTTGAGGGTCTGCAAGGCCTTGGCGCCATCTTGGGTGAGTGTGACCTCAGCTATCCTGGCATTCAGGCTCGGAGCCAGCTGTCTGCCCACGCCCACTGTGGGTTTCGTGACCTGTGGGCCAGGGTGGAAATGCCCCACCTGCCCCCACCTCCCCTCCTCACACAAGCCACCACAGGCAGCACCCGACACGCCATTGGCGGTGAGCCAACGGCAAGGGCTTCCCCAGCACCCAGATGGGAATCTCATAGAGTTCCCATGTGAGGGGAATGTTACCTCCCTTTTGTTTTTTCTCGGCCCTTTAAAGATATGGAAACCATGCTTTTTCTCATCCATTGTACCCCAAATCCGACAGCACGGTGGATATGGCCCGTGGGCTTCCATGTGCCACGCCGGGCCCAAACTTGAAGGCGTGTGAGCCAGCAGGGCGGAGAGAATGCCAGTGTGCCTGCAAGGCCCGAGCAGAGTCCACGTGGGGGCATCCAGGGGCTTGGGTGCCTAACGCAGTGGAAAAGCTTGGGCTAGTCTTAGGGATTTCAAAATATTTTGACTGCTATGTGTGGAATGGACAGTAGGGGTCACTGTCTTTCTCTTGAGTCCTCTCTTTCCGTTATCTATTCTCTGAAACAACATGGCTTGGAGGAGTTACCTGTAGAGAGAGACAGAGAGAGAGGAAGAAGGGGAGAGAGAGAGAGAGAGAAGAAAGAGAAGAGAGAGGGGGGGGGGGAGAAGATGGTGAGACCTGTTGGCTTCCTGTGCACCTAAATTGCCCCTCCTCGGGAGGACCTCACACCCATCTGCAGATTCTCAGAAGTAATATATTGTAGCAAGGAGTCAGGATTGCCAGTCGCAGCTCTCTGTCGCTAATAAAGACTAGATCGTGCTCCCAAAGGCTGGGCTTATCATGCAACTAGTAAGTGCTTTCACTGAGTTTGACTAAGTGTAGTTTGGCCTTGACTCCATGCGACCTGGAAATGAGTCGTCTCCACCCCACAACTACTCCCAGTCTAGCCTTTTCCTTACCCAGAGCCCCAAGATACATAGCGTTTCTCTTCTTCAACTCCTTTTCCTTCTGCCATGGGCAGTGTCCCACCCGGCATGCACACACCCTTCTATCCGTTTTTAATCATCTCTGTTTAGAAAAGCAGCATATGATCTTTTGGAAAACATTTAGAACACACAAAAGAGGGAAAATCACCGCTCAGCTTCCTACCATCGCAAAAATAATCACTCAACATTTTTTTAAAATCAAGATTTAGTTTTCTCAGAGCTTCAGGTTTGCAGCAGGATGAGAGGATGTACAGGGATTTCCTACATGCTCTGTTCCCCACCAGCACCGCCGGCCCCCCAGCGACGGGCCCCCGGGGGGCTCCATTTGTTATAATCAATGGACCAGCATTGACTTCATGGTCATCCAAGGCTCCTTGTTTACACAGGGGTCATTCTTGCCGATGTGCATTCCATGAGCCTGGGCAAGTGTCTAATTTAGACATCTTCTTTACCATTATGTGTTCAAAGGATTGTGCCTTTGCCCTCAAAATCCTCTGCACTCCATCTAGACAACCCCCCCAATACATAGTCAACGCACCCCCCAACCACCTAGTCAACCCACCCCCCAACCACCTATTCAGCGCACCCCAACCACCTAGTCAGCGTACCCTCCAACCAAAATGCCTGGCAACAGCTAAACCTTTCACAGTTTCCATGTGACTTTATCTTTTTCCAGAATGTCATGTCGTTGGAATCCCACGTTCTGGGTCTGTGTTCACGTGTTTACATTTATACTATCAGGCGCGTTGTGTGTTTTCAATTTTTTTCCTGAAATTCAACTTAGTTTTAAAACATGAGCATTTACTAAGCCATTAATCATCTTTCAAAATTATATTTAATGATTCCATAACTTTCTACTGTGCCAGAATTTGTCACCGCTGTTGACATTTAAGATTTTTTGTTCGCTCTCTTCCTGTTATTATGAATAATGTCACAGAAAATATTCTTACATGCAAGTCTTTGTTTACATTCCTGCATGCCTCCCTGGACTAAATTTTAAAATATGTTCTGTTGGGGTCAAAAGACATGAACATCTTTATGCCTTGTGAATGGATTTTATCCAGTTGCCTGTTAAACTCTGCCTGTGGAAACCCCACCAGGACCGTCTCCTGAACACCATCTCATCATTCCCAGCATTGTTTCCCGTTAGTATATAATTTCATCAATTTGATACATAAATAATGTTATCTTGCTGGTTAAAGCTCCTCCTTTTAGATGAACCTGTTCAGTAGCAGATAAACATGATTGAGCCTTCCCACGCACACCAGACATAGCAAGAGGTAGCTCTTCTTATCCTCATTTGATAACATGAGGAGGAATGCTGCCTGGTTGTAGGTGAGCTGTGTCTGGACTCTACCTCAGGAAATATGAGTCAGGCATTCAGTTCCAGGCAGGAACAGGAAAGCCGAAAGGACTCCTTGTGAGTGTGGAAAGCAATCGGAGTCAAGTAATTCTCACTAATGCGTGAATGACTAACAGAAGCAACTATCTGGTTTTAAATTTAAGGAGCTACTAGCTATTTTCAGTCACTTCCTTGTGGACAGAATTTTCAGCAGTTTACAAGAAGGGAAAGCACCTCCCGAGGACAGCTGTGGGCACAGGCAAGTCTCCCCGCAATTCAGCTGTCACTCATTGCTGAACCCCAGACCAGGCTTGGCCCAAAACAGTGTAGTGTGTTCTTCGTTTATGGGATGCTGAATTCCTCGCCGTCACACACCAACCTCAGTTTCTCCTCTCTTTAAACATGCACGCTCTGAGGCTATGATTGTGAGCAATCTCACCAGCGCTGCTTGGGTTTCTCTCCCACCATCACCAGTGCCAACTTCCCCTTATTCTGCCTCTCTGCAACAACTCCAATGCCTTCCTTGCAAGTGACCATCATTCATTTCGGCGAGAGCCTCTCCCACAACTGGGAAACCCCTCCTGTGTCTGTTAGAAGCGTCCTGGGGGGTCACATACAGCTCTGCCCTGTCCCTGGTGGAAGACGCAGATGTTTGCAAGCTGGGCCGTGTCTTCATGAGCGCGCTGAGTTAAACTCCCCTTATTTGGCGTATTGCATCATAACTCTAAAGGAGACCTGAAAGCGCATCACATTGTGCACCTTTTTGAAGGCTCCTAAGAGGAAGCTAAATATAAGATTCCAGTCCGTGTTCTGAACATGCTCTTCCAGCGTGGGGACGGGGCACTCGAACACACTCCTTTCCTGCCGCTCTGCGAGCATGTGTCTCCCAGTGCGTTCTCTCTCTGTGCCGCAGATTGTTCACAGGGATCTCCTCGGCTTTGGTTACGAGGGCTGGGTTGGCACCGCGGGGACCTCACTGTTCAGCAGGTAGAGGTACGCATCCCTGCCCCCACGCACAGGGCACTTCCTGTTTCTGTTAAAAATGACTGGTAAAGCAGCCCAGTGACCCTCTGGCTTCCTCAGGGGACTATGATCATTTTTAACCCTTTTTTCCAATGGAGGCAGCATCTGTTTACAACATCGTGTAGGGTCTGAGATTACATTTTTCCTTGCACTGTCCCCCACATGTTCAGTCACCACTTGCCACCAACCAGCTGACCCCTTTCCCCATGTCCCCTCCTCACCTCCATTCTGTGTCAGGGCTTAAGAGTTTGTTTTCTTTATATTTCACAAATGAGTGAAGTCATCAGTGTCTGTCTTTCTCCTTCTGACTGTTTTTTTTTTTTTTAGCATAATCTGCACAAGGTCCGTCCATGTCGTCAAAAGTGAGACAACAATTTGTCTTTATCTTTTTTATAGCTGAGTAACATTCCATCTTTTTATAGCTGAGTAATATTCCATAGTGTCTACAGACCAATCCTTCTTTATCTGCTAATCTATCAGTGGACGCTTAGGTTATTTCCGAAACCTGGGTATTGTAAATAGTGCTGCAGTGAACAGAGCTGTGCACATATCCTTTTGAATTTTTCACTCTTTAAATAAATACCTAGGGGCAGAAATGTTGGATCATATGATCAGTCTACTTTCATATTTTGAGAAGCCTCCGTACTGTCCCCATAGGAGCTGGGCCCATCTGCATCCCCGCCAACGGTGCACAAAGGTTCCTTTTCCTCCACATCTCCATCAACCTTCGTTTCTGATCTTTTTGACTGGGCATTCTCACAGATGTGAGGTGGTACCTTATGGTGATTTCGACTTGCATTTCCATGCAAATAAGTAATGATGAACATTCCACATACGCCTGTTGGTCCTCTGTATGTCTTCTTTGAGGGTGTCTATTTAGATGACCTGTCCATCTTTTGATTAGGTTGTTTCCTTGTTTTGTTGTAGGAGATCTTTGTAGATTGTGGATATCACCCCCTTATTGTATGTAAGATGAGCAAGTATCTTCTTTTTTTTTTTTAAGATTCATTTATTTATGCATACAGAACTTGGGTACAGGCCAGAGGTGCAGGGGCGGTGAGAGGATTCATAGAGACAGAGTGGGGAGCAGAACAGGCAGATCGATGAAGTACACTGAGGGGAGCAGCGAGGGGCCAGGAGGGCCCAGGGTCTGCTGCACCATGTGGGTCCCCCCGGCCGGGGATTGAACTCCTGCTGAAGTGGCTGCAACTTGCTTCCTAGCTGCTTTATTTTAACCCGTTGGCTACCAGGGAGCACCCTGTCTTCTCCCATCTGATAAGGTATCTTTTTGTGTTACTGATACTTTCTTATACTGTTCAGGAGCATTTGTGCACACCTTCTACTTAGTGTCATGTGTTTGATTATTTACTAAATATTTAATTGATTTGCTTACTTGAGTATTTATGTCCCAATAATAAATACAAACTTGATATCATAAGTTAAAGAATACCTACACAAGTAACTTAATCTTGAAGATAAATCTGCAGCCAGCAACAGACAGTGGTGTCACCCATGGCCCCAGTGCAGATGTTGGGAAACACTATTTTACACATGTGTTTCAGGAGGCTAGCGATATTCTCGAGGAACAAAGCTGCCCCTCTCCTGGGATCTTATTGTATATCCTGGCAGTTTCATCCAGGAAAAATCTCAACGTTCTTCCGCCACCCCGGCCCTGTGAATATGCACCTTCTTGACCACATGGGGCCCCACCTCAGGGAACCTGTGCCTCTTCTGTGCCAACACTACCTTGCGAGAGGGTGATAGGTGGTGGTCACAGCATGTGCACCCCAACCCATGGGATTGCAAGCCCCCACATTCCCTGAAATCCCTCAGGAACTTCTTGTTTTGTATTCCTCCTATAGAAAGTGTGACTCTTGTTTCTCCCCACCCTCTTCTCTCCCCCCACCTCTTCTTCCTCCCTCCCTTCCTTCTTCAGTCTTTTCCTTCACTCTCCTCAGTGACTTGGCTTTTGTGTTGCTTGGAAACCCCACTTTTCACCTATGTTTGTATCACAGCCCTAGACTGGAGATGGCTGCTGTTCTGGGTGATGGTTTGGTGGTTTCTGACATCTGAACATTCTGCTCTCCCACATGCGAAGCAAGCTCAGTCTATAGGGTGCCGCTGAGCTCTGACTTAATTGGCTCTCTGTCCCAAGCTCGGCCACGTTGAGGTGTCTGGCCTGGAGCAAGCAGCCTCACCTTCTTCCTTGGCTTCCTCAACCACAAAACTGAAAGGGAGGCCCTTGCCTTCCAGGGTTTTCATGAAGACCAAGGAGAAATATAAGACCGTCTTCCAAGTGTGAACCTTGTTCCTGGTGAAAGGTGGGCATTATTTTTGAGTGTGGGGTGTTCAGGAACTTTCTCCGAGGCCCCATACCAGAAAGCTTTAACCATCCATTTCATTTGTTGCTCATGAAACGGTTTATTTTTGCAGTGTCGTTTCTGTGTTCTCTCTCCCTCTTCCTGCTACTGCATAATTTCATTATCTGCTATCCATAAATGTATTATGTAATTCCCTCAATATGCCATCGATTGTTTCTGCTTTTCTGTAGTATTACTTAAGTCCATAATACTTTTTATTAAATCTCTGAGGACTGCTGCCGAACAGTAGTTGAAGGATACTCTTCTCCACTAACTGAAGCTCAGCACTTAGATATTTGAAGTGCCATAAAGCACTAGAAGAAAAAAAAAAAAAAAAACTCAAATGTGGACTTTTCCCCATGGCTTTATGAAGTCAGGAACCAGTTGAGGTCTTGGTTTAGAGCCCACTTGTCTACCTTAGAGGTGGATGCTGTCTTTCAGAAAATAATAGCAAGCATTAATAAATAATACAAAATTAGCTAATGCTCAATGAGTACTTACTATGTTCTAGTTACTATTATAAGCTCTGTGTGTATTAAGTCATTTAATCTTCATAATCACTCCAGAAAGGAGGTATTTTTAATCCCCATTTTATGGAAAACTGCCTTGCCCAGAGACACACAATGAAGATGCAATCCAATGTAACACACACGCGCGCACACATCCGCACACCCTCATGCCGTGCACTGGGCTTGGGAAGCCAGTGGCCTCCTAAGCTTAGCTGTTACATACTCGGGTTGAACGCATGAGAGTTTGGGGCCTCTCTATTCTGAACTGTTTCTGACACCAAGATTAGCTAATCACCTCTCCACCCTGGGGTTAGGTTTCCTTATGGACCAGATTTGGTAGGTTAGGTGAGATCATTGCTTTGAATCTATCTCATAATGTTCCAGAATCTGAGTGGCCGTGAGGGGTTTAGGCTGGGCAGGGAAGGTGACGCAGGGATGTCCCTTTCCACCATTAAGCAGTACTTGTGCTTATCTGGGGTGACCAGGTGGAAAGAAGAAACGGAAGAAGACGGGAGAAGATCAGGGGAGGGAGGGGCAGGGAGGGAACAGACACATGACTGGAATCATACAGTCGTGGTTCAGAAACAGCTTTCTGCTGTGACCATTTCTCAAGCATGCTACTAAATGATCCTTAAATACTTGATTTCAAAAGTCCATGTAATAGTCAAATATATGAATACATTACCCTTCATTTATTTATTTATTTATTCACCTATTTTAGGCCTGTGTTTTTGTATTCTTCGTCATCCACTGATTTATCAAACATTTATTGGGAACTATTATTTGCCAGATATTAATATACATAAGTATAGCAGCCATGTTCGCATGCGGATGTTTTTGATATATTCACCTTTATTCGCTTTCATACTTCTGTGACCATTGTTATCACTGGGCTTGTTTTTAACTGCTGGCTTTGTACCACAGTGAGGGAGAACTTCTGGAAATCCTAGTGAGTGTGGCCAAACTGTTGATCTGTGTGAATGAAAGGGGACACAATGATGTTCTGGACACACTGTTTCCCAAGGTCGTAGTGACACAATTAATAGACATTCTCTCGAGTGTGTATTCCAGCAGCATCTTCCTCCCCTTGCCATCCACAGCCTCAACGGGCCCATCTTGAAGCTGTGGCTTTCCTTGTCTCCCTGGCTGAGAGCTGGCGGAGACCTTGGAGAATACCTAGTCCATAGTGTGCCGGAATCGAGTTTGAGCAGAAGCCCCAGGGAAGACAGCGAGGTTTGCCTCGGTGGTTCCCTTGTAAATCATCTGCAAAGAAATAAACAGTGTCTTGATAGAGACTGAATGTAGCTGAGCTGATGAGCTGCTTGAATTTCATGCATGATACAGACCCTCACTGGCTTACAAGGCGATGGAGAGAAACCCAAACATAATTGCTTATCCACACATGGTCACACGGCCAGTCTGCTGTGGGGGCTGAAGTGGGACCATGCAGAGTGGCATGTGGCACTGTCCCCCGGGGGTGCGGTGCCACGTCCGAAGGGAGGCTGCAGGTGATGGGTGTCCAGAGACCCAGCCACTTCTGGCCACAATCTCTGTGTCATGAAATTGGTGACTCTTCTCCCTCCATCTAGGGTTGAATGATGGTCAGCCTTCCCGGAGACAGCGCCTGGCTTTCCCTTTCAAGGATTTGTCTGCATCTTAGGACAGATGCCTGGAAAAGACAAGACTCCATGCCAAAAAGCACGGGCCTCTGGGGGAGAAAGAGAGACCCCCTGCACAGAAATGCCACTGGCTTTCCTTCCTATCTCCACAGTCTGTCTTTTCATCTCATTCCCTGCTAGAGAGCAAAGGATAAGGAAATCTAAGTAGGAGCTTGCTCTCCTTGGCTGATTTCATTTTTTATTTCCCGCTTCCTATGGGATCACTTAATTCATTTTATGCTTCTGGAAAAGACTAGAATTTTCTAATTCCTCCAAATACCTGGGCAGGTTACCTCTTCCAACCTCAGCTCATCATTATTCCGTGCTGAGTTATGTAATGATTTGATCGTGTTGAGGAGTAATTCACCTTTGTTCCCACCTACGTTAAGACTGATTACAAATCCTCATAAAATACTCATTATGCTACCAAAAATGTTCTTAAGAATAGTCTGTTAGAGAGGAGGTAATGCTTTGCTCGGAAGTGTGGGCTTCTGTCTAATTATGTGTAAATTATCTGAGTGGAATCTCAAATGTTTAGTGATAAACAGTTTTATGCTTCCCAGCAAAGTATCTAGTTTGTGAGGCAATATAATCAAAAGCAGCTTGTGTGCAGTGAATTGTAGATTGTATGACTTTGCCTCCTTTTCAAGTCGTTGTTAGGGAAAGGAATGGGGATGTGTCTGCAGTCCTTTAACAAAACCCAATGTTGGATCCGACCTTTTTTTTTTTTTTAAGGGAAAAAAAAAGATAATTGATCCTTTGACTATACTGTTGTCCTGGTCTCAGAAGAAACATCAAAAAGTGGGATTTCTTAAGAAATGCAATTAACTGACTTTTATTTAATGATTTTTTTCCCTCAAGTTATTCATCCTAGAGAAAAGTATCTGTTGATTATTAACAATAATGAGCTTGGATTATTAAGATACAAAAAAATCATGATTTCAACTGCAGTGTCTACAGAGCCGCTCAGAGAAAGTGCTTTGCTTGATATTCATTTCCCCTCGGGGAGGACACATTCCCTTGAACCCCCCTTGTCCCTGTCCCCCACCTCTAGGTGGTGTGATGAAGCCTTTTATGAGCTTCCGGGAGAATCCTGTCCTGTTCCTGAAGTCCAGCGGACACCAGATAGTCAAGATGAGCCCACGCTGGTCAGTGCGCTGGTGGTCATTTTAACTCTGTAGTCCATTGGTCATAGATGTCCCAGTGTTGAAATCTGCTTGTCCTTGGCCTCACCAGCAGGGTACCTTGAAGCCCAAGAAGCTTCTTGGGGACCTGTCAGAGTAGGCACCACCTAAAACTCCTAATCCTGAGACTTCTTTGGGCAAATCTAGTCAGCCTGGTGAAATAAAATAACACAAGGATTAACTGAGTTCTCTGTAGAGAACCCAGGGACACCAGCGGAAAGTTAGAGAATCCTTTGCAGGCATTTTTCTAGAATGACTCCTGTTCCAAAAGAAGATGATGACCATGGCGAGCGGTGGGGGGGAGGAAATTGGTAATAGGAGGAAAAAATAGCAAAAACCCAAAGGAAGACCCAGGTTAAAATGAGGGTTTCAGTGGTGTCAGGAACCCCTGACCAGTGGTCCACATAGGCTAATGTCAGGGCTACTCAGTATGCAAGAAGTCACCCAGCTGGGAGGACTGTTTAATATAGCACATGCTGTTTGGTTCTGCTTAGGTTCTAAGACCTGAGGGCAAATTTCAGGGGCTTGGTTTTAAAGTTGGAAGTGATTGATGAGACTGTACTTGGTGTATTGATGAGCTGATGGTCCACTTGAAATGTGTGCCCATTCCGACACCTTTTGGATGGATTTGCAAATACACCAGCTGAATAGACAAGTGTTCCATAATTAATACTCCGAAACTGTACATGTGTCAATGCCTCTAAAGGCTAAGCCTTAAATGTGCCCAAGATCAAAATAGCCGCATAAAGACTCCTCTATATATATTTGACATTTACAAACCAGGAGTTCTTGGACATTTTGAAGGCGAACCATTTTGATGATTGACTAAATATATTCCTTTGCATCATGTCAGTGTGTTCTGTGTAATTAGCATATCCTTTGCATTCAGCCATCCTCTTAGAGTTCACTGGAAGTTTATCAGGACTGTCCATGGGAGACACTGGTCCCCGCCTGCCCCTCCCCCGCCTCCCCCAGTTGCTGAGTCTGCCTTCACATTGAGGGCTCGAGGTGCTGTATTTTGAGCTCCTCTTTTAGTGAAAACACACCCAAATTGCCGACTCATGATCTATTCACTTTGAACTTAAAATACCATTTGTTTAAAAAATGCAATAAAATCTGAAATGTACACTAATATTCACTCTGAAGATTAAAACTGCCGATGAATTATGCAGCTGGACCAAGGCTGTCTTGTTCTCAGACTAAATTTATCTCATCGAAGGGAATTATTCTGACCGAGGTTAGAGAGCAGAGATAGTTAAAGTTTGGTTGTTCGGTAGCTTTCTTTGGGGCTTTTTGGTTTGTCTGTTTGTGTCTTTAAAAAATAATAAAATTGGGTAGTGGTTTTCTTAGGAGATGCATTTTAAAATGTATATCCCAACAAACGACTAATAAAAAGTCCTGCTTTCTCGAATGAAAAATGTGACATTGGCTTCTGGAGACTTTTTTAAGATGCTTTTTTTCTCTCTTTCTTTTTTTAAACGTGAGTCGGTGGTCACGGGGTCCCTGTGCTGAGCAGCTAACCTCTCTGACCTACACAGCACCGGCCTCGGCGTAATAGAAATAAACGCTGCCTTTTCTGTCTGGAATGTCACTTGGACGGCGTGTACGATGTCTCTGTGGTCAAGCTGAAATGCGGATTTCTCAAAGTGTCTTGTTTTCAGTTAATGATATTTTCTGCTCTTCACTAGGGGGTGTCTCTGGGGGTTTGCTCTTGACCCACTTCTGTGTGCCACCAGCTTTGTGATTCCTCCATGTGGCCAATGTCTCCGTGTTGTCACCCCACCGGGACCCCAGCTTGGGAAACTGTTCAGGCCCAACAGCCTCGAATCCAGCCCTGCCTGTTGTTTGCACCATTTTGGGGTGAACGGACACCTAAGAAACATGTTGAAAAGGGTGATGATGATGCAGGGTGGTGAGGGAAGCACTAGAATATATGATGGAACAGACCACACAAGCCAAGTGTGACAGGCAGGAGAAGCCGGGCTGGCCTGGACGGGGGAGCGGCCTGGCTGGCCTGGACGGGGCAAGCGGCCTGGCTGGCCTGGACGGGGGAGCGGCCTGGCTGGCCTGGACGGGGTGAGCGGCCTGATGGCCTGGAGGGGGCGAGTGGCCTGGCTGGCCTGGA
>NW_004567133.1:17404223-17416877 GCF_000260355.1 Condylura cristata | reverse complement strand
AAGCACTAGAATATATGATGGAACAGACCACACAAGCCAAGTGTGACAGGCAGGAGAAGCCGGGCTGGCCTGGACGGGGGAGCGGCCTGGCTGGCCTGGACGGGGCGAGCGGCCTGGCTGGCCTGGACGGGGGAGCGGCCTGGCTGGCCTGGACAGGGGAGCGGCCTGGATGGCCTGGAGGGGGCGAGTGGCCTGGCTGGCCTGGAGGGGGCGAGCGGCCTGGCTGGCCTGGACGGGGCGAGCGGCCTGGCTGGCCTTCCTGGGCAAGCCTGTTTGTTTCCGAGAACTGAGGTCACTGCCACGGCGCAGAACAGGGCTCTACAGGCAGATGTCCTGCCGTCCAGGGTCACGTCCTGCACCTGCGCGTGACGTGGCTCAGTCCCACCCCTCCGTGCCGTGGCCTCACTCGACATCCCTTCTTACCTGCTTCTTCTGAAGCAGGACTCTGGTTACTCTTGCTGCCTCCCGAGCCCCCCAGAACTCTCCAGAGCGAGACTTCGTTCTGTGTCTTCTTATCGCGTTGGGTCATTTTGTCCCAGTCAGATTAATGAAGGCATCTGCCTGGTCCTCACGGCTTCTAGATGCCTCTGAGCTGTGGGTCAGGCTCATCATCACGTTCATCAAGTTGATGAACTGTGTTCATTAAATTCAAAGATCAGTTGTCTCCAGACCACGCCACCGACATCATTTGCCTCTTCTGTGGCTTTAGTTTCACTTTCAGAAGCTCCTGGGCCTGGGGTCATCCGCGGGGAGCCCCTAAGTCCATCTCCTTCTGCTCAGTCTGATGCGCCTGCAATGTCACAGCAGTAGCACCTCTCAGCGCCTCGTCCGTCCGTGTGCTGGCTGACTCGCCTCTTGGCCCTTGAAGATGGCGCCCTCTTTCTATGCAGCAGTTGGGGGATTCCAGGGCTGTTTCTGAGTTTTGTTGCAGCAGGAAAAAACTGCTGCAATCATGTGTGCAACTGTTTCTGTGACAGCAGCTTCTTAGTTCTTGGACAAACACTTAGGGATGGTGTTGCGACGTCAGCTCACTTTATGGGGAAGTTTTCCAGAAAAGTGTGGCCTTGGGGGGGGGTTAGCTTTGAATTGGAGTCCTGGTCTAGTCTTCCTGGCTTTGTGAATCACACATAGTCTTTTTTATAAGATTTATTTATTTATTTGTGCATACAGAACTGGGGTACAGGCCAGAGGTGCAGGGGCGGTGAGAGGCTTCACCAGAGACAGAACAGGCAGCAGAACAGGCAGATCGATGAAGTACACTGCTGAGGGGAGCAGTGGGCGGGTCAGGAGAAGTCTGCTGCGCCCTGTGGGTCACCTCCCAGGCCTCAAACTCATGCTGCAGCTGCAGCTAGCTTCGTAGTACTGTGCTTTAACCCCTTGCACCACCAGGGAGGCCTCACAAAACTCTTAGGTCTCGCTTTCTTGCATCAGAAAATAATAGAACCCAGAGAAGTCTTTCTTGTGGCCCCACACCTGCTGACCCCTTGCCTCAGGGCCCAGGGCTCTTGCCCCAGCTCACACGCCCTTTTCCACACCCTCACCACACAGTTTCTTCTCCGGGAACAGCCTGCCACCCACCTCTCTCCTCACCAACTCCTCCTCCTTCAGTTCCACCCAATGAAATGCCAGCACTTGAGAAAAAGTCTTCCCTCGCCCTTCATCTAAATCCAGCCCCCTGCTATATATAGTTTCCTATTTAAAAAAATTAAAACCCTGTTCTTTTCCTTTCTAGCATTTACCACAACTGGCCTTATAAAACTAACTGTATAATTTGGTTTTTGATGGAAAATTTTATTGAGATCATTGTAGAAACACATACAGTTGTAAGAAGTAATGGAGAGAGAGCCCACATAGCTTCAAACCCAGATTTGTCCCCAATTTGGATGTTTGGCAAAATTGCAACCCAATATCCCATCCAGGGAATTAACATTGATATGATGCATTGATCTTGTTCATAGTTCCCTAGTTTTACTCGCATACATGTGTATGTACAGGTGGTATCATGTATGTGGAAGTGCGATCTTCCACCAGGTTAAAATCCAGAATGTAGCTATCAAACCAAGCTTCTTGCAACTGTCCTTCATAACACTTCCCACTCCCCTTCCTCTAGCTCCTAAGACTGGCAAACAATAATCTGTTATTCATTGTATTTTATTTTTAAAATTTTAAGTTATTTAATTATGCATACAGAACTGAGGTACAGGCCAGAGGTTGGGGGTGAGAGAATTCACCAGAGACAGAGTGGGGAGCAGAACAGGCAGATCTACGAAGTACACTGTTGAGGGGAGCAGTGGGTGTGACAGGAGAGGTCTGCTGCACCATGTGGATCACCTCCGGGGCCAGGAATCAAACTCACACTGAAGAGGCTGCAGCCAGCTTGCCTCTTCAGGGAGTGCCCTGTTGTGCACTTTAAAAGTTTAGGTATTTCAAAAACAAATCTATATACTGCATACGCTTTGGAGGGTGCATTTTTCCCCTACCACAATTCCCTGAAGACTTATGAAACCATGTATTCAGTATGTGTTTCCTTTTCGTTGCTGAGTAGTATTCCACATGGTGGCTATACTACAGTTTAACTCTTCACCTATTGTTGGACATTTGTATAATACCGATTTTTAGCTATAATGAATGAAAACAGAGATTTTTGTGTGAACTTAAATTTCTGTATCTCTGGGGTAAATGCTCAAGAATGAAATTGTTATTTTTGTAAGAAACTGATGGATGGCTAAGATCTGCCTCTAACAGTAGACTTTAAGTTCCACCAGTGCAAACAGACTGAGTTTGCTTTGCTTGTTTGTCCATTTGCTTGTGTGTATGTCTAATCACTGTACATGGGGCGCATTCCACACTCCTTAGAACCTAATTTACCACTCTATAAATATTTATATAGGAATTAAATAAGAAATGAATGAGTGAATGCATGAATAAAAATTTTGGCATGGGGATTAAATAAAATAATGTATGTAAACCATTTTTAGAGTGCTTAGCATAAAGTAACCTCTAATATTTAGTAAATATTTCATCACCATCAATATTATCAGCCAGGATTTGGGTTAAGAGTGATCCGACTCAACCTGCACATCCTTCCGCCTTCACCATTCTAGAGACACCACGGAGCTTTATAGGATGGAAACCTGAGCTCTTGCCCTACTCATTCCCTTGAAGGAAAGTGCCTGTCGGGAACGTGCTCCAAACCAACAGAGTTCTGGGAATCCAGGCTTCATACTTCAACTATGATCCCACTTCTGTGGGGCAGGGTGAAGCTATTGAATTTTCCTGCCAAAAAGGAGCCCGGACACCTTGGCAGAAGCCCTTGGAGGGTGAAACTGGGTGGCACTGACCAGATGAACCCTGTTCACCTGGGGTTTTAGTGGCCTTAGTGTGTGAACTGAAGACTGGTGAAGCCGATAGAGAGAGCGCAGCACTTAACAGGGAGAGAAAATTAGTAATTCCTTTTTGCCCGAGGAGGAAAGAGCAGGTCTTCTAATGGCTTGATCCATGTACAAAGCGCTAGTAAAGACAAGCAGTCTTCACATAAAGATAGAAATGAGGTTTTCCCAACAAAAATGTCACTGGGGTGATGAGCTGTCGCAGAGGACCTGGAGAGACGGGGAAGGAGCTTCTTTGGTGACTATAATTAGGCTCGCATGGCTGGTGAGCGCCGCTGCTCAGGAGCTATGTGGGGGTGCTCTTTGCCTCTTTCTAGAATCACCCTCCAACTCCCTCACAAGGGTCCTCATTCTCCTCACGCCACGAGGCGAACCACGGGCTATGTGTTTCCACTCCCCGGCTTGCTGACATGAACAAGACAGATGAGGACACCTCTGTTCCTTATAGGAGAGCCCCACGCCCCCACATTCTGACAGAAAACTTAGCTAGTGCAAGTTAATATCAAATACTGAAAGTCATCAGTCTTCTCCCTGTTACTGATAGGCATTGGCGCTTCCCTGAAGCCTTTGGTGCCCGTGTGGGTGCCGAGGATTAGGTCCAGGAGAGACTCGGAAGAGGGGAGGGTCAGTGAGCCATACACACTGACCTGACTTGGATGGGCTTATCAGTAGAGTTAAACCCCACTCCATGTTCCCACTTTCTTTTTTCTTTTCTTTTTTTTTTTTTAAGATTTATTTGTGCATACAGAACTGGGGTACAGGCCAGAGGCTCAGGGGCGGCGAAAGGCTTCACCAGAGACAGAGTGGGGAGCAGAACAGGCAGAGGGACGAAGTACACTGCTGAGGGGAGCAGCGGGCGGGCCAGGAGAGGTCTGCCGCGCCCTGTGGTCACCTCCGGGGCAGGCGGGAATCGAACTCATGCTGAAGTGGCTTTAGCTTCCGAGTGCTGTGCTTTAACCCGCTGTGCCACCAGGGCCACCCCCCTTTTCTTTTTTAACTGATTTTGTTATTTATGCATACAGGACTGGGGTACAGACCAAAGGTGCAGGAGCAGTGGGAGGATCCACAAGAGAGAGAGTGGGGAGCAGAACAGGCAGATCGATGAAGTACACTGCTGAGGGGAGCAGCGGGCGGTCAGGCGAGGTCTGCCGTGCCCTGGGGGTCACCTCGGGACCAGGGATGGAACTTGCACGGAAGCGGCTGCACAGTGCTGCTTCCTAACCCGTTGTGCCACCAGGAGGGCCCTCCATGTTCGCATCTTCTATGCTCCTGTCTGCCTGTGAGTCTTGCTTACTGGGGTTGCCAGAGGCAAGGGAGCGAGAGCAGAGGACACTTGCCAGTGGGGTGGGCGGGAGCGACTTGCGGGCGTGGTTCTTTGTGCCACAGGTCCCTGTGTGCCGGCTGTTCTGCTGGTGCAATGTGTGTTTGTTGGGGAGCACAGGCTGGGTCTCCCACACAGTGGGTCAAGTCCTGAGCTCTGTCTAGCCTACTCCAGGTTTCCATGGCAACAGGGAGACCCAGTGGGGGGTTAGATACCAACAGGGATCTGCCGGAGGTGGCATCCACCTCAACCAGAGCTTGCGATTTTGTAATCCCACTTAATCTCTCAGGGAACTCACAAAACTCATCTCAATTGTTAACTTTTAGACATTCTGCTTTAAAGTCCGAATTCAGAAATGCAGGAGATTAGCATCCCGTGCTTCCTTGGACCCGAGTCAGGACCTCAGCATGTGCATGTCCTTGTTAATTCTCTCCTCGCACCTCGGTTTCCTCCTCTGTAAAATGGGAGCGGCCAGATGACCTTCCCCATTGGATTTCTGGGAAGGTGATATGTGATAAGAATGTGAAATCTTGGGCACAGCACCCGCAAGGAGTGAAGGCTCAATCTTTCCCAGTTTGCTGGTATTTTTTATGACATTTCTTGGCACTGTGTGGTTTTTGTAGGGCAGTGACTAGGTAGGGAGGTGTACTGGAGTGGCTGGGGAGAGGTTGGCTGGGGGGAGGGAGTGGGAGGCCTGCAGAGGAGCTGAGTGATATTAGAGGAAGTATTAGCACCTGGAGTTGGGTGTTTTCAGTAAAGAGCTCATAAAATATTCACATCCCTAGAGTTCCCCAGAGCTGTGGTGTCAGCTCCTGCTTGGTGGGCGAGAGGCTCTTTAGCGATGTCTGTGGCCCAGTTTGGAAGAGGGAGAGCTGGGGTCAGGGTGGTGACAGGCATTCTAATTGCTTCCTCAGCTGGGCATACTGGGTATAAGGGAGTAGGACAAGATTGTCAACCAGCAATGGACTCTCCTGAAAAAGATGCAAAGAGTCTTTCTCTCCACCTAGAGACAATGGGCTCTCTTTCCACAGAGGCCAATTTTTATGGACCTGCATTTGTGTCCATATTCACAATCAGAAACAACCAAGCACTGTCATCAAAATGGCCACTGCCACCACCATTGTTATCTTCACCATGTCATCAACACTGTCGCCACCACCACCACGGCCTCATCATCATCGTCATCAACCAGCTCACATTCATCAAAACCACCACCATCACCATCTTCACCATCACCACCACCACCATCACCATCTTCACCATCACCATCTTCACCATCACCATCACCGTCTTCACCATCACCACATCACCACCACCACTATCTTCACCACCACCATCACCATCTTCACTATCGCCACCTCCATCATCAGCTCCATCTCCACCACATCATCAAAAGAATCATCAGCATCCTCCATACAAAGCTCATATCATAGTGCATTTATTAGGCACCATGGGTTGCATCAGGCAATTAACATTTATTATATGTTATTCAAATTCTGAATAAAGATACTCATTCTCTTTCCTGATATAAATGAAGAATCCACAATCCAGGAAGTTTTAGGAAGTCACCAAATGTCACCCAGCTGGTACAAGACAAAACCAAGATTCTGAACAGGGTAATCTGCTTCCCTAGTCCTATTATCACCCACTTCATGAGAAGACGGGATGAGATTAAACTGTGTGACCTCCTATACCCTTTTCATTCTTTCTCCCTTCGGCAGGGAAAATCTGTAACTTCAGCCTCCTCGAGTGGCACAGATGGTCAACTTCTGATCTTTGAACATACGTATTTAAACCAGTGAAGTCCTTCTACAGATCAATTTCACATGAAACTTCATTTACAAAGAGATGGAAAGGGCAGGGGTAGAGATGAATTTTATAAATTCAAATGTGAAACATTTATTATAAAGCCAATCAGTGAGAAAATGAGGCTATTTTGATGAACACCAATATTTGAAATTGGGAGCACAGATAACTAATATTGTTTTCAATTAGCCTCATCATCCAATTCACTTCGCTCTTTTAATTTGTTGGATGATATCAAGAAAATGCTGATTCATAAGCTGATACAGAATCATAAAAGGTAATTTTTTTTTAAACCAAATGACCTAAAAACATCAGGAGGGTCTAAGGTGTCGGCTCCCTCTCCTGCTCTCAGGCAGCACCAGCACCGGCTTGGCACAGAGAGCACATTCGAGATGCAGCTGCTGTGTGAATGAATGAGTGAGAATGAAATGAGCCCAGACATCGAGGAGGGTTTGCATGGTCACCGCCACATATCCGCCTTTCCTGGACCCATGTTTAAATAGCACCTTCTCCGATAAGCCAGGGCTGATCTGGGCTGATGCGGCAGCTGCAGTCAAAGGAAGGATACAGTTCTCCGGAGTGAGTGTGCCAGGGTGAGAAGGGTGGGCAGGAGAGACAGTAACAGCCTCCCGTTCACATGCAGGAGGCGCCCACAACCCCTCTCATTTCACCGCCCCACAGGTAACCCAGTGCTGTGGGGATGCGCCCAGCCCAGCTCTGTGAAGAGTAAAGGTCATCACCGCCTCTCCATCCTGACATTGCATATACAAAAATGTGCACTCCGTTCTGGGGTTATTTCTTTAATTATGCACGGGGTGTTCTGGGATTAACACTCTCAGATCGTGAACATCGTCAGTCTAAGAAGCTAGTTTGGAGATGTGATGATACCACAGTAGCACACTCAGGCTTCACGCAGGGACAGGCGGGAGACTGGGTGAGGTCCAAGATGGCTCCCGAGGTGCCTGCGAGGAGAGGCCCCGGGGTGCTGGTGTGGGGAGGCTTCTGGAAGTTTTCTCCCGATGGCGTCCCAGCACGAAGAGTAACCGTGGCGGGAAGGGGGCCGGCGAGGGGATGGGATACAAAAGCAAGAGCCCAACCCACTTGCGAGAATTCGGCTATGCAAGGGCACGGAAGAACCCCCAGGAAAGCAGTTTCTCTCTCACATGGCACCAGGCTGTCAGAGTGCTGAGTTACTCTCTCTCAAGTGGGTGAAGGAAATGCTCTTCTCACTGTGGGAACACTAATTCATCTTTGGTTTGGGAAAATGGCTTGTTTGGGAAGGAGATCCCCTGGAGGGCACAGGGAGCGCTGCTTATTGCTTTCAAGGGTCAGGAAGCCTGGGGCAAGGAGTGGGGATTAGAATGTACTCTTGGATTCACAGTGGGAAGGGGAAAGAAGAAAAAGAAGCAGAGTCTGGAACCAGGCGAGTCTGAGCAAAGCCAAGGGTGGTGGGAAAACTAAACAGGTCCTCTGAAACTATTGCTAGCAGAGTGCTGCTCATCCTAGCCTCTTCTAGAACCTTCCAAGGCCTTCACATCTTCTTATGCTTATATGAGTGGCTGTTTTGTGGACCACGAGTGGGGGCTGAGCCTCATGTGTGGGAATTTGGGAATTCCCAAATGATAGGGAATACGAAATCTGAGCCAGCAGACCAGACAAGCTTCCGATGGCACAAGGGTGCAGTGGGTGGAAGCTTGGATTCCAGGGCCTGTGCGATTGACAGGGTGAGACCTCGAGCAGCAAGGCAACTTTTTGCCCAGTAACTGATGTTCTTGCACGGCTCTCTCCTGATTTCTGCAGGCTCACCCCACTTTGTCTCAGGTCCTCACGCCTTTCCTACCTCACCTCACAGCTTTCCTTGCTTCCCAGACCATCACCAGTCTTGAAAGATGTGTCGGCGAAGTCCGAGGCTGAGATCCCACCTCCCACCCCCCTGTGCCTCTTGCCTGTGACCCAGTGCGGACCCTGGACAGGCGAACGTCAAACGAGCCTTCTAGAACTTGAGATTTTAGAGGGAAAGTCATGTCTAGCCAGAGGTGCTCCAGAGTGACTCACATTGCACAGAGATAAAGATTTCTCAGCATTTCTGGAGTCAAAGAACCTGAGAACCAAAGTTCTTATAGAGGAAAAGTAGAAGCTTTTGCAGGCTGTGTTTGCTTTCAGATGTGCTCGAGTTCCATCCAGAAAGTCGCAACACAGCGCGTGGGTGGGGTGTGGAGGCTTCCCAAAGTAGACCTCCCGCCCACTTGTTCATTAGGAGAAATCACCACTGAGCTGTTTTTGTCTCTGCCGCCTGCCACCCCTTGTCCCACGCGCTCACATTGTGTCCTGTGCTCTGACAGCGGACTCCCGCCCTTTCAGGGGGCAAACGCCTCACCTTAGCATCGCCTCTTCCGCACATTGTTTCAGGAAAGCTCCTTTGGTAGGTGGTTACTTGCTTGCTCAAAATGGGGGGCTCTGCCTGGTGTCTTGGGCCTTTCTGGCAGGTGTCACTCGGTGTTCAGCTAGAACACTGTGTCTCTAACTCATCTCTTTTGCCAGGGCTGGTGATAGGAAGGTGTCTGCAAAGAAAGGGAGGGTATTATTATTATTTTTTTTTAATCTGAAAAGACTAAGGTAGTCTGCAGATGTTCTGGGGCTCACTCCTGTCATCAGGCAGGGGCCAGAAGTTAGGGCTTTTCACACTACAAACATAGGTGGCCAGAGTTAGTAATAGGCTCCCTGAAGAGGGGAGCTTGCAGCTGAGTGGACATAAAGTAATGTGTCTGAGAAGTGTTTGCTAGGTTTAGAGAGTCAAAACAAGGATGAATAAGATGGTGATGATAACAATGGTGTTGATGATGGTGATGAGGGCATGATGGTGATGAGGGCATGATGGTGATGGTGATGAGGGGTTGGTGGTGATGGTGGTGATGAGGGTGACGGTGGTAATGCTTTATGATGATGATGAGGGGTTGATGTTGATGGCGATGGAGACAATGCTGTGATGGCGGTGATGGCGGTAATGGTGATGCTTGAGTTGATGGTGATGGAGACAATGGTGGCGATGCTGGTGATGATGATGATGGAGATGACAGTGATTTGGGGGTCTTGTAAGCAAAATTTCTCTTCCCATTGGTACAGCATGAAGATGGGTAGAAGACTTCAATACACACTTGATTAAAACATTGATCCCATCCTGGTTTGAGCCTGTATTAGCAGGACAAGGTGTATACCTCCTATAGTTTCTTCTTCTGTAAACTGGGACTATGAAAACTTACTTTGCCAGTTTGGCAAAGATCAGAACATGTCTTCTTACGTGTTTTCTTACATGTGTTATCCTCTAAAATGGTATCCAGTTCCAAAAAGGGGTAAAAGACTTGACCTGACATTTGATGAGGTGCGGCTGGTGAAATATTTAGTTGACAGGGACTCATCTGAAAGTTTGTATTCATTTGATTCATTAGCAAGATTAAATACGGTGTGTGTGCCCAGCCCAGGGCAGGGAGGTGTCCTACGAATGCCATGTCATTTAAACAAAAATCCTCAATAGAAAATGGTACCTGACATTTGTTGTTCCATTTTGCTAGACTTGTTTGGGAAAATTTTATCGAAAAATAGGAATGTCTTTCATCAGCTGGGCAGGACAGAGCCCAAAAATTAATTCATAATGATAGTTGCTAATGTAATGAGTGGTTGCTCGGAGATGATCACCCATCTCAGAATTTATATGTGGTACATTATTTTATCTTTTACCAACTTAATTAGGAAGACAAAATTATCATCATTGCTTCTTATTAGGGAGAACGAAGCTGAGGTTTTTAAGGTTTCGGAGTGCCTGGAAGTTTAACAGCAGTTGTAGAAGTCTCAAGCAGAGCTGGAGTGCTGTTCCAGAAAATGCGTGCCCCCCGTGTGCCCCATTTTAGGCACAGAGCCCCCCACCCTGCATCACGGTGATCATCTTGCAGACAGCCTTGAAGGAGCAGCCAACCCGAGACTGCAGTGTCACTGAGGACAGTGAATAAACTGTGGTGATCCAACAAATTCAATTCATCTGACCTTTATTATGCCTCTCTGATGGGAGGCTGCTGCTCCGTGGTTGAGGGAACTCAGAAATGAGAAAGGTGTGGGGCTTGCTTGGTGCCCGGAGCAGGTGGGGGTGTTGGTGAGTGTGGATGTCCAGTACTGCACACGTCCCCACCGTCCAGAGTGGAGGTGGCCTGCACCCTGCCTGTGCTGGGAAGCGCTCGCCCACCGTCCGTTGTCTCCGTGGCTCCCAAATGCTGATCCACAGATTCATCTGATTCCATAATGACATTTCCACCAGATTGCAGCTAAATGAGAAAATTAAGGGCAATTTAGTGAAAATTTTAATAGACCTAAATTTAATCAATTTGAAGGACTGTCCTTTATTTTGAGATTATGTCCTTCTTACGTTTGGGTATAAAATGCCCTTTCCTTTATGCAGTGATGATGATAGCAGATGGCGTGTGAGTGCGTGTGAGAGAGAGAGAGAATACTAACTTGGTCAAAAAAAATCAAAATTGTTAATTTCATGCAATCCTTTCATTGCGTTCGATCTCTTACTGAACTAATCCACCAATAAGAAAGGAGAAAAGTCTTGAGTAGGGTGGTGAAATCTATGATGAAGAAGCATTCACCGACCCTGTTTTCCACTACGGCTCAGGGGTGAGCCCCCAGCCTCCTCTGTCTGCAGTCTGGGGCCTAAACTTGGGTGTGTCTGTGGGTGTGGGAGCCCCCCCCATGCCTCACTCACAGGGTCACTGCGGTCGTGGCGCAGCTTTCTCCAGCCAGGGCTGGGGGGCAGAGCCCGCATCTTTGGTCAGAGTCCTGGGCCCCTGGGCCTTCCGTTGGGGTCAGGCCGGCGTCTAGGACAGCGCTGGGGAGGTGGTTGGGGAGATCTGCAGTCCTTTTGCTAGAATGTAGGCACTAGACTGCCTGCAGCGTCCCTTCCTCAGACACTTCCCTGCTGTGTGTGAGCTGTGTGTGGTGTCTGTGTGTGTGCATGTGCTGTGTGTGTGGCATCCCTGTGGGCACCCCACGCACAGGCACGCTTTGTTGGGGGTTGGCATCCCTGGTTGGCCTCGCCTGCTTCCACCTCCGGCGTCTAGGATGTGTGCTCTGGAGCCTCTCAAACACCTTTTTGAGCTGTTGTCCCCAGGAAGCAGGCCCCAATGTGGGCAGCTCTTCATCTCAGCCACTGGCGTGCACCCTGCGTCCCATGGCCCCCGTGGCCGACACCGAGGCTGGCCACGGAAGCCTGTCTGTGGAACATCCGCTCTAGGGCTGAGAGACACCCATGCTGAATTTTGCTTTAAAGCCGCTCTCAGCAGCCACTGGGAATCCCGAACGGTCGGCTCCTGCCCTGTTCCAGTTTTGACTCCCCATTTGACCCACGTCTACAAGGCTGTATCAATTCAAGATGGTACGGGCAGGCATTTTTATTATTATTATTATTATTGAGCAAGTTTGTTTCCACTATTAGCTGATGTCAACCTTGTGGACAATAGGCTGTGCTAAATGGCGCTAAACAGTGGCTGGACCTGGAAGGGGCTCTGTGGTGGGCATGAGCTGGGGCCACTCTGGTGGAGGCTGTGTTCTTGCTCTTTCATCCCGGGCCCCCAGGCCCCTGTCCCTGATGCCCTGTGGTGGAGCTTGAAGGCCCAAGACTCAGACTCTCCACCTGGCAGTCCTGGCGGTCGTCTTCCAGGGTTGAGACTTTTTCCCTGAGTTGCAGCCCGTTCCTCTGAAGGAGGAGTGTGGTGCTGCATCAAGCACAGCTGACGCCCCGCCCTAAGGCTCCCGCCACAGACCGGGCTGGCCCGCTCCAGGTGGCCTGTGTCCGGGAGATGGAGCTTCTTTGAGGAAGCTGTCGGGACCAGCGGGGTGGTGACCTGGCTCTCATTCCAGAGGGCCAGGTTAACATTCAGAGAGCTATGAAGCAAGAACAAATGAAACTTGGAATTCTGATTCCCCGAGTGGAAAGACACAAGAGGTATTTTGGGTTAAATTCAGGTTTTATCCATTCATCCATCCGTCCACTCAGTCACCCACCCACCTGTAACAGAGGGGTCCCCAGGAAAATGGGAGGTTCCAGGTTTCCTATACCCCCTCCCTATCCTAAAACACATCCCCCAC
>NW_004567133.1:17403372-17404123 GCF_000260355.1 Condylura cristata | reverse complement strand
CCATCCATCCATCCATCCATCCATCCATCCATCCATCCATCCAGTCAATTCAGAATTTTCTGGGGGCTACTATATACAACCTGAAGCTGTATAAACCCTGCCCTTCAAGTGGTCAGAGCTGTTGGTGTGAATCTCTCCATGCTGTAGCCATTACAACACCCACCTCCCGCCACCACACTCAGTGGATGATCCCCAGAGAGCTCCAGAATGAATCAATCAGACAAATGTGGGACTTGGCAATGAGACAGTGAGGGTGAGGGGAAGGTTTTTCCTGAAGCTGAAGCTTTGTTGGCAGAACAAACAAGCACCCTTTCTGCCTCTGCTGCATCCTGCCTGGCCCGTCACTCATCCCCCCATCCTGCTTTCTGTCTTCCCATGCACGCCTGGCCGTCCACACTCCACAGTATATTCATGATAGTCTGTGTTGATTCTGTTCTGCATTCCCACGCCGACATGCCCCGGGAGCCAGAGCAGGGCCAGGAAAGCCATTGGCCCTGTAGACTTCAAGGGGCCGAGCAGGTGGCAGGCTCGCGGTGCTGGTGGTGGAGACGACGAGTGGAGTTTTCTACAGACGCCTCCATTTCCTCAAGATCGAGGCCAAGTAGGTAGCTACAGCAAACCCAGGAAGTGGCAGGAAAGCGCCTTCCAGCCCCGCAGAGTGGCCAGTCCCACCCGTCCCCCATCTGCCCATCAGTCCGTCCTCTCTTCTGGCCCACCAGCAGTGCTTCCCCCAGACATGAGCCCCCCACGC
>NW_004567133.1:17378252-17403272 GCF_000260355.1 Condylura cristata | reverse complement strand
CCCCCGTGAGGTGTCAGCCCATGGCCAGCTGTAACAAGTGCTGATAAAGAATTAAGAACGCAAAACAACAAAACCACTTCCTTTATTATCTTACATAGCTGCCAAATTGCAAAGAGGGAAAAAGGGGCAAACTGGCTTTATGGGCCAGACTGAAACACCCCCTACCTGAGGGAGCCCCCCTCGAAGCTGTGTTCCCTGCGGCCCCCTTCGGGCCCTTGCCGCTGAGGAGACCTGGACCCCACCCCAGTGACACTGAGCGCTGGTGGGGAGGGGGCAGTAGAGGTGTTCTTTCCTCCAGGTCTCCCATTAGTGGAAGTCAAGAAGCCTTTGGGAGCTACTGGCACCGACGTGGCCCTTTGCCTGGCTGTTGAACGGGAATTTAAAGGCAGCACCCCCAGAGGCTGCTCACAGTTGGCTTGGAAGCAGTGCTTGCAGAGGTGATTGGCGCCCTCGCCCTGCCGGGGGGCAGCCGTTCTGAGAGCCTCCCTGCCCGCCTGCCCTGTGCTTTCTCAGTGCCCAGAGGGGAGGGTGTGATTCTGCCCCTGGGAAGTGGGTTCTGTCGGCCCCTTCTGTGGTGCAGGGTGCAGGGCTGGGGCATGCAGAAAATGGAGCCTGACTCCCAATACTCGGGCCGCGTGGGCACTTTGCAGGCTGCTCTGGACTGCGCAGACCTAAGTGCAGGCATGTGTGAAGGGGGGCGGGCAGTTGGGATGCAGGAATCCAGTTCCCATGGATGGTGGCTTTCGACTTTGGGGAGAAAACGGTCCGGAGCACCCGTGCTGGCTCAGTGCAGCCAAGAGCCGTTATTGGTTCCTTACATAATGTATTTGTTTTTCATTAAGCCATTCAGATAAGGTCTTATTAAAGTGCCATGTATTATTTATCGTGTTTCTTATGAAAATGAAGTGAAGGGAAAATTCTGTCCTCTTCGTGGGCCTTTGCAGGCTTCCCCAGTGCCAGTCAGGGGAAAAATGCAGGCAGCGGGGAGTTCCCATCAGCACAGCAGTTCGCTTGAGGCAGAAGAAGGCTGAGGAAGGGGACCCAGCCCAGGAAAGGCAGAATTTTTGAGCTTTTCTTCCACATATGTTCTGTGCTGCGACTTTTTACCTTGATTTTGTGAATTGCAATGTTAAAAAAATAATGAATGAAAGAGGCAGAAAGTCAGAAGAGGATGAAGGACGAGAAGAGTTTATTCGTAAATCGGGTCTGTCTGAGCAATGGGGGGTTCAGGGGAAATATATAGCAAGAATTTTCAAACTCATCACTGCTCCCCACTGCCTTAACACTGACACCTCAAATGCCAGTCCTCGCCTGCCCCTGGTCCGTCAGCTCAGCTTCACAGGCTGGGGTCCCCTCCTGGGTTCCAGGAACATGGGAGTCCAGGCTCCTGGACTCTGGTGTTGCAAGGTGAGGAGGAGAAACGGTCTGGTCGCGGCCTCCTGTGGCCCTAGGGGAGGCTGTGTGGTCACTGACGACGCTTCACAGCAGAACAACAAAATGGGGCTGCGGACTCCTTCATTTCCTTCCTTCAGAAAGCAGGCTGGCGGGTGACGCTCAGCCCGGCCCGGCCCTTGTCCTTTGGCAAAGCGTCACGTCACCATGCACCTCAAAGAGCTCAAGAGGGGGTCCTGGTGACCACTCCCAAGTCCTGCTCCCGGGGTCCCCCGTGTTCCTGGGGTGCACTGTCCCTGGGCAGGACAGTGTCAGTCTCCAGCAAGGGTTCGTGCCGGGATTTCAGCCATCAAGAGAAGCTGTTCACACAGCCTCTCGCTCTGAAAATAAAAAAATTCAATCACTAGGTCCCAAGCTATATAAAAAAATATGGCCACTACCCCTGAGCACTTCACTGCAGCCAAGGATGGGCTTTATTTTATTTTATTTATTTTTTGCAGGGACCAAGGATTTGATAGTCTTAATATTTTCTTTTGATTTGCAGATCCCATCCTGCTTTATTGCATAAAGACGAACGAAATCTACTAATGAATAATTATTACTTCATAAAATAAAGGGGAGGGGGTACCCTGCTGCAAGGGCAGAATGCTAATTTGACCAAAGAGGACTGGCCATGCAAGGGGGGAAAAATGCCATTTGCTGGCTGCAGCCCTCAGACTCATCTCTTATCAGACTTGGACTTCCCCAGTCTGGGCATTGGCGGTGTGAGAAATGCCGGGGTCCTAGGCAGGGAGAAGCCCCTTCCTCCTTCCCTGTAGCCCTGGCGCGCCAGCCCTGTAGCCCTGTCCCCCAGCACGCGGGAGGCGTCTCCCTTTCAGGGCTCCAGGCGGCTTGGTGTGCTCCAGGCTGCGGGGCCAGCCCCTGCGACGAGAGCTGCGCCCCCGAATCCTGGGGGTGCACAGCCGCCCCCACCGCTGCGGGAAGGGGGCGCGAGCCTCGCAGGCAGCGCCCCACTCGCGCGGCCCCCGCGGTCGGTCCGCTCCTCCTCTGCGCCTCCGAGGGAATCCCATCGCTGTGTTTATCTGCCCACGAGTCGGGCAGACCCACCGCCACCGCCACCGCCACCAGCCTCAGCCCGGGTCCCAGCTGGCCGCTCAGAATGGTCCGGCTCGCCTGGAGGCTGGCGATGCGGGGCGCTCGCTAGCTTCCTCACCCGCCCCGCCGAGATTTTTAGCAGACACAATTTGAATTTTGGTGAGTCGCTTAAAAAAAAAAAAAGGCAAAGGGGAGGGGAAAAAACCCAACCCTGCCCCTGGACCCATTTGACAAATGAGGAGGCAGGCGGCATCAGCACCTACGGAGAGAGCCTCGGTGTGAGTCCAATTCTCTCTCTCTTCCCCTCTCTCCCCCTTCTCCCTCTCTCCCCCTTCTCCCCCCTCTCTGGAGCCTTGGCTCCCCCCTCCAGCATCTACGGGAGGGCACCCCTCTACCTTTCATAGAAGTTGCCTTTGCTCTCTTGCATCTTCGTGGGGGCCAGGGGCGGGGACATCTCCCACTTCAGGGGGATTCAGGATCAGGCCCAACAAACCGGGAGAAGACAGCCGCGGAAGAAACAAATACTTTGCGACCCTTTCTCTCTCTCTCTCTCCTCTCTCTCTCTCTCAAGGGTTTTAGTTGGAAGCCCATGAACGCGAGGATCTAGTAACCCCAAAGGGAAGGAAGCGAGGGAGGGGGGACTCGCGGGGCGCAGCGGGGGGAGGGGGGAGAGAAAGAGAGAGAGAAGAGAGACAGCCGCCGCGCCGGGTTTGGACTTAGATAATCAGCAAAATTTAAAAAGAAAAAAATTGTAGCGCCAGGCAGAGCTGCGCGATCCTTGCGCGCTCCCCAGTCCTGCTCGGCGGGCGCCAGCCAGACGAGATGCAGCATCCTCTGACGGGGGCCACCTGCGTGGCGCTCCCCAACGTGGGCATGTGTCCCCAGCTCTCGTGTGCCTTGACTTTTATGTACTTACAGCAGGTAAGGCGCGCGACCGCCCTGGGGCCGCTGCCCGGGCTCCCGGACGCGGCATCCGCGTGGCTGGCTGCGCTCCGGTCCCGGAGTGGGGTGGGGAGGGTGCCCCTGCGCTCCCCCCGAGCGAGGACCAGACCCGGTCTCCGCGCCACCCACCCACCCACCCGGACTCGTGCAGCTGGTTTTGCACCTCTCGGAATACTTTGCATGCCTAATTCCCAGCTGGGGTCCTGGGAGCTGAGAATTGCAAACTGCATTCGCCTTACCGGTGTCTCCTGTCAGTGCGTTCCTTGGCCGAGGCCCCTTTGATGCTAAGAGTTTGCCTCTTTGTGGAGCCAGAGCGCTGGAGTTTTGATTCAGCTGTTTTAATAGGGAGGACAAAACCCTATATAGGATAGTGTGTGTGTGTGTGTGTGTGTGTGTGAGAGAGAGAGAGAGAGAGAGAGAGAGAGAGAGAGAGAGAGAGAGAGAGAGAGAGACTCTGTATTTGTGTTTCCTTAACTTTGCTTGGGCTGTGCTATATTCAGTGGGAAGCTTTGGATTTCTGGAGCGTGTCAGCCCCAGCCTGCAAACTCTGGCGGCTGGGCTAGGGCCGGCAGGCCGTCCAGGAGGCAGCCTTTGTTGGCCTGTGCAAAGCTCTCTCTGCCTCACTCCCCTGGCTGGTCTTGCTCAGGGAGCCTGTTTACCCCCAGTTCTGAGCGCCTGTCAGGGTCTTGCCTTGTGCTTCCTTCTCCCCCTCTGAGTGTCTCCCTGGACCCTCTGCTGTCTCTCTTCCCCTCCCCACTGATGTGTGAGTTGCTCCTGGGCTTGGGGGAGCAGCTAACCAGGGTCTGGGGAGATAAGCCCAGGGCTCTGCCTCGAGGCAGGGGCGCTGGGTCGCCTGGCAGGATGGGAGGGCTTCTGTCCTGCAGGCAAGGAGTCCTGTCCCTTCTCAGGATGCTTCCACCCTGCTCCATCAAGGGGCAACCGTCATTCACTGTGGCTCCCTGCCCATTTGTGAACGTGTGTTTGTCTTCGCCTGAGCTACTTCTTTCCAAGTGTTCAGAAGGGGCCTTCTCCAAAGACCCTCATTCCAATCTGTGTGGCAGGAACCTAGCTGTGCGCAAAATGCCAGGGTTCTGCTTGGAACATTTGGGTCATTTGTTATCAAGTTGGTTGCCTCCAGAAAATATTTCTTAGGCATATTTTTTTGGTGGAGAACAGGCTTTTTCTGTTGTTTTAATATCTTGGGAACAAATTGGTCTATCCTTTTAAATATTATTTTATTCCATTTCTCATTAAGTAAATTGTGCCAGGAAACATTTCCCCAGAGCCTATTGGTAACATATTGTACGAGCTGCTTGTGCCATTTGTGAACCTTTGCTGGGAGTGTGAGCGAGTGTGTGTGCGTGTGAGAGAGAGAGAGAGCTGTTAGCACCTATATGTGTTTACCCCAGTGACCCACCAGCAGCCTGAGCCTCTGTCTAGAGGCCAGAGCGCAAATGCATTGGCTCAAGTGACTAACATGAGTTGATCTTTCCCTCTTCTCTTCACGTCTTCCACTATGTATTCGTCAACCTGAACAGCATCACCTAACAAACCGGACGCCATCGGGAGTCAGCACAATCTCTTTGTGCATTCTTCTTTCTGAATGCATCAAGCTTTCTGCTTTCTAGATCGTTAAGATTGGTTTGCTCATTTGGGCAAACTTAGGAGACAGTGACTTAGAGCGAGAGGTTATTCCCACCACGGAAAGGGCAAGGATCTAGGAGAAACAGAGGAGCCCAGCGTCTCCAGGCACCTCTTCCAGGAGGAGACACCCCTACTCTGGAGAGGGGAGGTTGGGAGGGAGAGCTGGCAGCCCCGACAAGTGGGGGTTCCTGGGAAGACAGAGGGAGAAGGCTGACGTGCTTCCAGAGTTATCCCTCCTGGGGGCCTGCGCTTCAGTGAAAGCGCTCACAGGTGACGCTGTGATGCTGTTAGAGGCCCTGTGTGTGTGTGTGTGTGTGTGCGCGAGCATGTGTGTGTTTCTTCTGAGCCTCACGCAATGCCTGAACTGTAGTCCATGCAGACATTTATTTTTGCCTGTCATTTATTTTTGCCAGAATCAGGCTTCCTCACCACTCCCCCACCCCTAAAGTTTCCATCCCAATGGGGGAAGGAGAGGAACTTGGGGTCTTTCTCCTGCCAGCCACCATCCAGAGCTCTTGTGCAGACGCTGATCTTATCCAGCGCCCAGACAACCAGCTCATGCGGGCTGTGGGCATTCAGCCCCGTTGCACGCTCCTCCGTGCCCGCTCCCCGCACCGGGGCCTTCCCCCACTGTGCGGCTGCAGCCATTGCTGTCTCTGTTTGACTTTGATGACTGGGGAGTTCATCTGTGCTCCCAAACCAGGCAGATCAGTGGGTGAACTGGGCAGCGTCAGTGATAAACGACACCTTCCTCGGAAACATTTTATTTTATTATTATTGAGACAAAAACAGATCAGGAACCTAGCCGTCCCCACCACCCATTATATAAGAAACACTCCAAAGACAAGTGTCTCGTTGAGCAGCCGGCATCGGTCTGTCCCACAGACGCACGGTCTGGAGGGGTCACCGTCCCGCTTCCCTGGGCCATGGCACCCGGAACGGAGCTTCCTGTGGCGTCCAGTATCTTTGGAAACCACCATTTGCTTTCTCCACCCCAGCCCTGACAGCAACCTTCTTCCCAAACTCTCCCGGATTTGTTCCTAAAACAACTCATGAAAACAAAAGTCAATCGGTCGCCCCAGCCACCGAGTCTGTTCTGAATGGCCGCGTGGAAAAGACCAGACCCTTTTGCCACAAACCACATACTTGTTCGCGTCGGGGTGCGGTGACTTGGGGGTTCACATTAGCCGATTCCATTTCATTCACTGTATTTCCCAGTAACTACCTTAGAGGGTGGCTCTGCTCTTCCTGCTCAGCCTCGACCTCAAAGCTTCCCGCAGCATGCACCTGCAAGGGCCCATGGTGTTGAATGGCCCGCTGTGGGCGCCAGGCCAGGGAGCACACGTGTGGGCTGCCGCACAGCCCCCTCCTGCACGGGCTTCGTGGCTGTGACCCTTTTTCTGGGAGCAGTGGCTGGGCCCAGCACCCAGGGAGAGCCCGGGCCAGGCTGCGCCCTCCCCACACTGCAGTGGTTTGCTCCTTGACTTCCTGATGGCTCCTTGACTTCCTCCCAGGGCCCTCATACTCACCTTTCCCCCAAGGCAGAATCTGCCCAGCTCCAGAGTGGGCACCTGTTTAAACAGCCTTGCTTTGAGGTAAATTCTGATCCCAAATAAATCTCACTGGAGTGTGTGTGGGAGGGTGGTTCTCAGAGAGTAAAACCACACACACACACACACACACACATATTTGGAGAGCTTGGGGCCCATTGTAAGGCCCGGGGAGCCACCGAGGAGCCCCATGTCCTGGGAAGGCCAGGGGAGGTGTGGATCAGGCCCCCAGATCTGTCTCTGAGGCACCACCTGCATGCGCGGACCCCCAGAAGCATGCCTGCCTCTGAGACCTCACCCTCAAGCAGGACACTCCAACAGCACAGATACTGAGTTTTCCCTGCCCCTAAACTACCCCCAGGACCACACAGTGAAAACTTCCCATCTCATCTGTCAAAGGCGGGTCAGTCAGAAGCTCTTATCACCTGAAATTTAAAAACCAGTCAAAATGCTTAAAATCCACATCATGGGAGGGGGGTCCCGAGGGGTTCTAACTGGGGCCAGGCTGCTGTCAATATCTGAAGATGGGTCATTTTTCCCCCTTAATGATGATCCATGCGGTTTGTTTTAAATAGTGAAGTGGTTTGTGCAAAGGGTAATTCCTGGTAAATGAAGCCATTGCTCACACGGACATGTTCAGATCGAAAGCAATTGAACTGGAACCTGCAGATCACCCCTTCCTGTCTTTAATTAGAAACCGGCTCTAGGAGCAGATTCCCAAGAAGATGGACTCCCGCCTGGGGTCTCCACCGCCTGGCCCTGGCTGCCGTGCTCCACCGGAAACCTGCGGCAGGCAGTGCCCATGATGTCTGCGTAGAAAAGTTCAATTCTCATTCCAGTTAGCTTGTGCTCTCAGCCTGATGATTTATAGGGGCCCAAATGGCATTTTATCACCTTCTTTCTTCTTGACTTAATCCCGTGTTGATTTATTAGATGGTGCTGTGGATTGGGGGGGTCGATAGTGCCAATAACGCAGAAAAGAATTAGGATAGATTATCTCCGGCTCTGAATTGTTGCAGAATGAAGTGTCTGCTCCCAGCCCTGGCCCAGCCTGGGCGATGGTCTGCGGGAGCCGATGCCTCGTCTCTTTCCGAGAGATCTGGTGTCCTAAATCGCTCAACAAGCCCATTGCCCGATTCTCTGATTTTTTTTTTTTTTTTTTTTTGCCCACGGAAGGGAAGCATGCTGAGACAGTCTGGGTCTTGGGGCCCGACAGGCGCAGTCTCGGGTCAGCTGGGGCTTGGCCTGAGCCTCCTGCTATCCGGAAACTTGGGGGCGGGTATTGATTGCAGGGTTCCTCGGGTAGCCTCTGCCTGCAGATTATTTAACGTGACATTCAGAGGTGAGGATGGCGAGCATCTGGTAGCGCCGAGATGCCGGCGGGCGCCCGGGAGCACTCCTGCCATTCCAGGCGGGCGTCAGAACACACGGCCCGCGCCGCCAGGGCCGAGCGAGAACCCGCCATTGTGCGCGCAGCCATCTGTTTTCCTCACAGCTGGCCCTGGAGTAATTGTCCAGTAGCTGATGGGCTGGGGGCAGACATTCTTTTTTTTTTTTTAGGGTTTTCTGATTCATTTAACCAGGCTCTCGGCCCCCAGAGGAAACATAATGCCTGTTTATTCATATTGGCCGGGTAAGAACAGTGTAGTTTGTCAGGCAAATAACAGTCTTCTGGAAGAGAAAGAAATTGCAGCATTGTAAACAAAATCAGGTTGGTGCACACGCCCGCGGGGGCCGTGGCGGAGTGGCCTCCACGCTGGAGCAGCACTGAGCGCGTGGGCGTAATGGCCCCATCTGCACAGACCTTTTTAATGGACCAGGAGAGGTGTCCCAGCGCGCTGTTTAATTCAATTAAGAAGAGCAGAGAAAGTTCCATTCATCAATAAAGTTTCCTGTTTCCGGGAGCTGCCCCAGAGAACTCTGTGGCTGCGGGGGGCCTGTGACTTTCCTGCACCAGGGCTCAGTCAGCCCCGCGCCTCAGCGGCCCCTGACTGGACAGTGCACCAGGCCCGCAGGCCAGGCTCCCCCCCTCCCCCCCGTCCCCAAGGAGGGAGCAGCAAGCCCCCAGCTCACCCCCCCTGGAGGAGGCTCTTCCCACCGGACCTCACATTCAATTCCCAAGGCTCAGAGAGCACCCAGGGCTGGGACTGCAGGTTGTGCGCAATGTCTGTGGGGAGAAGGAGCCCATGCTGTCTGCAGCCCCCACCTCTCCTGACTCACTGGACCTGGCTGACTCCCAGCAGGTGGTGAGCGGAGACCACCATGATGCCTACCAGTCCTCTGATCCCCCTTGTGGTCTTCGCTTACCTTATTGCTCTTAAGTGCCAGCAGTTTCCAGCACATTCTACTGGCAGTGACAGGCTGGTAGTACCTGTCCACTCTGTAGATTTTTCTACCCGCAATGCCTAGAAAAAAATGCAATGTATAGTAGTTGTTCAATTAAAAACAAGAGCAATGAATGAGTACTTTGCTCTGCTGCAGTGTTTCCTGGCACTGAGGGTGTTGTGGCCGGCAGTGAAGAGAGGGCTGTGGGCACCTGGCTGGCGCCAGGAAGAGAAACAGAGGGAGCAGAGGACTGAGAGGTTTCAGGGAGCGGGGAGGCCCTGCAGGCCAGTCAGGGCAGCTGGCTGGGGGATTTCTCAGGTTTCATCTCATGGGTGGGGCGTGGGAGGTCTCACCAAGAGTAATGAAGTCCTCACGGGAGCCAGGGAACAGTGGGCCAGCGGAGCAGTGAGAATGTTCTGGAAAGGTAGACGGACGGGTGCTCATACCTGGTCTGCAGAAGACCTTGCCGGAGGCCAGAGCCGCGGGCAGGTGGTCAGCTGGGTCCCAGTGGGCAAAGCCAGGCTCCGTGCCCGAACTCTGGGGCCGTGTTGAAATGAGGCAGGTGGGGAGGAGAGAGACTGGAGTGGATGACCCTTCAACAAGTCAGAGGAAGCCACTGGTCTGGGTGAAACCACGGGAAGTTCGCAGACAGGGGTAGGGAGAGCATTTTGCTGGTTTGGTCTGTCCACGCCTCCCCCAGGTGAACGCCTTGCGAATAATAAGTGCGGTCCTTGGACTTTCTAAACTCGGTGTGCTTGGGCCTCCCCTTTCTGATGGTCACCAATCCACCCACCCTCCCAGTTGATAGCTACTTTAAAAAAATTAGCTCATATTTTCAACTTTCAAGTACTTAAATCTCACCCAAGACAAATAGAAATACCTGCCCCAGAATCAGCTGCCATATTTTTTCCAACATGCATCGGAATAAATATTTACCCATTCATGTGTTTACTCATCCCGTGTTTGCTGGACGCTGTCGGGTGCCAGCTGCCCTTCCAGGCGTGCCTGGAAGCCAAGCACGGGCCTCCTGGCGGGCACGTGAGCCCGACTCACTTATCCCTGCCGCACTCTGAGCCGTCCGGGCAGAGGCTGTTCTGCAGAACCTTGCCCAGCCTGCTGGGTCTCCTGGGCGTGCCTGGCCCTCGGCAGGTACTGCTTCTGCTCCCTCCTTCCCTGACCTGCAAAGACCAAGACGCTGGTCACCTGCTTGCTGGGCAGCCCCCACTCTCCCCGCTGCCAGGGCGCAGCGAGAGGACACAGGCGTCTGGAGGCGCGGGCCTGGGCATGGGGCTGAGTGCTCCCACTCCCCACCAGGCTCTGGCCGAGGGGAAGATCTTATTCTTTATGTTGTGTTCAAACACACACAGAATCAGAATTAGTTGGAGGCCGAGCGGGACGCGGAGGTAAGTGTGTGCTCAGGAAGGGCTGGCTTGCCTTCTTCCTCGCCGAGGCAGCTGCAGGAATTAAGTGCCTCGGATTTCCCAGTACTGATGAGAGAATGCACTGAAGGTTTAGTCTTAATGAGCCTTTTCTTTTTTGGCGTTTGATGTTCGCCTGACTTTCACCTCTAGGACTGGATTCCTCTTATCCAAAACAGCAGCACAAGTCGGGCTCTTCCTAGCTCTGCTTCCTGAGCTCTGCCTGAAGCTAGGCATGAAGGGGTGGGGGCTCTGCTCTTTAGCAAGGGGGAGGGCTGAGCCCTCCCCCCAAGTCTTTTATGTACATGAAGTACCCCAAAACAGAAGGAATGGTGAGGTCCACGGTCTGGAGAATTCTGGACCACCTCACAACATTCGGTTAAGACACTTACCTCATGGGAACCACTTAGCAGCCTCCAACCCCCAGCTCAGGATATGAAAGAGGGTGTCTCTAGAACCTTCTACAGGATAGAAATCGGGAGTTGAAGGCTGAACTCCGGTTCGGTGATGCAGTCCGCTGACCCCGCTGGGTCCAGCAAATCGTTTTTCTGGATCTGGCGCCTTAATTACTTCGTTAGCAAAATAGGGATTAAAAATAATTGTTTCATACTACTTTTTGAAGACCAACTCTGAGCACCATGCCTGGGACAGAGAGAACAGCAAGAGACACTCGTTAAGGGGATGGAGGAATGAATACTTGAGGGTGCTCAAGAAAAGTAGCGTCTCTATCGGAACTGAACATACATCTAATTTTCCATTTCTCCCCAACTAATGGGATCAAGGCTTGTGCAGGACACAAAGAATCGGGGTCTTGCTTTGTGGGACCCTCCTGCTGGAGCCGGGGGCCCCTCCCCCTCCTGTCAACTGTCAGTTCTGCTGGTGGTGTGGGATTGTGTGTGCCTGCACGGCTCAATTAATGCTCGGTGACAGGAGGAGGGAAAATAAAAATTGTCTTGCTCTTGTCAGTAGCAAAGTTATTTACTTTCAAAAGCTGACAGAATCACACTGCAGGGGCTTCATTTATTTCCATTCAGAATGTCATTATTTTGTGATGCAGGGGACGTGGGCACACGCTGAAGTTTATTCCCACCAGCTCGAAGGTGGCGGGTGCCTGCTCAAGTGGGGGGAGCCAGGGGGGTACCTGCAGGAGTTCTTCCGGGGCTCAGGGAACCCTGGGCGTCAGTGCACCCGGCGGGAGCGCCGCTCCAGGCTCGGGCAGACTGGCCAGAGGACACGTGCTTGTTTAGCCCCGGGATCTGTGCCGGGAGAGGGAGAGGCAGCGCCAGGGGCTGGTGAGGGGCTCTTTGCTCCTTGTCACTCTTTATCTGAGCCTCTCCTGCCGTTGCTGCACACACAGAGCGCACGCGGGAAACCACTTTGCTTTGGGTCGATCTGTTGTCACCACTTAAACTCTCTGACAGGTGCTCTCATCCAAACAATCAGTATAAAACTCTGCAATTTGGGGGGCGTCCTTCTGTCTCCTCCCCTCCCCCACCCCACGTGCTGGCAAGGAACACTTAACATGGGGAGGGTGGTGTGGGGAACTTGTGTTCTTTGAGGTGCAATGGCAGACGCTTCCACTGGGGGTCTCCGTGAAGAGCGTGTGGCTCAGGCTGCTTGAGGACACGCTTTCTGCTTTCTTTTTCTGGCGCCTACTTTGGTCTCCTTCAAAAAGTGAGGTTCCCCAGGAAACAGCGGGAGAGGCGGCTTCTGGGACCATTTCAGGTGACCGAAGGATGCAGAGTCCTCCACAGTGATGATAATACTAAAATAATGGCGGTAATGAAAGAATCAATAACTTTTATAGAGTGCTCTGTGGCAGGCACACGACTAAGCACTTTTCCATGGATCACCTCATTTAATCCCCCACAAAAGGCCTCCGGGGAGTGGATATTAATCGTTTCGAGCCTGAGATGCAGATGGGGGCGTCGGTGGCCAGGTCCATGCCGGGGCGGCCTGTGCCCCTTCCGGCTGGGCCTGGGCGTGTCCATCTGGACCGCCCCGGCCTGGCAGGGTAGTGCCCCGGGATCCCCGGCCTGAGCGGGGCTCCGGCTCCGGCTCCGGCTCCGGGGAGACACTCCCCTAAGCCGAGTCGGTGTCTAAAGGAGAAAAGGCGACACTTGTCGGAAGGGAGACGCGGGAGAGCTCACGGCTCAGACCTTGGGGTGATCTCCTGGGGGCGGGGGTGGGGCCGGGGCGTTGTAATTACTGCTGAACAGCTTTCAGGCGGGTGAGGGCGAGGAGAGAGAGGCTGATGGGAAGCGGACGGGAAGCGTCGGCTCCCAGAATGATGGAGTGCATTTCTCTGCAGCCAATTCCAATCCCCAAGTCCCCGGTGTGCTGACGAGCTCTCCAGCCACACAGGAAATGCAGTCACCGCCCAGCTCTGTGTTAATGATTTATACACCCGCACCTCTGCTCCTTCACTGGCGGGGCCTGGGCGTGTTAATAAAGGAATTTCAGGGACGGGGTCCCAGCTTGCCATGCTGTTCTGCTCGGTGCGGTGCAGACTGCTTCATAAATCACAAGAATTTAGTGCTGCACAGTCTCCCTGGCTCCCGAGATGGCGTGTGCGCGCGCGCCACCACGTGCAGGGAGGGCTGTGTCTAATGAGATGCACCTAGGGGGTACCCCCGCCTT
The DNA here is from genome assembly GCF_000260355.1 of Condylura cristata. Taxonomy (NCBI): domain Eukaryota; kingdom Metazoa; phylum Chordata; class Mammalia; order Eulipotyphla; family Talpidae; genus Condylura; species Condylura cristata. Next base: position 17,390,266 of record NW_004567133.1, on the reverse strand, counting down.
TCCGTAAAGAGGGAGTGGGGGGGTGCTTCTGTCTGAGGTGTTTCAGGGGTGATGGGTCTGTTTCAGAGTCGTCACGGCCCTATCAGCTTCCCTTTCGGCGCTCTGCGTTAGGGTGTCGTCTGGGAAAATGGGCTGGCAGCATTTTATTAGCATAAAGACACGCAGGCCGCGAGAGGCCCCTTCCTTCTGCGTGAACACCAGCCGCAGGCAGGAGCAGGCGGCCGGGGAGCAGAAGCCGGGCGCGACAGGACGCAGACCGCAAAGGCCCCTTCCACTCCGGGCTTCCGAGGCGCTGGAGAGATGCCGGGGTTCAAGGCGGAAGACACGGCTTTGTTTTAAGAACGAGCGGGGGGCATGTGGTTGCCGAGTTGCGCATTCCGGGTCTGCGAGGCTTGCTTCTGTCTAGGACGCCAGAGAAAGCTGATCCCAAGCTCAGCTTTGTTGTTTGTGAACTGGACAGGAGGACACAGTATGGCGGAGCAGCCTGCCCAGAGCCCTGGGCTCCGCGGTCCAGATATCTGCGGGGAATCGCTGGCGGGGCTGCTGCCGTCTTGGTTATGCTGTGTTCTCTGAATTATGTCATGTGACGCGTGCTGTGTGGTTTTATTTCTTTATTTCTTTCTCTGTAGCACCGAGAACTGAAAACTAAAAGAAATCTGGGTGGGAATGTGAGGGGAATAACAGAACATGTAGAGAACAAGGGACTCTTGAAATATTCTCTCCAACGGCGTTATTTTTGTATTAGGTGGAATCTTGATTTTAGGGACTGTGCCTGAGCGAAAGAAAAGAAGATAGACGTTTCGAGAATAACCGTGTTCATGTACAGAATTCCCGAGTCACGCAGGCATGAATGAGTGATTGGCTGGACAGACGGAGGGGTGGACGGACCCGTGGACGGATGGGTGGGCGCAGAGACATCCAGCTAGCCCCACCCCCAAGCCAGGACTTGAATTCCTTTTGCCCATGTGAAAGTTTTGGTGACTGGTTCTTATTAATTCTGGTGAGAAAAAAAATCAGAAGTGTTTTTGAAATGGTCATCATCAGTGCTTATGAAACTGACAATGTATCCAGATAGTCACTTGAAAAGACTATCTTTTACCGTCTTCTCTTCCCGCTAAGTGGGGGCAGAGCTTACATATTTACACAAGCAAATAAAGGATGGGACCCACACTTTTCCTCTCACGAAATACGATACAGCGTTTTGGGCTGGGAAGGCAGGTGCCCAGCAGTGGGGCGCTTACATTTACATTGTACTGGCTTCTGTGTTTGCATTTGTCCTCCTATTACATGGAACCATGAGTGTCTCATTGTCTTTAATTGTGTCTACGAGGCACAAGACAGCAGTCAACATCTGCTCCATTGTTTACTTGGTTTACACATAGCTTTGATGGGTTATTAAACAATCTATTTTTCAAACCGAAAACAGAGAAACCAGCCGAACCCATATTACAGCATTTTTGTAAAGACCCATTATGCAATTAGCACTTGGGATTTGTGCAAAGCTGGTGATTCACCCAAATAAACATCCCTTTATTCCGATAGCTCTTCTTAGCTTTGTGGAAAAATATCAATTTCCCTCCCCCCAAAAATCGCATTTCCTTCTGAGTCACGTGGCCTGCCAAGATGATGTGATGATGTGTTCATGTGAGGGAGGGATGCTTCACTTTTTAGATCAGAAAAAGAGCAATTTTCCAAATAATGATGTCTTTAATTCAAGCCAGCAATTATTCTATTACATAAGAAACTCTTGGCTTACAAATAAGGCAGACTTTTAAGAGTTGATCCTGTACTACTGGAAAAGAGACGTGAAATGTTCTTAACCTTTTGTTGGCTCTCCGGAGGCGGTCTGATCTACCGCTGCGAGACACTGCATGGCCTAGAATGGTGCCTGGAACCTCCGCCGTGGCTACCCAGCCCCCTCCTTTTGCTGAAGTAATTGGTTAATAATTAATTCACTTGCTCATTCCTTCAACAAATATTTCTTTAGCCTCTGCTATGCCTCCGAAGCCGAGCTAGTCACTGAGGATCCAGAGCTGAGGAAAATCTTTATTTTCCTTCATGGAGGCTTCACTCTCATGGGGAGATGGTGCTAGACAAGTCATCGCTTTGGAAATGGGGCCGCAGTTGTGACCCCGGCTGGGGGTGAAAGCGCCTTCCCCGAGGGGTGTTTGCATGGATGGAGGAAGTGCACACAAGGGTGGACGTAGGGAAGAGACCAGAGCCATGGAGGAGGGCAGCCCCTGCCTGGGCTTCTTCAGTGAGAGAGAGGTGGGGGGAGTGGGACTGTGCGGACGGTGTTGTGGGGGTGAGGTGCTCGTCCCCGAGGAAAAAGAGCGAAATGGAAAAAAGCACAGGGTTTTCAGTAGAGGATGATTGTGGTTGAATTTAGCCTTTAAACAGACCTGTTTGGGCCTTCTGTGGAGAACTAAATCATGGCAACTGAGGCTGGACCAGGTTGAATCCAAGTGAAGCGTGGGTGGAGGTGATGGTCACAGGACTGGCGGTGACAGGAAACCGGCAGGTGTGCAGTTTTGAAAAGAAGCCTCGTGTTCCTTGAGATCCTGTCACCATCCCCACAGCCCCCAGCCGAGAGAGCAACAGTCATAATCTAAAAGGGCTGACCTGGGGCTGGCGAGGTAGTGGGGTCCCGGGTGCACTGATGGGGTTGGGAGCTCCACCAGGAATTATGGCTGGCCAGTTTCAGAGCCCCTAGGCCCAGGCTCCCTGAACGGTCTCTGGCGGGGCTCAGACACCCCTTGATTGGTCCTGCACTTTGCTTAGTAGCAGGCTCCTGCCCCAGAGCCACACCCCAGCGCAAGGGTGATGCTCACGGACTGTACTTGATGGGGTGGCCACTCCTGTCTTACCAGCACACTCCCAACATGGCAGTGAGGGTGTGAGGCCACCACCCCACCTCTGATGAGGGTAGTATAGGAGTGCACTGCACCCCTTGTCAGGCAAAACTGACTTTGACTCTTGAAAACATAATAAGCCCTGTGGCCCGGCTCTGGAGACATGAGTCTGAACCTCTCTGAGCTTAGTTTATGCAGGGATGGAGTAGTGGTCACGGAGGGTCAGTGACACTGGGTTGTTATGAGTATCCTTGAGATAGCGCTCCCAGCGGGGCACCCAGCAAACAGAAAGAGCTCAGTGTCAATGTTTTTTCTCTCGGTGGTGCATGCGCTAGTGCTGGTGGTGATGGTGGGGAGGTGGTGGTGCTGACTGAGCTAGCAATGGTGATGGTGGTGATGAGAGTGGCAGTGATGCTGTTTACTGAGTGAATGGTGGTGTCCATAGACTTAATGATGATGGTGGTGATGATGGTGATGGTGATGGTCATGGTGGTGCTGATGGTGATGGTGCTGGTGGCGATGATGGTGATGGTGCTGGTAGTGATGATGGCGGTACTGGTGGTGATGATGGCGGTACTGGTGGTGATGATGGTGATGGTGATGGTGGTGCTGATGGTGATGGTGGTGATGATGGTGGTGATGGTGGTGATGGTGATGGTGGTGGTGTTTACTGAGTTAGGGATGGTGCTGATGGTGGTAGTGATGGTGGTGATGATGATGGCAGTGGGAGGGGGTGTGAGGTGCCTGAGCCAGTGAAGGTGATCATGATGGCAGTGGGGATGGGGATGATGGTGATGTGTAGAGGTGGAGCTGTGGGCAGTGCTGGTGGGTAGTGCCAGTGCAGGTGCAGGTAGTGACATAGGAGGAGAGGTTTGGAGATAATGGTGATACTGGTGAGGATGCAGCGTAGCCTGGAGTTTCCCTCCTGAGTGCCTGGGTTGACACTGGGCTCCACTCTGCCATTTGCCATCTTGTGTACCTATTGGCAAAGAACTGAACCTTATTTTGTGTCAGTTTTCTCATCTGTAAAGTGGGCACAATGAGGTTGTCAGGCATTAGGATGACTAAGTAAATTACTATTTGCAAAATAATAATAATAATAATAAAAAGATACAGCATAGCCTTATTCTAATAAGGAAGCTCTTGGGTGTACATAGAACCTGCTTGTTAAATAAAGGACCTGGTACAGAGAAACATCGTAGCGAGGGTGCTCGTGGCTTCTGGCCTGCTTCTTTCTTCTTGATTTCCCTTTTCATGCCAGGCAAGAAGGCTACCTCCCATCCCACACTGCCAGGCCCACCCCCAGCCCTCCATGTGTCCTGAGTATAACAGGTGTGTGGTGAGCCAGAGTTCTGGCAGAGAGCGACATGAAAAAGACTCCCAGTAATTACAAAAATAACAAGGAGGGCTGCTTAGCGAGGTAGGCAGATGAGCACACCACTGCCAGAATGATAAATGGCGCCTGCAAATGTTAGGGCCCGGTGGGAGTACAGGAACATATGGGAGAAGCCGCACTAGAGGCTGGGCACCATCGGTGAGTTTCTGAGCAGTTAAGGAAGGCCACTGGGGGCCAAGGATGTTCTGCTCTCCTTTTCCCTCCTACTTCTCAATACTTCAGTTCTTTTTTGTCCCTTTGTTCTATTTAGGTCCTGAAAGGAGCCTTCATCTCTGAGGCTAGTCACAGCGTCTCTGAGGAAGTGAAGTCTGGTGGTAGTCCTAAAACAAAGGCCCCCACCCTCCGGCCTCTGAATCTCCCCACTGAGCTCTATTCAGTGTTGTTGGGAAAGAGGGGAACGGACTCAGTAAATCTCACATGGGCTGTGGACTTGTTGAGTCAGATCTGTGATGGGGGTTGTGCAAAACGCGCACCCAAAGTGTGTGCATGTCAGCCCTGGAGCCGGCGGCTGTCCCTCCGAAGTGCTCTTAGGAGACGCAGCTGCAGTAGGCTGCCTGTAGGTAGATGCTTCTGTGTCTGGGTCTGCCTAGAATTTGGGGACTGTGCCGCCGTCGCTGGCGTGGCTCTGCCACCCTGGGAATTCTCTGGAAGGATATTTTGGATTCTTGTTCCCCGCCCACACGGCTTTTCCTAGGACTCCCTTAGAAGAGGCTTCAGCATAAGTAAGGCATGGCTTGTGTTGTGGGGAGTCTGCAAGGTGTCCACTCCTTTGCAAACTTCAGGATTCCTCACTCAGCAAACGCATGGACTACTCTAGAAATGCAAAGCATGCAAAGGAAATAGGGTCAGGAAGCAGACTGGCATGGCTTTGGCTGCAGGCCTCCCACCGCACTAGCCACAGGTGGTGAGAAATCTGAGTGGCACCTCTGGGCTGCCGAGCAGGGCTGTGAGGAGCAGCGGTGCTGGAGAGTTGGGGAAAGATGGAGTGAGGTCAAGTCCTCAGGATGCTGAGATGGTGCTGGCTACTTTGGGAGCTCTGGAAAAGGGTTGGTTTAAGGAAAGAAACCAGAGGTTTCTGGGATGACTTTCTCTTCTGCATGTGTGTATGAATCCACGATGCTTGCCTTCACTAGTGAGTTAGTCCAAAATCTATTAGTGGCAAAGGACAAAAACCCAACGCAACTTAGCTAAAAAACAAAACTAAACATCAACAACAAACACAGGGAGATTTATGTTTGTGAGTCTGGAGATTTGGGTTAGCCACTGGGAGTGGTCACCTAAACGCCTGGTGTCCTATAAATGGACAGGGCTGGGCTCAGATGGACCCATTCTGAGTAAAGTCGCACACATGAAAGTAGACTGGAGTCCAAGGGGTGTTTCAAGTGCATTGCTGCCTTGTTTAGCTGCTCCCCACAACCCTGGAAGGGGGGCTTTGATCTCTGACTTTGTCAGTGAATTAATTGGGATTCACAGAGGTTATGTATCTTGTCCGGGAACACAGGGCCATGACTTGTCAGAGTCAGAATCCAAAGCTAAACGTAGTATGGAACCACTATCGGTGTTGCTTCCCAAGATGATGCCGGCTATTAATTTTTAAAACCCTCTATTTGGTGTTACTCAGTTGGGGACCAGTTGTCTTTCTTTAAGAGGTAGTGTGGCATGTGAGATGAGGCTGCCTCATGGGCTGTGTGGCCTTGGCGAGGTGACCTCGGTGTGCTTCAGCCTCTGGGCCAGTTATGGGGCAACATCAGGGCTCACCTTAGAGGGTGGTCACAAAGAGTAAATGAGCAAGCCCACAAAGCATAGAAGGTGTCTGCAAATAGTAAATGGTGTCTATGGATGGTGGAAAAATACCTAAAAATAGATTGGAAAGGAAGACTCAGAAAGGAAATGAGGTCACTCAGTGTGGTTCCTCTTTTGATGTCCCCAGAGCACCTCAGAAGGGCACAGCTAATCTGGGAAATTGGACAGTCCACCTGTCAGAGGCTTGCTAACCACCAGCTGCCTGCTGTGGCATCGGGGAGAAGCCATTGCAGTGGTCAGCCCTGGCTCGTCCCTTCAGTCGGTCAGCTTCAGGGCTTGGCTCCGGGGGCGTCATCTCCATCCTCTCAACAAGACCAGACGGCCTGCAGCTCTGAGCTTCCTCCTGCACGCTCCGGCCTGGCTGGAGGCCACCCTGCTGCTCATGGCCCTCACAGCATGCGGAGGGTGTCCGTTTCCTGTGACAGCTTCTTATACGTGAGCAAGAGGGAGGCATCTGACCTGGTTTTTCAATACCCGATGCCTTAGCTCACCCCCATTGTCTGACCTCTTGCCTTCATGAAAACCTCAGCTTTGCGGGGACATTGTTCACGTTGCTCGGAGCGTCAGGTAACGTTCACCAAATCCCACCTGGAAAGCTCATCAACACCACCCACTGAGCAGCCGTGTGGATAGTGACCAGAGCCAACACCAGTGAGAGCCATGCTGCCCACTCTCTCCTTTAGAAAGTGCAGCGTGTTCTGACTTTTGGCTTCAAAATCTGCTAGCTAGGCACAGACCCCTCAGGGACACAGTGATGAACTCCGGAGGGGGCATCAACATCACCCTACAATGAGAAGGAGAATCTTGAGTTGTGTGCACTTTGCTGGGATAACGGGAACCCGGTTCTGAGTGGTTCATGATTAAAAATATAGGATAAGAACCATCACCATAGAAGCATCTTTCGTATGAAAAAGAGCCACAGGCCGTCAGCCCTGGAGGTTGAGGTGAGCTGCGCTCACCAGAGAGAGAGACCCCAGGGGTCCTCTTTGGGGCCGTGTCTCTCCCTTTTCTCCTTGCATGGGGGCCCTCACCCATGGCGTGTGGCCACGTTCCTTGGGTCTCCTCTCGCCTTGGAGGTTCTTCCCCAAGGCCTGGAGACTCTGTGCAATGTGCAGGGGCCAGTCCTTCTCCAGACTTGAGGGCCAGCCTTGTCTTCCTGGCGTTAGCTTGTCTTCCTTTGTCTATTCACATGCTTGAGATGCTATTCACATGCTATTCACATGCTTGAGATGGAGTGACAAGTGGGGGCTAACGACGAGGAGACTACTCAGGTGGCATCTGATCTTCTCCGAGTATTTTCATCACCATAGTAGACCCACAGTGGGCTTACACTGGCCCTTAGCCAGGGGGTGCTGCTGCTTCCCTCACAGTGCAGCTCTGCCTTTCTAGGTCCAGGAACCTCTGCTCCCTCATCTCTGCATGCCTCAGACTTTCATCTGTAATGCGGTGCACTTAATAGGGGACTCTTCATATGTGGAGAGAGGATGAACTGAAATGACACTGGTGAGATTCATGCTTGGCCTGACATGAGCATTGAGTTGATGCTAGCAGCCACCATGAGGACAATGATGATGATGGTGAAGATGCTGATGGAGAAGTAGGAGTATAGAAACAAGGGCAGCAGGGGTAAGGAACTTGGCACATTAATTCTCTGGAGCCAGATATCAAGTAATGGCAGGACAGATGGACAGATGGATAGGTGGCTGTGTAGCGGGAGGTAGGGAGAAAAGGAAGGATGGAGTGATGGAGGGATGGATGGATGGGTGGGTGGGTGGATGGATGGGTGGGTGGGTGGATGGATGTATGAGTAGGTGGATGGATGGATGAGTAGGGGGATGGATGGATGGATGGGTGGATGGATCGATGAGTAGGGGGATGGATGGATGGATGGGGTGATGGAGGGATGGATGAGTAGATGGAGGGATGGATGGAGGGATGGATGGGTAGGTGGATGGATGGATGGATGGGTGGATAGATGGATGAGTAGGTGGATGGAGGGATGGATGGATGGATGGGTGGATGGATGGATGAGTAGGTGGATGGAGGGATGGATGAGTAGATGGAGGGATGGATGGATGGATGGGTAGGTGGATGGATGGATGACTAGGTAGGTGGATGGATGGATGGATGAGTAGGTGGAGGGATGGATGGGTGTGTGGGTGGGTGGATGGATGATTGGATGGATGGATGGATGGATGGATGGATGGATGGATGGATGGATGGATGGATGGATGGATGGATGGATGGATGGATGAATGAGTAGATGGAGGGATGGATGGATGGGTGGATGGGTAGATGGGTGGATGAGTAGGCGGAGGGATGGATGGGTGGGTGGGTGGAGGATGATACATAATTGGACAATTAGTCATCAGATGTCTGGATCAAGCAAGATCAGATTGGTTTTCCTTACTGAACTTTTCAGGTACAGTTCTAGTTTATGATGCTAACAGGCTTAATGTCACCCCAAGAGGGAGTGAGAGCCGTCTTTGCTCCCCTTAGTTCTTTGATCACAGAATGCTTTCTACCGTGACCCACTGCATGGCTCTCTATGGTGTGTAGGCCCTGTTTTGGGAGCTGTCGATTCCGATGTTTAGTCCTGTAAGGGAAAGGGGCACGTGTGGAGCTCAGGTGGTTTAGGCAGTTCCCAGGAAGTAGAGGGTGAGCGTGGGGTGTGGGTGGAAGAGCTGGTTGCTAGCCCTGGGTGCTGTCTGTTCACAGAGGGCACCTGCAGTGCAGAAGGTGTGAGAGGGCACAAACGCAAAACCAGGGGGACAGGTAATTCCCCCACATTCTGAGGCCCCCAGGGAATATTCCTTTCCTTCTAGCACGTCCACAGATTCCCACACCCAGTTGCCATTCTTCCCCAGGCAGGTCTGGGGCCAGCGCCTGAAGCACTGTTGATCTCGGCAGAGATGATGTGCAGGGCTGATATTCTTAGATTTGCTCATTCAGCCAGTCAGTCTGGCTTTCAGAGGAGAATCAGGTCAAGAAGCGCTTAATGAACCAACAGGAGCTCAGTGCTGCCTGCACCACTGGGGCTTCAAGTTTCCACTGATAATCAGCAACCTCCTCACTTCATAGACCTCCTCGAATTTTCTTTGTGCATCTTCAGAGCCATGTTTGAGGTGGTGGTGTGACCCAGTGTCCTGGATTACTTGGGTTGCCCCTGATTCAGAGGCGCTGCCCGGAAGCCCTCGATTGAATTAGAAACACCCTTCTTTTGTTGCTGGAACTGTGGTCTTCCCTTACGGAAGCTCCAGGCATCCTGGTCACCCCCCACATCTGAATTTTGGGCTTGGGCTATGGAAGGAAGCAAACACTCTCAAGCGAAGGCAAGTCACTGTGGCATTTGCTTCAGTGCTGTTGCGTTTATTTGACTGTGGTTTGGGGGAGAGCAGGTCTGAGCGGGTCCAGTCCTCCAGGTCCACCTCAGGTGTCTACGTGGACATCACTTCAGTCTCTGGACCGCCTTCCAAGGCAGGGTTGCTACTCATTATCTTACTGTACAGATCCCACTTCTGAGTCACGAGCACAATAAGTCACAACCATTGGTGGAGATCGGGCTCTTGATGGGGACACTGAGGCTCCATTGGCTCTTGATGGGTGCTTGTGCAAGGAGGGAACAGGGCTGGGGAGGAGGAGAGCAGGGTGGCGAAGGAAGAGCTGCAACAGAGGCTGTCAGGAACGGGCCAACTTGTATGGGCACCCGGGCACCTGCACCCCGAGACCAGGCCCGGGAGTGTGGGCTGGCAGCTCTTCCCAGGCTGGGCCTAACCTGGCTGGTTGTTCACTGTGGAGGATACTGATGAAGGGGCTGTGACCTGGGGGCCCGTGGTGGGTGGTTAGCTTATCCTTCTTGCTGCTGTACAAGCTTTTCCTTCAGAAGACCACGCTGGCCACCATGACCGGTGCTCCCAAGCGTCCCCTCTCGTGGGACCTGGCTGTCTGTCCTCAGCAGCAGGATGCATGTGGCTGCCCACGGCCTGGCCTCCCATGGCATGCACTGGACAGGGTGGGGGCTGTCCGGTGGTGAGTGGAGTTTACCCGTTTTTGTTCAACTTGTTGCTCTAGAGCGGTCATTGCTGAAGATCTAGCAGAGGTCAGAGCAAAAGGCCCACATTTTGCTGTTCAGCCTCGGACAAGTCACTTCTCTCTGCATCTCTTTTTGACCCTGCACACCTCAAAGGTGATTATCAGGTACTCCTTGAGCAGCCTGTCTATGCTGAGCTTTTTGAGAATAAGGAAAACAGACTGACGGGCAGGAGGAGGAAGAGAGACTCTGGAAGCATCTCTGGATGCAGCTCCCAGGCAGAGCTGGACCCCAGGGGAGAAATCAGTGCTGACCTTAGACAAGTGAGTCCCGAGTGCCGGCGTGGCAGGGCACTGCTGATGGGTCTGCCAGCAGGGTGTGAGGGGAACAGACAGTGGGGAAGCTTCCATGGAGACCTGTGTAGGGTACAACGCTGAAGGGCGACCTGCATGAGGCTAGGAGTGGAGAGCAATTTTACACGGGCACACAGGAAGCTGAGAAATCATAAATCCACCAGCTCCTTCTGAGCACCCCCAAAGTGCCAGGACACCCACATATAGCATGTCGTTTGTGCAGCACTGTGCCCTTGTGAGACGGCTCAAGTGTTACCCTGTTTGACCCTGCAGAGATGGGAGTCAGGGCAGACTCCTCATCGAGATCAAATGTTTAAAAGGGTGACAGCCCAGACCCTGTCTGAGCTTCTGCAACGTTGAAGCACCAATATTTTTCTCTATGTCCAGAGGTCCGAGGACACTCCAAGTGACCTTGGAGAGGCACGTCACGCTAAGCAGCTGGGGGCTCCTTGCTGCCTCTCCGTGGTTTTGAACTTCTTTGAACACCTGCCTGGTCACTCATTCTCTCAGTTCATTTTGGGGGGCACTTCACATGCCTCACTGCCATTCAGCCATCTGGGTAAAAAGGCGCAAGTGGCTTGCTCTTCCTTTGAACCAATCTGAAGGTGTAGTCACACTTAAAGCATCATTATGCAATACCCCGGTGCAGATCGCAGCAGGGGGGGGGGTCCTTAGTTCTGCCTGGGGTAGCAGAGAAAGCTTTGCAAAAAAGTGACAGTTGTGTTAATGCAGCAAGGCTGAAATAAAATGAAGGAGAAGGGTCTTGGATGGAGGGAAAAATGGGAGGAGGGAGGAAAGAAAGAAGGTAGAAAGGAAGGAGGAAGGAAGGAAGGACAGTTCTGGCTTGCAGGCCATTTGTATGGAGAGTTGGATTCCTAAAGAAACTTGGCAAAGACACTTGCATGTGTGGTTTGCAGAACTGGGTGATTTGTAAAAGGAGGTTATTAAGGTCTGCAAAGGTAAAGCAATATTGTGAGGAATATTGTGTGGTGTCCCTGAATACTGTAGGGGACTCTCTGAACCCCAATCTAGCCAGAAAATAGGGTGGTACAAACGGTTAAATGTTCCATACAAATCTGCATTATGAGGTAAGCCCAGTCAATATCAATAAGATAGGGAGTATAATTAATATTGTCAAAGAAACACTCCATTTTATGCTTTTTGTTTAGTTTAGTTTTGTTTTAGTGGTTGATAAATTGGCAATGGATGTTTGGCTATTTTCCAGGTAACAGGGAAAATGGTGGAGACAGTCCCAGGGGACAGCTTCAGTCTCCTGATCTGGGGACAGTCACAGGGGACAGCCTCAGTCTCCTGATGTGGGGAGGCGGCACACCCTTTCCCAGACATCATTGGTGGTTGGGAGAGGAAAATGTGCCCCAAAGTTTCTAGATCAAGAGATTTTTAGTTTTAAATTTAATGTGAGATGCTGCTATTTAAAAATGTGATCTTTTCACACAATTCAGATATATCACCACCACTGCCATCTCCATCACTATCACCACCACCAACCACCATCATGATCATCATCACTGTCATCACCATCACCACAACCACCACCACCACCATCATTACTGTCACCA
>NW_004567133.1:17320668-17378062 GCF_000260355.1 Condylura cristata | reverse complement strand
TCACCACCACCATCATCTCCATCACCATCACCATCACCACCACCCCATCTTCATCATCATCATCACCTTCACCATCATCAACACCACCACCACCACCAGTACCACCATGACCATCACCAACACCATCACCACCACCATCATCACCATTACCACTGTCATATCACCATTAACATCATCACCATCACTACCACCACTATCTTCATCATCACCAACTATCAATAGGATTTGGTCCACGAGGCTGCAGTCAGTTCTGCTGGCCAACAGAATCCATAAGGTGGGAATTGTTCTCTAAATATGCCCTTTTTCCAACCTCTAGCCAAGACTTGTGTTTATATCCTTAACCTTTTCATGGGTTTAAGCTATGGAGGATGTCGTTTCAAAAGTCTAGTGTGGGCAGAGTCATCCTCAGTTGATCTCTGGAGATTTGGGTAGGGTGCTACTATCTCTGACAGCAGGAGAAGAAACACTTTCATCTAAAAAGGAAAAAAGAAGCTTATAAATAAGAAGGGAGTATCAGCAAGGAAAGTGGAAGAAGGTGGGAGAGGGATACTGAACTCTTAAAACCTAGCTAAGAAAACCAGCATCCCTTGATGGACATCGCTAACATAGGGTCCATCAACAGATGTCGCCAGGAAGTGGTGGGAAGGGCAGAAGCCAGGATGGGACAAGAAATGAGGGAACAATTGCCACTGCACTGAAGTCTGACTTCCCAGAGAGCTGGATAAGAGAGGCTCTAAATGAGGGGGACAGCCAGCATTTTAGCCAACCTGGTCCATTGCTTATCTGTTTATGACCCTTGAACTAAGAATGATTTTTATACTTTCGAATGGTTGGGGAAAAAAAAAAAAACTCGAAAGATTAAGTGACAGATGAAAATTATAGGACATTCAGATTTCAGTGTTGCCAATAGAAATTCTTCCATGTGGAAGCATCAACGTTCTGAGTAGTTGCAAAAGGAAGCCTACAGCCCACAGTACCTACAATATTTATCAGCTGCCCATGGACAGAAAACGTCTGCTGCCCCCTAGGGGTCCCAGCCAAGTTACTCTATGGAGCCCACTTGTGCTCACCTGCCTTTGCTAACATTATCTTCGCTGATCTTTTCCCTTATTCTTTTATTCTATGTTTATGCTACATAACCTACTTTTTCTAAGTTCTCACACTATACCAGCAGCTGAAGTCTTTGCACTGGACACTAAATAGCCAACCAGATGTCATGAGCCATGTATACCAGGAGCTGGAGCAGAGATGCACTCTGTGGCCCCAGGAGAGAGGATGCCCATACCACAGGCCCTTCCTATTATGGGGAAATAGGACCTGTGTTAGGAAAAAGAGTTTTTTGTTTTTTTTGTTTTAAGAATTATTTATTTATGCATACAGAGTGGGGTACAGGCCAGAGGTGCAGTGGTGGTGAGAGGGTTCACCAGAGACAGAGTGGGGAGCAGAACAGGCAGATGGACGAAGTACACTGCTGAGGGGAGCAGCAGTCGGGTCAGGAGACGTTTGATGCACCATGTGGGTCACCTTTGGGGCCAGGGATCAAACTCGCAATGAAGTGGCTGTGGCCAACTTGCAGTGCTGCGTCCTAACCCAATGTGCCACCAGGGAGGGACCCGGAAAAAGAGTTTTTGTTCAGTGATAGTTATTTCTTCTTGTTTTGTATTAGCTCATAAAGTAATTGGAGCTGGATTTGGCATAAGGATGCATTTAATTCATATAATTTCAAACACATAATTGCTCTAATCATATGTTATATATAATATTATATATCATAACAGCAAACCAAACTCAGAATATGAGTAGCGATGTGTAGAATCAGAGGTGGTGAGGGCAGGAAGAAAAGAACGCATGTGGAAGAGCAAACAGGTGGACAAAGCTGGGACTGAGCTTCCTGGTGGGCAAAGTGAAAAGGGGAACAAGACAGCTTTTCCTTTCAGAGAGGGGGAGAAAGGATACTTATTCAGGAGCGACAACAATTTTGTATAACAGAGTTCTTAAGAGGAAACACCTTCTTTCAGAGGATATAACTATATCCACATAGCTCCAATGGAATATTTCTCCTTTCTCTCTGAATGAGAGCATCACGCTCTTTAATAAAAATGATTGTATTTATATACATAAATATATGTAATACAATGAATATGTATATATATATTCATAAAGGTAATGTATGTGTCATGAATATATATATGTAGCCATAATTATAATGATCCTTTGTATTGACGTAACTCGGTGGTTTCCAGAATACTCCCACAGTTTCGCTGACGGGAATATTTTTGGTGAAGACAGTAGATCTGCCACTGTTCTGTTTTCAGGAACTAAGACTCTGAGATATGGATTTCTGACCTTCTTGTTACCTTGTTGTGTTTCCTGAGTCCTGGGACAGGAGTCTTTCTCTGAAGGGAATTCTCTGACCCAGGCCTCACAAGGAAGGGCTTGCTGTCCCCCCAGGAAGATGTCTCATGGCGAGGCTGCTGTTGTCTCTGGTGACTTCTCAGAAGCAGTGTTAGAAGCCACAGCCCACAGCTAAAGTTAGAAACATATCAGGCTGGAAGTGGCAGGGGTCAGCTCGCAGCTGTTCCTGGAGCTCCTGGTCCGAACGACAGGCCACTTTGATACGTGAGAATCAATTACTGAGAAACCTTGTCAAGATGGCCAAAATTCAGCCTTAAATAATTGAATTTTCTGCCAAACGCTGTCTGCTATCGTTATCTAGAAATGTAATTATGCAGCTAAATCAAGCAACTAAAATTAGTGTAGTGTAAAAACACCTTGGCCATCTGAAAGTGGAGGGATCGACATTTGGATTTAGAAAAAGCCAATAGTTGAATATATTTTGCGGTGTCAGAGCTCTGCCGGTCTCGACGGAATCTATAGACTGGTCCTGCTTAGGGGAGGAAGTGGAGCCTGGACCTGGGTTTGGCGCGAAGGTGTCAGAATCCTGCACCCATGAGCACCAGCCCGCCTCGCCCGGCCCCCTGGTGTGCAGGGTTAAGGGGTCCTTTGAATATGATCTGCACCGCCCTTAGAAAGTCCTACTGTCTGTCCGCTACCTGGAGAACAGGACGGAGTGATCAGAACAGGGAAGCCTCTTGTGTCGGACACCTTGGTGGCCAAGGACGTCTGTTGTCACACACCCATGGAGCCGGGTCTGCTGTTCCCTCAGATCATGAAGGAACAGGTCCAGGGACACTAATTTACAGCTAGGACGTGGGACCCCGAGTCAGTGTAATTCCTGTTCACGGGACCCCCCGCCTCCCATTGGGGAAAGTGACCTACTAGCAGTCACCGGGGATTTTTAAATGCCAGAAAGATTTCCAACTCTGGCTCCAGTGCATCCCCAGCCACACTTTTGGGGCAGTTTAGCTACCTCTTTAATCTCGGGGCCAGGAGAGGCAGCCCTGGTAGAGTACCCTCTTAACAAGCGCAAAGGCAAGAATGCCTTTTAGAGATGCCCAAACCGACACAGTGAAGTTCTGCTCGGGATGAAATGCCACAGGGCTGGGTGTGCAGCCTGCTTCGGGAGCTCTGGACGTCCAGCCAGTTTACAACCAGCTGAACCTGTCTCCTCCTGTGTTCCGGAAAGCTGATATTAGCTCCTTCTCTGGAGAGTGCTGAGAATGGAATGACGTAACGTGTAAATAATTTAGCTCTGCCTTCTCTGCGCGTGGCTCACAGTGCAAATATTAACTGGTAGTATCACTCTATTCTTTGCACAGATTCCCCATGGTCGTGTAAACAGAGAGAGGAGACGGGGAGAGCGAGAGAAATTAGATTATCTTCTTAGTTTCTTTTTGAGCCGGACTGAAGCCTGCCCACATGAACCTTAACCTACCTGAGTTTTAAGTGGCAGCCGGTCATCTTACCAACTGATATTCTAGGTGTTTTCTCTCCAGCATTCCAGGCACTTTGTTCCTGCCTTTACCCAGATTCTTCAGGAGCTCAAATTTCATAGCCTCTCTCCTGCCTCTCCCCCCTCCCTCCCTCCCTCTCTCCCTCTCTGCCTTCCTCTGCTCTCACCCTGTCACCTCTTGCTGCTGTGATCTCTCTCTCTTACCCCCTTCTCATCCACCCCATCTCCCTCCCCCACCTCTCTCCCCACCCCCCAGAACCAAATTAATGGAGAGTATTTGGTCAGTCGTGTTAGGCAAGCAGTCCCGAAATAGCTCCTTCCATTTTGGTAGCTAAGTCTTCGCAGCTGCTGTGTCTCTTTCGTCTGGGAAGAAAACTTTCACATCAAGAGTTGCTGATACGCGTTTTCTCTCTCTCCCCTCTCGGAGCTGATGAGCACAGGGCTCCTGGCAGCAGTGACTTGGCCTCTCTGCTTGGTAGCGGGGAAGAAGTGGGGTCTGTGGGGTCGCCCGAACTCACCGTTGATGTGCTGAGCTGCGGGGAGCGCCCACCTCCGCCCCGATCATGTTGTCTTCTCAAGGGGTCCTCCTGCCTCCCTATGGCATGCCCTTGATCCTGCCCGCAGCCCCCTGCTTCCCCGGACTGATCCAGGTAACTCAAGTCTGTGCCGGCCAGCAACTTAACTCCACAGTGCTCAGAGTAATAATTGGAATTTTTATGGTTGAGAAAGCAAACACTTTTAATACAGGAAAAAGCCCTCGTGCCGTTCGTGGGAAGACAGTAGGAAATCAAAAAGATGGATCACCCTATCTGGCTATTGACATCTCTCATGGCTGAATAAATGGTGTAGTTGAGCTATATTTGCTTGTATTGATCGGGACGCTGTTTAACATTCATGCCTTTGCTTCAGGAGGTTGACCACGGGCAAAGGATTTGCTCTCCTTCCCAGCTTTCTGAGGGACTCGGTCTCCCAGAGCAGATCATGAGAAGCAGATCATGAGGCAAAGTAACTTATCATGAGGTGACGCGGTTAAGAGCTTTAACCCAGGAAATAGAGGGAGCAGGAGATGCACATTAATTTGCACATTCTCCCCACCGGGGTTGTGTGTTTTCTCAGAAGGTCTCCCCTCCACATGGTCCGGCCGTGGCACCCAGCAAGGAGGAGGGTGCTGTGGATGGCTCCTTGGTGAAGTTCAGAGATGGTTCTCGAAGCCCCCACCAGCAGCGGTTTACAGCTTAATGATGGCCAGAAATTGGAGGGTGGAAAAGTGACTCGGTTTTGCTTCCCAGGCTGCTAATTCTGTGCAGGGGCGAGCAGCTACAGGAGGTGTTCAGGACCTTCCACCCTTTTGAGTCGGTCTTTTTTACTTAGTTGGCTTCTGGGGTGTCTCTGAAGCTCTCCACAGAAAGCTGACACCTGCTAGTGACAGGATTTCACCATCACAGGAAAGCCGGCTGTTTTGTTCTTTGTTGTTGTTTTTGGTTTGTTTGTTGGAGAATCACCATCCCGTGGGTGATACATGTGCGTCTGGTTTCTCCAGGAAAGGAGAGGCTACTTGCCTCCAGTCCCTCTTCCTCTGTGCTTCTTGCTGCCCCTCCCATGCAGGTTAACATGGACACCCTGAGTGCACATTCCAACTTCTGGGGAGGGCCGGATACCTCTCCTCCTGTTCTGAATGCTGCTGCTGCTTTTTGTCAACTGTGAGACGCTGGGCCAGAGGAGCCATTTGGGGGTGATTCCAAATAATAATAAAGCCTTCTGTCACCCCGGATTTATGGCCACCTCTCAAGAGGCCGGCTTCTGCACTATACGTGAGAAGTAAATGGACTCGCCGGTCAGGGGTAAATGAGCCCCTGACAACATGGAAATTGTCCCGGCGTTCCTGGCACCAGCAGCCCTATGGCGTGCGTGGAATTGCAGTGGCATTTGATGGCAAACGGGGAGGCGACAGTTCTTTTTGCTTCTGTTGGAGACTTGGGGTGAAGGTCAGCCGGTGGAGTTTTGTCAGACCCTCTGCCGCCCCGTCCGATAAATAATTACAAGCAAATCGCGCCCTTCACTCTATGCTGATTGATGCCGAAATTGCTTTTGAAAGTTCTCATAAGTTCCTGTTATAGATTAAGTGCCGGTCTAGGAGAAATAACGGCCCCCACTGAAATGGGTGAATGTAATCAGGCTTAATGGACTCGAGAGCTTGTTGGGAATTAAATAACTATCGATTTGCTGGAATGTTGCTGTCATTACGAAATGCCACTCTGGACGTATTACCCCAGTGATAGATGAGAAGACACATGGGCCGGCTGAGAAATTGGGGAGGCCCTATTTCTTCCTTCTTTCCTGAGCATTCGAGAAATGCCTCTGGTTATTTTTGGAGGAACGAGCGAGTTTGCTTGCAAACATTAGCTTGATCATTCTTTGTTTTCCCGAGTGACATCTCTGGTAACTAGTTACCTAAGTTAGGAAATCAGTGCAGCAGGGGGCCGGGGCCGGCAGCTGTGACAGACTTTGTCTTCCTCCCCACCCCCGTGGGACACACTGGAACGCTGTGGCCAGGGAGAGATGGGCTTTATTTCTGGCTTGCTGAGACATGTTATTTGTCCTTTAGCATCAAGAAACTCAAATCACCCCATTGCAGCAAGATATGCAAAGAGGAGGAAAGGTAACCAAAAGGAGAACAAACACACTCTCTCTCTCTCCTTTCAGCTGGTGCTCCTGGTACCAGCCACTCTGTACCCCAACAGATTACATCAGCTTTCTTACCAGTTTCTTGACCTTGTGGGTTTCTTCCCAACTATTCAAGATGCAAGATCTTTCCTGTAGAGAATTATACCTTAATAATTTCCTCAGGAAGATATTAAAGTGATCTGAGATAGTGTTTGTGTTCCGTCCTCAGGAGTAAGTGCTCTAGGCCTGTAGATGCTCAACCAGACCTATGGCAGCCAATTGGTAGGATTACTGTATCAGAGTCTGAGGTTCTTCTCAAGGTCTGTCAACCCCAAGAGATAGCTAGAAGTGGGAGAAAATGCTCCTTTTCCTAATTCTTCTCAGTGCCATTTTTAATTCAGACCAGCCTGGCCCTGTTTTGTCTGATCAATTTAAGGAAAAAAATTAACTGATCAGACATAATAAGAGGCTTTGGAAGTGGACCACCTCACCTTATAAAGACAGTGGAGTGCAGAGCTTCCTAAGGGACCTAGGGAAGAACACACGGGCTTCTGTTCCAGAGTAGATTCAGTAGCTCTACCCACCTCCACCCTTTAACAAAGTCAGAATTCCCCCCATAATGGATTCCCTGGGTCCATTATCTGATGTCTATTTTTGTTGAATAGCAAGGTGGGTAGTTTTTCCTTTTAGTCATGTAAAGACCCAGGATGACTATGGAGGGTTGAAAAGAGTCTGTTTGGGCTGTTTCATAGGTAGTGAGAAGGAAGAGAGAAGAAGAAAACAGCATTGGTACCTAGTATATAACCCATTCCCCTGGAATTGACCTCCATGTTGGTATCTGAACCAGAGGATCACCGCATCTTCCTATTGAACTTCCTCATTTACTTTTAAATTTTCATTGATAACTTGGAGGATCAGTGATGGTGTGGCTTGAGAACAGAGGAGGCTGGCCTGACCAGTCGGTTGCCCCAGTCAGTCGAGTTCAGTTGCTACCAGAGGATGTGCCCCAAGCATTGGCCGTGCTGCCTGGTGGCCAGTAGCATTAGCAGATCAAAGGCTTTGCCACTGGTTAGTCCGTTGGGACCACTGAGTCCTAGAGAGTGGGTCGTGCCCTGCACTCTGGGTATCCGCCTGATGGATTTGTCCCTTGGTTGAGCTTATGGGGACACGTGATTCCCATCTCATGTAGGAATCCAAGGTAACAGGCCAGAAGACCGTGTCCCTGGAGGACGGTGGCAGCAGAACCACGTCCATCCCCACCTCCATGCATACGTTAGTTGTACATTGACCGCACATGTATTCTCTATGAGACCCATCCCTTGGCACCAGAGAACCAGATTTCCCTAGGGGTTCACAGCCTAGCGGAAGGAGCAGTAGAGAAGCCCCAAGTTGTAATACTGTCTTGGAGGCTGCAGGCACGAGTGACAGGTAGTGCTGTTGGGTTCTTGCTCTGTGCCGAGTGCGGGCGCTGGGCTCAGCGTCTCACTGTAGTCTCTGAATCCTAAACGTGGGCGCTGTTTCTGCCCGATTCCTCGGCTATAATCATAAATTCCAAAAAGCCCTGAAAGTCCATTTTGGGGCTAAGCTGAACAACACAATAAATTTGGGAAGAAAGTTTGACCTAAAATGTGGTGTGGCTATTAATAGACCGTCTTTATCCCACTTAGTATGAATATTCATATATTTTGCTGTGGGAATGTTTATGTGTTTGATTTTAGAGTGTTGTCCCACACCCTGCTGAGGGTGTTACATAACCAGAGCTTCTCCTAAAAGACCTTTTCTGGAATAGAATATCAATAAAAAACAAACTCCTAGTCTCCAAAGGCAGGGGAGCCCTGGGATACCAGATGAGGAGTCACACGCCTACACTTTGACACTCGGCACAGGGAGCAACAGCATTGACTCAGGGGAGAGTCACGTGTCCAAGGTCGCCAGGAATGTGGACGGCCGAGTAGAGATCTGAACTGCGCCTGTTGCTCAGACGCTTCCCTCTTAACCTCCCATCTACTGATGTCATGAGTCCCTGGGGAGGGTCTGCGGGGAGGGACACTAGAGCTGAGCAGGGAGGGTCAGCGGGCACTGCTGGGCCCGGAGAGGAGATGCCGTCCTTGCATAGCCCTGAACAGGCGACCTCGTGGTGTGGGACGGACACTTGTAGCTCAGGCTCCCCCAGCACTCCGGCTTTGCTGCTCACACAGATCTCAGAGCCCAAACCCGTAGGACAGGGTCTGGAGGCATTTCAGAAACGGAACTCCTTGCTCTATATGTCCCAGAAATAGCCATGTCCCAGCATGGGCTATTGGCAGCAGCCTGGGGGAACCAGCAGGGAGGTTCTATTCCCTGGACTTCTGACCCTCTTCGCCACCCTTTCTCCCTGAGTCAATCCAAAGGCTGTGCCCGAGCTTCAGCTGCACAGAGAAAGAGGGTGAGGGAGGCTGGCCAGTGCCTCTCTGATGTGAGAGTGACCATGCGAGCAGCCCAGCTCTGTAGATTTTGAAGCATCATTGCGTTGGGTGATAGATTTTAGGAGAGATCTTCACACACATGGGGTGACTTTGGGAATTGCTGAGTGCTGCTGTGGGCAGTAGGCGGGGAGTGACCATCCCTATGGAAAGGTCGAGAAGGCAAAAGAAAACTCGCAAGCCCTTGGGTGTTGCAAACCCACCGAGGGGCGCGCTGACCATTGCATTCGCCCGTTGCCCAAACATAGGAGACTCAGAGACAAGAAAGAATGAAGCAAGAGCCTGGGGTCTGGAGGCCACAGTCTGTTTATTAGGACTGCCCATGGGTACATATAGGGTCTGTAGGGGATATGTAGGGTCTGTAGGGTATATGTAGGGTCTGAATGTGCAGGGATAAACAGGAAATGTCCCGACGCAGAGGGTGGGGAGCATGTTTGCACCGGGCCTGGGGCTTCTTGTAGCTTCTGCTTGAAGCAAAGCAGTGGGCTGCAGCTGTTTGCAGGACAGAGCGCACTGTGCTCTGCTGACTGGTTTGTTGGCCTCACTGGGAGTGCGCTCACCCATGCACAACATCAGCCAGGGCGGACAGGTGCACTTGAGGGCCTGCAGAGTTAGCCACACTTGGGTCCATTTTTGGATAAACAAGGAAGAAACAGAGCAGCCTTGCCATGTGGAGGGTGGACCCGTGTACACCTCCACCTGGCTGCTGGCGGGGCATGTGAGGTGTGGAGACGCGCTGATAGGGAAAGAAGTCGGAACAGCTGCTACAGATGCCGGAGGGGTCATTGACTCCGGGGCTGCTCCATCTTAGTCACTAAGTGACTTTTCTGTGCTGCCAAAGAGGCCGTGTCAACAGCCAACTAAATTAAAGAGTCAGGGAGATGGCAAAGAGAATTTGGAGTCAAACAAGGCCAGGTTGATATATTGGCTGTGGCATTTACTAAGCGTGTGGCCTTGGGTGTGTCAATTAACCTCTCCGAGGCTGTTTTCTCAGCTCAAATGAAAGCAGGAATACCTATCACGCAAGGTGCTTGGGAGCTTTCAAAGTGATTCATCTCTTTACTGAGCTGTGATTGCTTAAGCACCTACTGTATGCCAGGCTGTGAAGGAGGATGGGGGCGATGTTGCACACGAGCTCCCTTCCATCCTCATGCATGGGAAGGGTTGGGCTTTTCTGTACACACCAAGCGATGCTCACTGGGCGGGTTGCTGGAGAAGGAGCGCTCCTATCTGCTAGTGACCCAGCTGGCTATGGTCACAGTGATAAAAAGGAAAAAGCGGGGCTTTCGGTGCAGCTGAGTTCAGAGGCTCCCGCGACCTGGGTCACTCTTGATCTTCCCTCATCATGTCCACACGATGGCCAAGGGGGTCCCTAGAAATTCCAGGTTCACCTCCTAACTTGACTTAGTTAGTCTCATTCCTAGCCACTCCTGCATAAATTCTGGAGAACAGTCTCCCGGTTTATCCTGTGAGCTGTGTCCCTCTCCACGCCAACCGCTGGACTCTGTTTGCCCATAGCAGAGCTGCAGGTGGGCCAGACCCGGCGGGACTGGTGGGCTGAGAGTGGGGGGTCCGTCCTGTGCTCCCAGGAAGCACTACGTAGGCCAAACCAGGTGCTCATTATCCTCCTCAATAGCTGAAGCTCTACCAATGTCCAAGGCTTCTCTCCCCCACACTTCAGACACACCTTCCCCAGGGAAGAAAGCGACATGGTTATGGATTTAATTATCTTGATCATGGGTGGCCGTGATGTGTGCCCAGCCAGGGGATGGCCATCTCCTGCATCTTGCTTCTCTGTTCATGATCACACATGGCCATCACTTTCTTTCCACCTATGCGAAGTTCAGGTATCTGCCAGCAAGGCGCCTCTTTACAGGGGAGAAATGACTATCGAGGCGGGAAAGACCATCGCTTTTCAGGAACACCACCGCTGAAGCAAGATTGGGGTTTCTGCAGGAGTGGTTGGCAATGACACTTGCTAAGTCAAGTTAGGGGGTGAACTTGGAATTTCTAGGGACCCTCTTTGGTGGACATGATGAGGGAAGATCAAGGCACTGAAGAGTGGTGGGAAGGCACTGAGCAGTTGTTGGAACCCTTGAACTCAACTGCACCCAAAGCTCCTCTCTAACCAGCCTGGGCTAGACTGTGCCACTGGCAAATTACCACTCCTCAGAGGAGCAGCGCCACCCCTGCCCACATGCATGGTGCACATATGTACCCACACAGGCACACCTGCAGGCACAGACACACACACACACACGTGCACACACGTGCACACACACATCCATACAGAGAAACTAGAGCTCCCCCTCCTCATCCCCCTTCTTAAATCCTTAAATGTGGAGTAACATGGGCTCGCGTGCCAGGCTCTTGGAGATGCTAGCAACTTGCCCTGTTCTGTTTTATAGAAATGCACTTTTTTAATTAAAGGATTAAAAGGACACTGTCAATCTCGTCTGATTAATATCAGTCCTATAAAAAGGATGAGTTTCTGCGGCAGCCATCTGTCATTTTGATCATTTAAAGGCATGCTCTATCAGCAAGTATGCTTTTCATAATACGCTGGCATGGGGTGGGCAGGCCTGGAGAAGCCTGCGGGTTTCACACTCCACTTCGCTGCTCTGGCGCCAGCAATCCGAGCCGGCTACCGGCCGCAGAGCCCCGCCCTGGCTTTGAAAGGTTGTTTTGGGAAAGTAGCGACCTGGGGTGATTTATGATGGCGATGCTCACCCCTGTTTGTGTTTCTCTCCTGTCTAAAGATAGAGCTGTGGTACAGGTCCCCGGCAGCGGCCCTTTGATGAACTGTCCGGTAGCACTGGACTCCACCCCCTCACCCTGTCTCGGGGGAACCAGGCAGCTATCCGCGGGGCCGCTGCCTTGACCCCTTCAGGCTGGTGACCGCGGGAGGCAGAGCATCGTGAAATCTCTTCACTCATTTTAATAATAATTTATTGATCGTGGGTTCCGTGCGGGCTCCCCCTTATGGTCCGGAGACCTTGAGGTGACGCTGGCCAGTCGCTGTCCTAGAGGTGGCTCAGGTGCTTAGCAGGGGGGTCCCCGGTGGCCTTGAAGTCCCAGGAGTCCGGGCTCCCGAGTCGCACGCGCCCGCCCTCCCCAGTGTGAGGATGTTCTGGGCGGGTGGTTTGAGCGGCCAGGGCTCGCATACCGCCCCGGGAAGGTGGCCGCCGACGGCTGGGGTCTCCGTCCACCCCAGGGCATGGGTGTCTACCGTGCTCGGGGCCACAGAGGGTGGCTTGGTTGTGTTTTTGAAGCAGTGGCCCCTTCTGCCCCGCTCGCCACCTGCGGTCAGCGGAGCGCGCGTCTCTGCGGCGCGGAAGCTGTCACGCGACCACGCATCCCTGCGGGTTCCCGGGTGGGGGGACCCGGGACCCCAGGGGCTGGGCGTTCTGCGGTGTTCTCACGGCTGCATTCGGAGGAGCTTGTTTCCATTTCATGGGGCAGTCTGGGGCACGATTTGGAGCAAGCCGCCTCGGGTCGACCCACTGGACAGCCCTGGGAAAGCTCCGTGGCCCCTCAGCCCCGCTTCTTCGCTGCCAGGGAGCCATGTCCCTGCTCCGACTCCCAAAGCCAGCTCAAGGCTCCAGAATCAGAAGCGAGGGCAGCAGGATCCAACCGGCTCCCAGACGCAGCGACGGGCCTCTGGTCCTCAGGGACCTGGGGCTTCGCCTCCCTGAGCCCTCATGTCCCCTGGGCTAAGGGCGTGAGCTTGGAGAGCCCCTGCGGGGGACCAGCAGCCCTGCTCCCTGGAGGGACTGGCCAGGGCCAGTGCCTGGGGCCCGCTTGGGTGCTATGGGGGAGAGAGCCATGAGGGTTCTGTCATCTCGGCAGCCGTCCCAGGCTTGGCTGCGGTGGTTGGGGGTGGAGGGTGCAGCTAGCGCCTCTCTGATAACCCTAACATGCTTTGGGAGCAGCTGCGGGGGAGGGGAGAGGCGACACCCTCAACCCGAGGCCTGGGGTGACTGAGCCCCGGGGGCCGCGCCCACCCGCTCAGGCCACGCCCAGGCCTGGCCATGCGCCTGCGAGAAGAGGGAGCTCGCTAGGTCAAGGCCAGGCAGGGTGGGCTGGGTGGGGCGGGCTTTGCAAGGGAAAAGAGAGGCCCATCCGCTCCCCTCCATGTGGCCTTCTGGGGACAGACTCTGTGGGACCACCCACACCCCTGTTCCATGCAGCTCCTGGCACACTGTGGGCGCTTAATAAATGTGAAATAATAAGAATAGCTCCCATCTGTCATGCCCGGTGGCAGGCAGGATGTGCGGGCACAGGGTGCCGCTGGCCGAGGGCCTCTGGGGTCTGGGTCCGGGTCCTCCAGGACCTCCCGCAGCGCGACGCTCTCCTTCCTGCTGCGCCAGGCTCACCCGCAGTGCAAGCGTCCACCCTGGCCCCCAGGCCACCTGCTCCAGGAAGGCAGGAAGGAGGCCCAGGGCCCTGCCCACCTCGTCAGCCAACCGCTCCCCACAGGAGCTCTCTGGGAGCTGGTGCAGACCGGCAGGGCAGGGCCTGGTGGCCGTTTCACCGGCCGCGGGCCTTGCTCCTTCGCTTCCTTGGAAGAAAGGCCTGCTGGGCTTCCGTTACGATGAGTTAGCAGTACCCTCACTGTGGTGATCAAGGCAGCAGCAGAGCTGGCTGCGTGAAGACGCCGTGTGAGGTGTCTCACCTGCGTGCAGTTTCAGAGAGCAGCTCACCTGCGTGAGGTCAGGTGCGGCCTTCCCTGCACTCACCTGCTGGGTAGCTGCCAAGGAGTCAGGCTCGTAACCCCGACGGCACCACTCCTGGCCCGCAGAGGCGCTCGGCACACCCCGCAGACAGGAGGTGCATGGCCAAGCACCCAGACCAGCTGGGGACAGGGGTGGCGCCAATTCTGGGGCAGGGCGGAGGGCCAGAGGCCGGCCAGCTGCTGTCCGAATCGCAGCCTGGCTTCCCTTAGGTTCCTAACGCAGCCTGCACTGCCGTCGGATCTGTAAGATGCACCGTCACAAGCACCTGCAGCAGGCTCTCTATCGTCCTGCTCAGCCCCGGCACGATACCGGTGGTGCTTCTGAGGGTCAGATGAGCTAGTACTTGTGAAGCACCTTTCATGGTGGCTGGTGTACAGTAGAAGAGCTCGGAAGGGTAGAAATAATAGCACGTGACGGGGCTATATGGTTACCCTTGCTGTTGTTTATTGGGCTTGTGTAATGACATGTAATACACATGGCTATACATAGGTAATATAAAATACACTTTAGGAGTACAAAATACGTAAAAATATTTGCAACGGTAAATATGTATTATAGCGTATATAAATAACATCTAAAATATATACAATGAAAATATAAAGTGACCACATGTAATAAATGATTTTATCGTCATATACTATTATAGGTAATGATGTTATTGATTATAGAATTAGATTGAAATTGAAATAACTATATGGAGTATTATATAATACTACATTATAACTATGTAGTGATTACATGCAGCATTATATAATAGCTGTGGATGCCAGAACACTGTAATATGTGGTGCTACGTCATGTTACACATCATTATATACTAAGCATTATTATGTAACAGGGTTAGGATTAGACACAAACGGCATAAAATAAGTATACTTTTACATTTATAAAGGTAATGACGGTATATTACCATTTCTGTCATCACCAAGGCTCTCTGCCACTCCAGTCGGGTCCTTTCCGGAGAATGTTCCTGGGTCTCTGACCCATCCTGGAGAAACTTCTTTTAATTGGAAGGGGGGCAGGCGGCATGGCCTGGGGTGGGGGGCAGCCTCCGTGTGGGCAGGCCTGGCCCCCAGCCTTCTGTTTGCAGCAGCTGCCCCGGGCCTGACGGTCACCCCGCTCACCCGCGCAGTCTGGAGCAGTGGGGGGTTGGGGGGCTGTTCCCCGAAGCCTTCTCCTGGGGAGAAGACGCTCGCGGAGGCGGCGGGCCGCCGGGGAGGGGCTTCGTCCGGGTGGCTGTGTGCACCTGGCCTTCTTTGTGCAGACCAGCCCCTGCAAAAGCGCTTCCACTTGGCGTGGGACTCAAACCAGGCTGCGTCACCGCACATGTCCTCGGTCACCGGCACGCGCGGCAGGCCCCACCGACCCGCGGAGCGGCGCCTTCTCCCTCCTGCTCCGTGTGGTGCCATCCAAGTGTAAGGCTGAGGTGCCGAATCAGCAGGTGTGGACAGAGGCGTGGGGTGGCCATGGCCGCTGTTGACCGCTTCCAGGGGTGCGACTGTGCGCGTCCTATTTTTGCCTGGAGCCTTTTCCAGAACTCGGTGGGACTGGGGGGCTCTCTTGAGGGGTCTCTAAACCCGGTGTCCGGGGTTAGCAGCTGCCTCCTGCTGAGAGTGACTCATGGTGGACTGCCGAGGGCTGCAGTGTGCAGAGGGCACGCAGATGTGGGCCCCAGGCCCCCTTAGCCTCCACCCCAGCCCTGCTGCCCTAGGAGGGACCAGCTGGGCTCCTGGGGACCTGGTGGCCAGCGGATGGGTACAGCCTCCCCGGCTGAGGGCAAGTCAGGGCATGTGGGACTCGGCTCCCAGCAGCTGCGGGCTTGGGGTGCACGCGCCCTGGGTGGGCATTTGCTTTACTGCCTGTGCCTGGAAGCCCCGGCCTGGAGCACACTTTGTGGAGACCAGGGTGGACGCTTGGTGTGGGGAGTGGCGGGGAGCCTTGTGTGGCACCCAGGTGCGCTCGGTGGGCCTGGGTGCTGCCTCAGGGCACTGATTCCAGGCGGGACTCGACACCCTTGGGGTGAGCTGCAGGCGGTCTGTGGCTGAAAGGTGGCTGCGACAGCGTTTTGAAGGCCAGGAGACCGGAGGCCATTCCCCAGGGCGGGCGTTTCCGCCTTTGGAGGCAGGAGCAGAGCCTAGGCCTGGGGTGCTGAGTGAAGGCCGGTGCGTCTCCTTTCACCTGTTGAGGTGTGGCAGCAGACACCCAAATGCTTGCAAGCTTTGGGTCCAAAAGCAAAAAGGAAGCGAAATGGGGGAGGGAGGAGTGTTCCAGGCCAGCGACTTTGCCCAGAGGGCTCGGGCCAGGGACCCTTGGGGGAGGGGCGGGCTGTGCTCAGCATGGCCCAGACCCCATGTGGCCCAGCTGGCCGGCACACAGCTACCAAGATCACCGTCCTTGCAGGCGCCCGCTCCCAGTGGGTCCAGCCTGGGCATCTGTGTCCTGAGTCATGAGCTAGTTGGTGCCCTTTGTTGTGAGCCAGGACCCAGGATCCCGGACCCCGCCTCATCCCAGATCACTCACAGGTCTCTGGAGCAACCCATTTTCCTTGACCTCCCCAGGCCAGGGTCCGGTCCAGACTCCGCTTTCCACCCAGAGCCCTTGCCCCTGGGGACAGTCGCAGCCAGATGATTTGGTCTTTGATTTAAACTGTGGACTCCGTCTTGGATTCATTTCCAACAGAAATTTCATTAAAAAATAATTGTTGCCCATTTTTCCAATTACAAAATGAATGCAGGGTAAATGCAAAGCAGGTCTTAGCAATCAGAAAGTCACCAACACACACACACGCAGACACACACAGTTGTCATTCACCACTCAGAAGTAGCCACTTCAAGCTACTGTGTGCACCTCAGGCCTTTATCCTACGCAGGTATTTTCTTTCTTTTTTTTAAAAAGGATTTATTTTATGTATTTATGCAGGCAAGAACTGGGGTACAGGCCAGAGGTACAGGGGGGGTGAGAGGATTCCCCAGAGACAGAGTGGGGGGGAGCAGAACAGGCCGACAGACTGAAACACACTGCTGAGGGAGCAGCGGGGAGACAGGAGAGGTCTGCTGCGCCCTGGGGTCACTCCCTGGCCAGGAAACAAACTCCTGCTGCGGTGGCTGCCAATAGCTTCTCAGTGCTGAGACTAAGGTCCGCGCCCCCAGGGAGACCCTCAGCCTGTGCATAAAGATGTGTGTTACTTGCAGCTATATTGAAAACAAAAATGTTTAAAAGTAAAACTGGGTATCTTTTAGTGTAGGAATATCCTTCCTGTTAGGCTCATCAAGACGAGGGTGGCGTCTGCAAATGCAGGGCAGCACCGAGTTCTTTCTCTCCGCCGGGTTCTTCCACCCGCCCCTCAGCAGGTTCATCTTGTGAAACAACAATGGTTAAGTCAGGCTGGAAGAGGAAGGTGGGGACGGTGGGGGAGGGGGGGAGCAGTGATTCATCCCAGGATCAGAGCACCCCAGGAAGGACAGAGCTTGGCAGGTGACTTCTGTCGCTAAGCCCCGGGATCGGGGTGCTGGAGATGGGCCTCCCTTAGAGGGAGAGGAAGGTCCCTCTCCGCCACGGATACCCGAGTTGGGATCCACGTGGCCTGGAGCTCAGTTCCGGGGGCCCTGCTGACATTCACGCTCACTTGGGGCTGCAGCTTGAGTTAACACCGAGCTGCTCAGGGTATCCAGGTCTGTCCAGCAGCCTGCCTTGGGGGGCTGGGACACGGGGCGGCGGGGTGGGGGGGCGGCACACCCGCCTCGTCAGCCCTCATCACTGCTGCCTGCGTATTTCTCTTGCAAACCAAACGCACGTCCGAGGCGCAAGATCCGTTTTCAATTTAAATGACTTCGCTTTCTCTCTTAAAATCTAAATCCTTCTCCTAATTCCCTTAAGTCCTAAAAGTATAACATGTTCCCTTTATAGATTGGAGAAAGAAGTCAGCGGCCGGGCTTTGCCGGTGGCATTAGGATGCGGGGAGCCCGCCAGCCCTTGGAATGTGCACAGAAAATTCTCAAGCCCTTCTCTCAATCAGTGGCTTACGTGCTAATGTTCTTTCCTTTCCACCTTCATACCTGATCCTCAAAATCAAGGCGAGGGTGATGAAGTGCATTTCAGGGGCCGAGGGCTGGGCTGGGGAAGGCAGTGGCCTCTAGCTCGGCTTCCGTACACATCCCTTCGAGGAGTAGCTATCGGTGGGTTCTGTGCGTGCCACACGGTAGGCTACAGGGGTGGACAGAACCCCTCAGCCCTGGGGAAGGGGCAGTAAGCAAGAGAGCATGTGACGGCGTGGAAGGGCTGTGAAAACACCGGTCATCTGATAGTGACGCAGCATGCTCTTTTGGGTGGTTGAAGCCGGGACGGTATGCAAAGGGAGCCCAGTGACGTGCTGGTGGGGAGAAGGTGGGCGAGCGGCGTGGCCATGAGGGTCAGCAGGACCGGGTGCAGGGTCATGGAGGGAGGAGCGTGGGGTCCGCAGCCAGGTCACCTCCTGCCTTTGGGGACATCGCAGGGAGCTGAGACTTTGGTCTAAAAGAGCTGCCAAGCCCCTGGGAATTTCCAGTAGGGCACTGTGGTTTGATTTCATGTTTCGAAGGGATTCATCTAGAAGCCAGGAGCAGGACAAGTGCGGCCTTCAGCGGGACGAGATGGGAGCAGGGAAGGCAGACTGCATGCAGATGGGAGTCTCCCACCAGGTCGCCAAGACCAGCGGTGTGTGAACACCCACCCTCCGCACGCCACCATCCGTGGTGTCCACTGACTTCCCCGAAAGGCAGGACAGGGAGAGCAGATCACAGCGCTTTGAGAGGGAGCGAGAGGGCCTCACACAGAGCGGGGTGCGGGGGCTCGGAGACTGCAGTGAGCATGTCTGTGTAAGTGTCAGTGGCCGGAGGGGTCACACACCTGTGGCAACCCCCCCCCTGCTCTGGATGGCGTCCCCTGCAGCGCGGCCCGGACGTGGGGTGAGCCGTGTGTTCACGACCTGCTTTCCCGTCCCAGGGCAGCCGTGCTCAGGAGGGCTGGCTGATTTCCCTGGTATTTTCCTGTAACTGAAGCAGGGACGGCCCTCGGGCCTGGAAGTTGCACGCTTGTCATTTTTAATGACAGGCCTGTCTTGGGCCTCTGCACTCAGATGGCCCTGGGTACCCGAGTCGGTGAACCCCCAGTAGACTGAACTCAGGTCACTTCTTTTACCTCCCGGTGGCTCGGCTGCCTCATGAGCAAAGCGGAAGGAAACATTTGCACGTCACAGAAGAGCAGAAGAGATGACTGTATTATGGTCCTTCAGACGTGCCATGATTCAGACATGATTCAGCAGCTGCTCAGTGCTCCGAGTGGGGGATATGTGGGCCTGGGAGCGAGGAGCAGAAGAAGCCAGGACGCCCCACCGAGGTGTGGTCCAGGCTTTCAGGGGGCAGAGACAAAACAGGAGGGGAGAGCAAACACAACCTGTGAAGTGACGGATTAGAATTGCAGCAAGCAGCTGGAGACGGCGAGGCTAGGCGGCGGGAGCTCTCCGAGGGGTCATCCTGAGACCACGATGCAGCACCCTGAATGCAAGGTCCAATGAGTTGGGATCCTTCTCCTGGCTCTCCCCCACCTTCCTGAGTTTACTGGCTTTGTCTTGGACACTCGATCTGCTCTATTCCACGCCTGAAATGCACCCCATCCGCAGGGAACAGCTGGGGGGCTGTGGAGCCGGGGAATGTGCTTCTCCAGAGTTGGGGAGCCACCTGTTTCTGGGAGTACCACGGACATGCACATTCTGTCACTCGAGCTGGAGGCCCAGGCAGGGAATTTTCAGCTGTCAGCAGCTGTCTTTTCTGATCCACTGCCGAGGAGTTTCCAACCCCAGGAAAGCCCATCTTGACCCTCGCCAGTGACTCTGAGGCAACTATGTGGAGCTGAGAAGGAAAAGGGGGATCCTGCAGTGTGATTTGTGGCTGTGGGGTCTTCATCGGTGGCTGGAAGTTTCCCCTCAAAGGCTGTGTCAAACTGTGAGCATATGGTCGTACAGTAGAGGGGCTTTCATTTCTAGCTGACTGTCAACGCCCCCCCATGGCAGGCACGTACTTAAGACTCTCTACTCCAGAACAGCAGTGGCTGGTGACTTTGTGGCTTCTGGGTGGACAGTCTTCAGCTCTGAGAGGAAGAAACTAGCCTCTGCAGAGCATTGGCACCAAACCGGGCAGAAGGGCCTGGCCCCGGCCTCCCCGTGGATCACATGACCAAGCAGAGGAGACTACATGGGGCAGGTCCTGTCCCAGAAGTTAGGCACCCATCGGGCACAGAGCTCTGTGCCATCCCGGAGCCACGGAGCCCTTCCAGGCTCAAGGGGCACTCCACAGGGAACAGGAAATCTGATGCCACCACGAGCTTGCTTCAGGCTTCCCTTCTCTACTATGTTGGCCAGTCTGTGGTTCCAGAATACTCTGTGTCCAACCCCAAAGACAAGTGGGGTGCAGACAGAATGAAACTCAGAGGTCATGTTCCCTTTTCTAGGAAAAGGGATAGCAGCCCCACCTGCAAAAACACCTGAACAGCACTGTGCATGTCCCATGCGGTTCTTGATTCCATCCAAGCCCAGATGACCAAGCCTGGCTTCTCCTCACTTATGGCATAGGGTGAGGGCTAGGCCGCAGCAGACGGTTCCCACACATCCACCCACGCGCACACATGTTTGCAGAGAGGTTTTATTCTGGGCATGGACCCTGTAAGGGGGTCCGAGGGCATGCCTTTAACCACAGTTTCCTCATCTTCAGGTAGGCAAATGCTTTGTAGCACCAGCGCTACTGGACAGCAAATGCTTCCATTTAAATTCAGTGTTTTATGACTAATATGAATTCACAAAGGAAGCTTTCCATCTCGATCTCAATTGGACAACCACCATCCCTAGGCATAAATAAATGGAATCTGCTAGAAATACATGATTGCGCTATCTAGGATGGCTGTAATACAAAGATGGACAGTAATGAGTATTGGCAGGAGTGTGGGAAAATTGGAACCAGCACGCACGGCTTATGGGAATGTGAAATCTTGTGCTCACTTTGGAAAATAGATGAGTAGTTTCCAAAAAACATAAAATAAAATAATGTAGAGAGTGGCCACATGACCTACCAATTCCACTCCCAGGTGTAGACCCAAGAGAACTGAAAATAGCACATGCCACCCACACATAGACAAGCACCTTCATTCATAGCAGCTTTATCTTAGAGCCAAATGTGAAATCAACCTCATTGTCCGCCCATCAATAGATGAATGACCAGGAAGTGATCTTCCATGCACTGGGAAGTTCTTGAGCCATCGCAGAGAAACAAGTACTGAGCCTGCTTCCACAGAGACACACTGATAACAGAATCTCCATGAAAGCAGTCAGGGCAGAAGGCCACGTTGCCGGACCCATCTCTATGAGGTCTTCAGAACAAGCAAATCTAGAGAAACAGGAAGTGGAGTAGGGACCCCCAAGGGCTGGAGGGGGGGCTGGGGTCGCCTGGCAATGGGTAGGGCCTTCTTTACAGGAAAATTCTGGAATTGGATGGGGTGATAGTTTGAAACATTGTGTCTTATCTGGCCAACACTGAGTGGTACACATCACAAGGGTCCATCTCAGCGTACCCTTAGAATAATCTCTCGATTTTAAAATGCATTGAAGACACCCAAATATTACCTCAACACAAAAGAATAAAAATAATTAAGTAAAGAAAGAAAAGTAATTAAAAATGCACTGAAAACCAAGCAGTGTGATCGGATTCTCCATGACTTGGCTTACTCGGCTTGAGAACTGCTCTCTCTCTCAGGAAGAAGGGAGGTTTGGAAGCGTCCCCTGATGGGCTAGCAGGAGCTGAAATTCCATGGTCAAGAAACCAGAAAAACTGAAGGAAAACTAAGAAGAGAGCAACTCCTGGAACCTTCCACTTCACAGTGATGAAGTACTTAGGATTTTGTAAGAGCTTCAGTCCTATGACCTCCTTGTGCCTATTTGGTATTGATGTCAATCGGAAGCGAATGAGGATATTTTAGCTAGGGTAAATGGAATGTTCTAGAAATGTGCCGTGCCATATGGGAGTCACTAGCCACACGGAGGCTTTAAATGGAAGTTAATTAAGGTCACACTGTTGACATTTCCTGTGCTCCATAGCCACACGGGGCTGCCTTACTGCCTGGGATGGCATGATATACAGCACTGCTTTTTCTGCTCAGCATTCTAGGGGACTGAGTTAACCCTCTGGCTACCCCGTGGCCTCTCCTCTCTTTCCCTCATGTAAGCAGATCTGAATACTCGCATGATGGATGACGTCATATTAATACAAGTAACAGTCAATATTGATGCTTTCTGTGAGCCTGGCAGTGTGGGGATCATTTAGCGCGGTCATCTCACCAATCCCCCAGTGTTCTCACAGGCAGGTACTATTAATATCCAGCTTGAGAGAGGATGAAACGAGCATCTGAGAAGTTGAGGCACTTAAGTTCACATGTATGGGGTGCCTGGAGGAGGATCTCAGTCAGCGACTTCACCCCCACACCTCATCTTCTGTCTGTTTCTTCTAGGACTTGGGGCCTCAGTCTCCCATCCATCTCTGGCCCCAGTTAGGGTTCCTGCAGGATCTGTCCATCTGTTCTTTCTTTTTCGACCTGAGAAGTAATGACCGTGAGCCAGTTTTAACAAGAAAGCTGAGTAAAACATGGAGGTTGGCTTATTGCACGACCCCCACCCCCCAGGCCAGTATGCTGACAGAGGGGAGTGCTGGTGTGAAACCCTCCCCGGCCCATCCCTCTTCATGCCCAGTCCTCGGGCAGGGTGCCTGCGCTCTCTGAGTCCATGGGACTCATCACTACATTTGTTCTGCCTCCTACTTGGCCATCTTTGCATGGCAGTGCTCATAGGTCGGCCCTATTTGCAACTGGCGTATGAAACCCCACGTATCAATGGAGCTTTCTCTAGGCGCTTCCTCTTTGCACAGTGCGGCCATGGGAGTGCTGGGCTCACCCCTGCTTCTGTACACGCGTGAGATATGTTTAGGGTGGACTCCTAGACTCGGGCTGGCTGTTTCCAAGGGTTTGCACATTTTGTATCCTGACAGAGACAGCCGAATGCCCTCCAGAAAATGGCTGTGCAGACTCTCCCTCCCTCACAAACCGCGTGGTGGACCAGTTTCCTTGCATCCCTGCCAAAACTGGACATCATCAATCTTTTACATCTTAGCCAATCTGCTGGGTGATAATTTCTTTTCCTTTCAACCTTCAGGGTCATTTACACCTCTCTCCACCCGCTCTGCTCAGGCTGCTAGCTGCTGACGGCCAAAGGCACTCTGCTGGAGGCAAAATGAGGTCAAGGCCAAAAAGCATATTTCCTTTCATGGGAAGGGTGTGTGTTTGGGTAAATACAGCCCAGGCCAAGCACGTCCGCTGTCTGAAAGGTGAAGCACCGAAGTCCCAGAAACCCCCACCAGATGGGTTGTGTGGACCCGAGCTCAGCGCCCTGATTGGTGCAGTGTTACTCCCTCTCACAGGGGACGTGTGCCGCAGTCATTTGTTCAGCAGATAGTGACCAGGCGTGGACAGAATGCCAAGCGCCGCTGGCTCGTGTAGTTCTGAGTGGAGGCCAGGCCCCTGTTTGTGGACTCCGGCCCCTAGGGGCAGGGATGCAGGCAGGAAGCAGGTGTGCTGGAGAAAGAACATGCTGAAGTGGGAGGGGGGGGCGAGGGTCGCTGAGAGGTGGCTCTGAGGGAAAGTCCAGGACAGTCCCCGGGCACCACCTGCCACTGAGAGCGAGGAGAGGAAGCCACCTAGGAGGGCTAAGGGCTGAGGGGACCGCGGGTAGAAAAGGCGCTGGAGAGGCAGATGGGCCAGGCGAGAAGTTTGGCTAAGCGCCTGGAAAGCGGGGTAACGGCACAGTGGGGTCCATCCAGGGGCCTAGCTGAGCCCAGGGCACTGCTAGTTTTAGGGATGTGCTGATTTTTAAAAGATGCAAACATGTTCATAAAATGCATGCGCAATGTGTCCTGCGCGGCTCCTGAGAGATGGGGCGTGGGCGGAACCCCCTGGCCCGCTCGAGCCAGGCTCGGGGTCCCCGGGTCTCAGAGTGAGGCTCACAATTGAAACCGGCCGGTGGCGGGGCCAGCTCCCTCCAGTGCTGCGCTTGGGCTGAGGTCTCCCCTGGCTAGCCTCCCCGATGGCAGGGAGCACCATGGCTCGGAGTCCAGGGGCTGCACCCACTAGGCCTGGGTGGGTCGGAGACCCTGCCAGCCTGGCAGGGCGCAGAGAGAAACTCCACGGCTTCAGCTCCTCACACTAACATTGTCGTGAAAGGCCTGAGCTGTGAGAGCTGAGAAACAGCATGCCACGACTGACGTCATCCTCTGCGGATAAACCACACAGGGTTACTGCCATGGCACTGCCAGGGCTGACTGCAAATAGTATTTCAAATAGATGTTGAAAAAAAAAATTTCAGTGAGTCAGCACCATCAACTGAGTCTGATAGCAAACGGTGGTCGAGGCGGAGAGATGGTGTGCAGCCAAGATGGCGGACAAAGCTGTGGGGAGCGATGGTGGTGTATGCAGTAAGATGGCGGACAAAGCTGTGGGCAGAGCTGTGGTGGTGTGTGCAGGTAAGATGACGGGCAGAGCTGTGGGCAGAGCTGTGGTGGTGTGTGCAGGTAAGATGGCGGACAAAGCTGTGGGCGATTGATGGTGGTGTATACAGAAAAGATGGCGAGCAAGACTGTGGCAGGAGCTATGGTGGTGTGTGCAGCCAAGATGGCGGACAAAGCTGTGGGCGAGCGATGGTGGTGTGTGCAGCTAAGATGGCGCACAAGGCTGTGGCTGGAGCTATGGTAGTTTGTGCAGCTAAGATGGTGGGCAGAGCTGAGGGCGAAGCTAGTGTAGGGAGAGCTATGGTAATAGGGCAGGGCAGTGGTGGAGGAAGAGCTCGGGTGGTCAGCCCGTGCTTTGGTGGTGGGCAGAGATGTTGTGGAGCTCTGGGGGTGGGGCTCTATTTATGGGATGGGCTATGCTGGAGGTGGGGCTTGGTGGGCGGAGCTATGGTCATGGGCGGGGCTATGGTGGTGCTCAGCACTATGTTTATGGGGCTATGGTGGTGGGTGCAGCCGCGATGGTGCACAGAGCTGTGGGTGGCCCTCTGTGGTGGTGGGTCCATCTTGATTTTCACTCTCTTTGCCCCCATTTCTCCCCTCGATCCTCCCCTGAGTCCTATCACGAGGAGGAAAGAAATTCCTTCCCTCCCTTCCTCCCTTGACTCACTGCCCCTGTTTCCCCGATCCAGACGCCTGTGGCTTCCTCCAACATTCCTGTGTCCTGAACCCAAGTACCCTGTCGCTGAGCCGGCCCACGCCCTGTGCACAGAACTTTTAAGCAGCGCTGGGATGCAAAGTCCCTTTTGCCTGGAACAGGTGCCTTGGGGGGTGCGCAGGCAACTGGAGCCGCTTCCCATAGCAAAGCGGTGCTTTCACCAGTTATTTTGAGACGGATTCAGGAGCGCCTGCCAGTGCAGCTTCTGACTCTGCTTCGTTCCCTCCTCGCCTCTAAACCTTCCACGCTATTCATGGAGAGGTATTTTCTCAGCTCCTTTTGATCCCCGTTTATTTATTTATTTTCCTGGCAATCATGGGAGCAGGATTTGCTGTTGTAGCAAAGCACATTTCATTTTTATTTTCACTGTCTCTGTCTTAATAGCGAGGTCTGCCTTCATCCGCTGGAGAATCACATTATCTTGCATGCGGGCTAATAAATAGCACAGTCTGAGACCTCAACTCGAACCAGCCTTGTAGAAGTAGAACATTTAATAGGCTGATCTTCGATAGATAATTTACAAGACTTCCACTTCTTATTGATTGACTTTCATAACTCACTCCCGAAAAATAAATTATGTATCTGCTGTCATCGCATTGCATATGCAGAAACTGTCCTGAGAGGGTTGATAAACCTTTGGAAGAATTCATAGTCAAGTCAGCTGCTTCTACAAATAAACAGGGGCAGGGGTGCCCTGTTACCAGAAGAGCCGTCTCTGCAGCCCGAGAGCAAAGGATTGGCAGCTTACTTGGTAAATAGTACCAGCTAAGTCTTCCATTAGGTCCTGCGCCTTTTCTAGGGAAAGCTAAGCTGTGCCTTCCGTGTATTCAGGAAGGCAGAGCCGGGAAGGGCAGGTAGGAAAACATGGAGCAGCAGAAACCAGAGGACTCTGGACGTGGGTCAGTCAGTCTGTGTCCAGAGAGGATGGATTCTAAGGACTGGACATGAGATTTTCTGCTTCTTTGTTCTATTGATTAGAAGTTCAGATCTACAATGCAAAACCTTTTTTTTTTTTTTTTAAGTGAGTTGTTAGGGACTCTCCCTGGTGGTGCAATGGGTCACAGTGCAGCACTGCGAAGCGGCTGCCGCTGCTTCAGACGAGTGCCATCCCCGGCCAGGGAGCGACCCACAGGGCGCAGCAGACCTCTCTTACATCGCTCTCCTCAGCAGTGGATTTCAGTCAGTCTGCCTGTTCGGCTCCCCACTCTGTCTCTGGTGAAGCCTCTCACCGCCCCTGCACCTCTGGCCTGTGCCCCAGTATAAATGAATGCATCTTTAAAAAAAAAAAAAAAAAACTTGTTTGGGGATAGAAAGTATGATTTTGGCTGAGCGCTTTGCTGGCTCCACTTTCCTGGTGAGCCCTGGTGCTCACGGAGCTGACGGCCACAGACGAGCCACCTGTGGAGGTGCAGACAGGTGTGTGTTAGTCGAGCTCACGGGTCAGGGGCTTTGATGCCACCCTGTGGCGCCGGCGTAGTGCTGTGTGACCGCAGCAGGCCTCGGCGTCTCTGACCTTCCCTCCTGGTGTAGACCGTGTGCACCCAGGGAGAATTAAGTGAGCTTGCGTGCCAGCTTGTGCGTGTGTGTAGATGTGAGCGTGCGGTGTGCGTGTGAGATGTATACCTGGTGCATTCCTGGTGTGTGAGTGTGGTGTGTGTGTGCTGAGACCCTGGTGTGTGTGCCAAGTGTGTGTGTGAGTGGTGGTGTGTGCTGTGTCCCTGGGGTGCATGGCTGCCGTGAACAGCTCCTGCAGCTTGGAAGTCCGCAGCCCCCAGCCCCTTCCCGGAGTGAGGGGGGTGACTCGCGGAGCACACGCCGAGCAGGGCTCTGAAGGCCTCGTGCTAGGTCCCTCTGCGCTTGGAACCCACATCCCGACTCGCTGGGGGCTGCTATGGACACACCCTGTCCCCGCCTGGGTTCCTAACCCGGCCCCCACCCCCAGCCTGGCTCAGCGCCTCCCTTACACATCCCCCTTGTTCGCCGATGCCATTAATTAGGCTTCCGCGCTCCTGCTTCGCCTTCCAGAGATTTCCTGCGGGTCACCTTGACGTCTTGAGGATGTATTTACAGCCCCTAATTTATCTCCTCCGTGGAGAGCCCGTCCACGGGGTGTGAACTTCTCTCCTTTCCAAGGGCGACCTGGCCCCGTCTCTGAGGCCATCAATTGAAGGAGTGAACTGAAAGCACCCGAGGAAGATGCCGCTGTGCGTCCGGATGGACATTTTGCTTTCTCCTGCTGGAGTTTCTGGATCACGGGGGAAGGCTGCCTGCACTCGGTAGGCCCAGAAGGGCCCGGGCTGCCCTGAGCTCCGCTCCAGGCCTCACCACTCCCAGCCTGCACCTGGGTAGGGAGTCCAGAGCAATCTTGGGCAGGTTCTGGGCTGGCAAGGCGCATTTGTGTCACTGCAAATTTTATAGCAGTTCCATCTCGCCAGGCCTGCCCTTAACAGCCACCAGCTTCCAGGCAGCTCTTAAAGGAGGACTAAATTGACTGAGAAAGCTTTGCATTAAGCAGATGTTTACTCTTGGGGAAGATTAAAACCATTTTGCATCAAAGAACGAGGCAATGGCACTTCCCTAAGCGTGAAAGAACTGTTTCTTTTGCTGAACAGAGCCTGCTGCGTCCCCTGACCTGCACCCGCTGGGCCCAGGACTGGGAGTTGAGTCTAAGCTAGACCCCAGAGGTCAGGGAGGCCGGTGACAAAGGGACTGTCACCTCTGCAGCCAGCCCCCGCCTGGTTTCCACTGATCAGGGCGACTAAAGCGGCCCCGTATGTGGGGTCACCGCACATGCAACAGAGGCGGTGGGGACAGGGGGAGTGGGGCCTGATTGACATGCCCTGGCTTCCCTGCTGCAGCGGGGGTCAGTGTGAAGGGAGCGTCTATAAGTAGTCAAAACATGTCCAGATCCTAGAGGCAGAATGAAGTCAAATTGTGTGTGTGTATGTGTGTGCGTGCACACGCACGTTAGCGTTTTGAATGCTGATTGGCATGAAGTGTGGCTTAATGTTAAGGCACAGAGTAGTGTGTGTGTGTGTGTGTGTGTGTGTGTGTGTGTGTGCGTGTGTGTTTATAATTTGCAAGAGAAGAGCCAGAGATGGGAGTCGGATGCCGTTGAGTTGTGTGCAGGTTGTGTGACCT
Source organism: Condylura cristata (assembly GCF_000260355.1). Lineage (NCBI taxonomy): Eukaryota > Metazoa > Chordata > Mammalia > Eulipotyphla > Talpidae > Condylura > Condylura cristata. The sequence continues at coordinate 17,349,918 of NW_004567133.1, read as the reverse complement.
GGGACAAGGCACTCAGCCTCTCTGAACCTTAGAGAAGCTCCTGATCTGTCCCCCCACCCCACCCAAAAAGTAAGACTCACTTTGAGAGATTCTCCAGGGTTAAAAGGCTCTGTAAATCACCTCGTCTGGGGCCTGTGAGGGAGGTAACTGGGTTGGGTGATCCTAGGGACGGATGAGCTATAATTGCCACTACAGCTGCTGTTAATACTATTAGAACATTACTGGGGGTAGAGCCTCAGAGACATTGCAGGATGCCTGGGTCATGACTTTGAGGGGGCAGGACCTCTTACCTGCTGTGATGTTGGGGGACAGCCTTGCAATGAACCCGTGAAGCAGCTATGACATCCCGCCTCCCTCGGGGACCTGGGTGCCCCTTCCAGAGAGAGGGACAGCTGCTTCCAGGAAGGGGTCAGACAGCCCGGCCTGTACTGGGCACAGTCTGTCCACGGGCTGAGCTTAGCACAGTGTCTGGACTCAGTCCCTCATAAGAGGTCACCCCTAGAGCCAGTAAAAACAAACAAATAAATACATACGTACATAAACACGGGCTCTTGTAGGCTCTAGTCAGGCCAAGTGTCCAGCATGAAATGGGTAGCCAGGGAGGCTAGCATGTGAGCAGCTGGACGAGGTCAGCAGGAGGTCAGCCTCCAAACGCTCGGGGCTTCAGGCCCAAGGTCCCTCTGGCTGGTGCTTTTTTTGTTGTGTTGGAGGACAAAACCTTTTTGCTCCAGGCTACATACACTTTGTGTCGCGTTGAGTGGCTGTGGAAGTTGGAGTAGCCATGTCGGGTTGGGGGCCCGGATTCTGGTTGGAGGCTCCTTTGTCCTTGCGGTTTATGATCCGGGCGGAGGGGGTGGGAGGGCGGGCCAGGAGCACATGTTGGCGCCTGGGTTTCGTTCTTCACACTTCAGCAGGAGTAGGAGGAGGCATATGGCCTTCCTGGTATCTCGTGGGGAGGAAATGAGGACATGGGTGGGGAAATACTTTTGCAGTAAGACAGGCAAGCGCCTATTTGTAGGTGTGATGGAAAAGTGGGGCAGCCAGACAGCTCTGGAAAGCCCTGGGCATGGGGCAGACCATATCTGTACAAGGTTTGTTTCTGGTTTTCACTGTCTACTGGCAATCGTGGGGTTCACTCAGAGTGACCGCTTACACTTGACAAGCTGCTTTCTGTTCTATCCCCGCTGAGAGCTGAACCAAACCAGCACCTTCCCCATTTTCCAAGAACTTGGTTCCCAGGAAAGACAGTGACCTTTCAAGTGTGAGAACTGTTTATCTTGTTATTACTACGGAGAAGGAGACTTGGGATTAAATATAGCATATTGCATTTGACATTTTTAATAGATAAAGAATGGGACAATGTCCCGGTGCTTATTCTCTGGTCTTGAAGAGACTGTGGTTTTTACGTTAAACATTCCAGGTGGCTTTTCTTGAGTTCAGCTTGTGCTGCTTGGTTTCAAGTACTAGAAATCAACTCTGATTATCTTAGGCAAGAGAGGGCATATATTGTGTGGCAAAGTTGGAGAAAGGGACTTGATGGTAAAACAGATCCCAGGAAAACTATTCAACACCCACCTAGCTCTAGAAAGAGCCCCCCCCCTTTTTTTTTAATCTAAATGACCCTCCTGCATTTCTCTAGTTAAAATTCCCAGTCTTAGGAGAGGGAGTACTTATTGGTTGTTTTCATGGCCTGAGAGAACCTGCTGGAAGAAATCTGAAGACTCATCTGGGGTTCCGTTGGCAAGGGTGTCATACTTGTTTCCTTGCATGAAAATAGGGTGGGATGATTTATACTAAGCCATATCAGTTTGTGGCCAGAAAGGCACAATGGATGCTACTGAAGATACTCATCAGATACCAAGCCGTCTGATGGTTTAATACATCAGGACAAACCGTTAGTGATCGGAGTGATTCCTGTGGAATTGTCTCTCTGTAGCCTCTATCCAGCCCAATGCAATGTCTGCATGGACAGGCCCATGGTGGATCACGTTTCAACTCCGTGTCACGGGTACAGGGGACCTTTTCCTCTTTGTAACCATAAACATCTTTGTGAGATATAAATGTCACCAGAAAACAGGGAAACAGATGAAGCACTCCACAAAGTAATAAATATATGAAGGACCTTGCCAGATATGTCGTAACAAGGGAGAATTTAGGGAGTATCCAAGACAGAGAGCCTAAATTGGGACTCGCCTTTTTTATAGTCTCAATTCACGCTGAAGCCTAGGTTGCCATGGGTAGGCAGGACCCGAGAACCTTGTTGGTTATTACTGTTGGGTGACTGCAGGACACTCACTTCAGTGTTGTGATTTTCTCTACTGGAGTCTTTGCTGGTTGCTGTGACTAGACAGGGTGGGATGCTTCTGGCATCTAGTTTGGTAGAAGCTAACAATGCCCTTAAATATTCTGCCTTACACTAGCTAACCTCCCATAACAAAGAATAATAGCAACACAGACGTCAAGAGTGCAGAGACCGAGAAATTCTGTTTCAGTGTAAGAAATGTAGATACGATGAAATCTGCCTATGCAAAGTGATGACTCGCATAGGAGGACACAGTACAACTCACATGATTACAAACACTGCCTCTGGGACTCTGCGCTATCTTAAACTCTGCTTCTACATCTCCTTTCTTTGTGTCCATTTCACTGGTAGCCACTGAGCCTCAAAGGCTGGTGCTGTGTTTTCCTTGGCTCTGAGAGAGAAACTCTCAGGGAATATTTTGATTGGTCCAGGTGCTCGCTCACGAGCCAATCAGCGATGGCCTGGGTGTAGGGCTGGGTCATGTGACACTATCGTGGCCACAGAAGATCCCCGATGCCATACTGAGGGCGTTGCCCAAGAAACTGGGGTGGTTCTGAGCCGAGCCTGGCTGGGCAGCCAGCACACTCGCGTCTGCTTCGGTCCTGCTTCCCTCGGTGCCAGGGCAATTTGTAAGCCGGACGGGGTTTCCAGCAGAGCCGCCGAGAATGCTGCTTAGACACGGCCTGGCTGCTGCACCTTGGCGGGAAATCACAGAGGCACGGGCCCTGGAGAGGAGCGGAAAGCCGTGTGCTTCCAGGGCAGCTGGGCCCTGACATTTATTGTGAGATTGCAGAACCGTGTTGGGCCTTGAAAAATCATCTGGGCCAGCCTTCTGCCTCTAGACTAGTGAGTGTAAGACTCCTGGACGGACAGACTGCAGTAACTCAAGCTCAGATGGCGTCCATCCTCCCCTCCCGGCCGGCCGCACAGCCTCTTTGTGAACCCAACTGTGCCCTATTTGATCTGTTTGTTGAAGCATATTTGAAACTCTGGCCAATTTTTTCGATGATATTGATAGTTTGGGATTTTTTCCTACTTAGATGAAATTTGTCAGGCCTGCATTGTGCTAAGCCCTATTAAAATGGTGCCAGAGACCCAATTATGGCAGCTACAAAGGCATTCAAGAGTAAGCACAGAAATACACATAAAGGGATTAAAGATCAAAAATCGGATTCTAGTGAAAGTACATTAGGAGGCATCAGGCAGAGAAACATGAAAGAATTAGAATATGAAGAACAAAGCCACACAGAGCTTTTGGGATGTCCTTTCTGCTCACCTCCCTCCCCCCGCCCCCGCCACGTCACTTAATTTCTAGCATGTTTATGCTTTAGCAATGAAATGAAATGATCGATTGTACTTTTGTTAGGTGGACGCGTTTTTAAAGTCTGGTGTAAGGTAAATTGCAGATGGACATTCTGGCTGCCTCCTTTTTCCTCCTCTTGGTCTTAAACAATCTGGAGCTGGTGAATCATGAAACTGTTGCTTGTGAGCAGAGCCCCTGAGTTTACAGAGATGCTCCCTGGCTGGGTGGTGGTGTCAGCCAGTCCCAGAGCCGGGGTTGAGACCTCTGAACCCCATCTCAATGTTTTCAGGAAGGGAGCCTTCTGGGGGGCACGTTACAGATGGGCTGTTTCAAGATACAAAGTTGGACCTTTTTCAGCCCTAGGACGGTCTTGTTGGGTGAGCTGGGTGTCTGTCTCCACCCGACCTTTTACTTGAACCTCTCACTTCCATGGCTTCCCTGCCAAATGTCTGATTCACCTCCATTGCTCGACAAGAGGATAGGCATCTGACCTCCTGGGAAGAAAAGTGAATCCTCCACTTTCATCCTCAGGAGTTAATAAGAAAATGGAAATCAGCTCAGTCTGGGCTATGTAGACTCAGCTGCCCACGTGAGCACAGAATCATGGTGGTCAGGGTGCTGGGCACCGTGGAGAACTCAGGAAGCAGCTTCTAATTAGCCAGTCACTTGTGCCTCATGGGCTCTGTTATCCGGTTTTCTGAGATATGTCGAAAGAAATCCCCAACTCCAATTTTTTCTGGGACTAGTCATAATTCTTAAATAACTGTCATGAATTTAAACACATATTTGCACTTACATGTGTACCTGTGTGTATACACTAATGCACACACCCATACATGTTACTCATAACTAATTACTGATCTACACATTACACACCAGGAGTCACATCAGCCAAGGGACACCAGTTTGCAGTCTAGAGATAGAAGAGGGCCGGCTGGCACTATCTCTGAGCTCCAAGGGCTTTGTGCTCGGAAGAGGAGTTTTCCTGCACTTTGATTTCAGAAAGAATGCGTGAGATTTTCTGAGTTGTTGAGCTGCCCTTTTCTGGTTTAATCCGAGGGTCACAGGAGGTAATGTTTCACATTACAAGGAGTTGGAAGCCACATGTCGCTCATGGTTACCATATTGCCCAGTAAAGGAAGAGAACATTGCTATCACTCCAGGAAGATCTGTTGGAAGTACTGATCTACTGGCTGGTGGGTGGGCTGATAATCGGAGGGATTAACCTCAGAGAGCCAGGAAGCCTTGAGTGCCACACACACCTGGGCTGCAATCCAAACGGCCAGCTGACGTCAGGCAGGTGAAACCCCTCTCCATCCTGATCTCCTCACAGCACACAGAGCTAGCGCGGCACCTTGGGGATTCTGTCAGCAGTGGGGAGTTGTAGGGTCACATCTACATTCATTTTCCAGTTTTGCCTCTAATCTGCCCTCTGACTTTGTCAGGTTGTTTCAAATGAGGGCAATAAACTGCTTGATGCAAGTTGGAGGGGAGACCATGAAAAGAGTCTGTGTTAGCACAACCTGTGTCCTTAACGCCAACTTGGTGTGCAAATGACAGGTGCACCTGGGAGGCTCTGTGCCTGTTCTGTCGGATGGCGGGGCCAGGGGGCTTCTCTGGAGGCCTCCTATGCAGCTATGGGCCAAAGTGTCTTCAGGAACTGGCAGAAAAGTGCTCGATTCTCTCCAGCAAACTTAGCCCAGCCCTCCTCTCCTCTGCCAGTTCCTCATTTTTCAGCTTTTGACGAATGATTTTACCTCCTTAGGACACGGGGTACGCTGACCAGCAAATAAGAGAAGAACTTAACATGTCGATAATGTCACATCGTCATCAATTATTGACACCAGTGACAATGTCAGGCCAGGAAGCTCTGCATGGCGCAGGGAGCAGCTTGGCGGTGGTGAGGGTCAAGTAGCAGTGACCAGGAGGGAGGAGTGAACTGGGCGACCCTGTGGCTCTACACCCATAGGGGGCTGATGATGGGGAGAGGCTCGGACGTGTCCCCGGCCTACTCCTGGTCCTCGCCTTGAAAAGCGAAAACACCCAAATAAACAGAAGCCACGCTGCTCCCTGGGTGCGGAGAGGCAACTAGACTGTCCAGCTGGAGGAAGGTGCACCCTGCCTCTCGCAGCTTCGCGGCTCGGGAGGCCTGGGAGCAGCGAAGGCGGACAGATGGAGCCCCCCGCTCTCCCTGCAGGACGTCCATCTCCCCTCTCTCTAGTAATTCATCTGTTTGGATGGATATGTTCACGCATGCAACCAAGATGAATAATAATGAGGTTTTTAATAACTCCCTGCATTTGCATTCCTAGTTACTCTGTACATGGTTCTAGCTGATTAAAATGAATCATTTACATAATTAACATATGGTTATAGTGTTGGCTTTAATATGCTGATTATCTCAATACTTTTGTCTGGAGTCAATTGGATTCAAACTGTAACAATTGTTTGAAGTGGGGCCGGTTTATTCCTGGGAGAACGGGGATGTTTGCCAGGGCACCCCATTAGCCGTTGCAGAGCTCTCCGAGAAGTTTGTTCCATTTCTCTTTGGTGTTGTGGTTGGAAAATATGTAAGTAATAATAATAACCACTCCTGTTTACTCTGTGACAGGTGCTTTCACTTCTGCTGCAATCTCAAATTCTCGCAGCTTTCCTCAAAGTGAAAGCAGCACCCCACTTTACAGAGGCTCACAGAGGTGAAAGGGCATGTTCGTTGGGGTGTCCCTTCCTCTCCAAGCCATATAGTAAATACCCCACTTTTAAACTATCCCCAGCCCCAACTTCCCCACCTTGGAATGATGGTCATTTTGGCTAGAAAATTCTTTGTGGCTAGAGGAGGTGCATGAGAATCATCCCCAGTCAGTACCGATTTCTTTCTTTTTTTTTTTAAAGACTTATTTATTTATTTATACAGAACTGGGGTACAGGCCAGAGATGCAGAGGGTGAGAGGATTCACCGGGGACAGAGTGGGGAGCAGAACAGGCAGATAGACGAAGTACACTGCTGAGGGGAGCAGCAGGCGGGTCAGGAGAGATCTGCCTCGCCATGTGGTCACCTCTGGGGCAGGCAGGAATCGAACTCATGTGGAAGTGGCTTAAGCTTCTTAGTGCAGCGCTTTAACCCGCTGCACTACCAGGGTGGGCCCAGTATCGATTTCTTTACCGGTTGATGAAAAATTTCCGCAGTTGAGCAGTGATGAGGCTTACAAAATGGTGACCACATTAGCCAGCCCTGAGCTGTACACTTGAGAAGGGTGAGTTTTACAGCCTGGTGAAGGACATCTCCATTTCAAAAGGCCGAGAGACACAGCAACGGGGTCAGGTCCCCCACGGGGCCGCCTGTGCTTGAGGACTTGGGCAGCCTCTCCGGTCACCCCCTACCTGGTGCCAGCAGGAACCTGACATAGCGTGTCTCCACGCATAGCCGCCTGCCCTGAGGAGCCAGGTCACCCGGGGCTGAGAACCACTGTGCTAAGTCTCCTTCTCCCCACTCGGGAAGGCAAAACACGGGTGAGCAGACCCATGTGTTACCTGGGGTGTCCGTGACAAGCGGCTATCTGCCCATGGCTGGGAGGACACCCCACCTTGCATGCAGCTTGGAGGTAGATGGTACAGGTGAGACTCTAGCACCCCACGCTGCGTCCTCCCGCGATAGCAGCCGACCTCCTCGTCCCTCTCTGCCTCCTCACGTGTCGACAGGCTCCCTGCTAGCTTCAGACACGCGCTTTGCATGTCCATCGCGTGCATTTCGGGGAGCCATTCCCTCATTAGCGGGTCCTCAGTGTGGGCGCCACCAGCTATGATCTGATGATCCTGTGAGCTCGCACCGTACTTGAAAGGCCTTGGGGAAGAGTGGCCAGTCTCCCTGTGCAGGCCCTGGAGTTTTGGGGCCCTGAGTGCTTTCTGAACATTCATGCATATTTGAAACACATTTCGGCTAATTGCATGACTGTTGTCCACGATTAGTCTGTGGTAGGCATGATTAATTGCAAAGAACACTGACATTTATGAATAAAATGCTTGAGGTCAAAAAGAAATGGAGAGAAGTGGTGACTGGGGCCTCAGCGTGTGGAATACTAATGTCGGGGCTACTAATACTAATACTGATTCCCCGAGTGGGCCTCTGCTGCAGCAGATAGCTGGCCTGTGGACACAGATGTCGCTGTAGTTTTGACTTCTCTGCATTTTGCTCCCTTCCCCTCCAAAAACCTTCTTGGAGGTTTGGTTTCACGCAGGCTTTCTGAGAGTGTCATACACGCATGTGCCCCTCAGCCTTCTCCCAGGCTTTGTCTCCATCCCTGGAAGACCCTAACACATAGTCCATGAAAACACAAGAAGCAAATAAAAGGGCCTCCATCTCGCCATCCTGACCAACTGGTAAACATTATTTTTTTTTTTTGGTATCCAAGTGATAGATGACCATAATTAATAATTTAAGTGGCACCAAGACTAGCCAAGAAAAGGGAAAGTGGAGCCCGTTTTGAGCTCTGCGCTAACTAACGTCAGTCACTGCCAGTGGTTCTCGTCTGGGCCCGGGGATGGAGGACGGTGTGATGTGTACCTGTGTGCATGTGTGTGTTCAAGTGGATTTTATTTTCACAAGACCATCAGACATTTTTTCCTCTTCCCTTGTTTTAACTTCCTTAAAAACGTGTCAGAGAGCATTCCCTGGCCCCCATTAACTCTCTGTGTCCATGATCCATGATGCCCTGGCTGTGACCCTTCTCGTTTGCTCGGGCCCCTTCATGGATGCTTCAGATAGCATGCATGGAGCTGCCTGCACAGAGCCACGCATGCATGTATGTGCATCAATCATGGCTGTGTGGGCCGTGGTTAATGTTTCCAGCATGGGCCTGTCCTATGCGAGCAAGGCCTTGGTCAAGAGTGGCTGCCCCATCACTCACACTTTGCCGTGCATTCCAAACTAGCCCCTTACCATGTAACCCACACACGCCACTCCCACACCATCGAGTCAGAAATCCCACGTTAAGTACCGTGAAGTGAGAGCAGTTCCCAGGATTCAGAGTGATGCTTTTCCTGACCTTGGCTTCAGACTGGGTGCCAGGCTCCTAACAGGGGGTAGACACACGCCAGCAAGTGGGGGAGACCCCCAGCGAGCTAAATCCCATGCTGGAGGCATCAGCCAGGTGCACGCTGCCTCAAGGAGGCAGTGATCCTCTGCTCTGGGGAGTCAACGGCCATTGCGTCTGTGTCGGGCATATAACCAGAGCCTTTGTCGAAACCTGTCTCGTCTTGCTCGAAATCTGTTTGGTCTTGCTGCTCAAGTTGGTGAGTGTGAAGTTCTGTGAGGGCAGAGACCCTGTGTGGAAGGAGAATCGTAGTTTGATTAGTCATGGCTGCTTGGAATGTGGGGGGCGAGACCTGTCTGACTCAGGAAAGGGGACACGTCCTGTATGGGCTGGCTATGTCTGCTGTGGGCAGTGCCTGGAGCAGGGAGTCTACAGAAAAGCATCAGGGGTTCTTTTCCCAGTCTCTGCATTCAGAGGGATTTTAATGGCTACTTGGGGTTTACAAGAAAGATACAAATCAACATATAAAAGCAACCTTTTGGGGAAAGGACACGCGAAAGGGGTGGGTAGAAGGAGGAAGAAAGACGACAGGTAGGTCGGTAGGTGGGTGGGTAGATAGAATAGAAAGATCTACTTCAAACTAGGAAGAGTTTCCTGCGTCTAGATGAAGACTTCCATGATCTTTATTGTAGGTCTTCTACATACTTTTCTTTTTAACTTCACTACAGGGAACACATATTCCACTTGAAATAAGAGAGCGCAGTGAGTGCAGGAATGCCAGAAAATAAGGTGACCCTGCAGTGAAGCACCCATAGAGCCCAGAGGCTCGCGGCCCCTGGCTGGGGAGCCGAGACACTGCTGCTTTGTTCTGCATTTTCCTGGTCTTGTGGCACTTCCAGCGATGTGCCTGCTCCCTGGCAGAATGAAGCATTAATCTCTGGCTCCCGCGCGAGAACAACAGCCTGGGTCCCGGAGGCAGGGGGGCCTGCTGGTGTCGGATAAGGCGCACAGCTAGTCCATAACTGTCCCGCCCGACAGGCCAGCAGTGTCTCGCTTTCCCGCTGGGCACTGGAGACGGGGTCCACCCTGCCTGGGCTGTAGGGGCACAGCTCTCTGCTCTGACCTGGTGGAGGCCGTGAAGCCCCATGTGGGGGGGGAGGGGGCTGAGCCCCTTCAACGATGAGCTTCTGTCCAGGCAACAGGCCTGGGAAGGGGCTCGGCTTCCTGGGAGATGACATTCAGGTGCAGCAAGTCTGGGCTCGCAGCGCAGACCCAGCAGCCCTTTGCAGTGAAACTCTATCACTATGAAGCTCAGCAGATGGGAATTGTCATAAATGATATTTTAGTCACAGATATGAACCATAAAACTTGAAAGATAAAGTATCTTTCTGAGACACACATGGAGAGGCAGATACAGCCCGCGACACGGCAGAAGCCCTCCTGCAGCTCTGTTGGTGGAAACGGACCAGGCACACATTTATGGGGCTGTGGGGCCTGCAGCCAGGGGCGGGGCCGCCGGGCGGCCGCCGGGGCCTGGACACCGACGTTCTCCTTCCCGGCACCCAGGCTTTCCCTGGGGTGGGGCTTGTGTCCTGCAGCAGGTACGCTGGGCAGTAACTCAGCTCGGCCCTGGCGGTCACTACCACTCCCCCTCCACGTCTGCCTCCCACGCCGCACCCCTCACACGGAGACGCTGCTTACTCCTGGCTCCACTGGATTATTCCACTGAGCTGAATAATTCATTAGGGCCTGGCTTCCGTGGTGGAGCAACTGTCTCCAGCAGACTAGCCTTGAGCCAGTATGTATATTAATGCTTTTTACTCAAGGAAAATACCTGAGTCCACCCAGCCTGACTCCTCCTCCAAGTGCGGCTGTGGCTTCAACCCTACAGGAAGACGAGTTTGCGAGGGACACGGGGGAATTGCCACGCCCAAACTGAACTGAACATAGATAAGAACGACTGGTAGAACCTCCTAGAAATACCCAAGAGCCTCCCTTACCCCCACTTTTGCACTCAGTCAGGCTGTTTCACACCCAGCAGTTTTTTAATGGCTTTTTTGGCTCGATATCAAATGTCCAGTTTCTCTGCTATAATTGCTAGAAGCTTTGGCCGGATCTCAAGCAGGTGGGCATGTGGAGTTGGGGGATATTTTTTTGAATAGCCTTTTTGTATTTTATATAAAGTATATTTATATTTTCATGGCATTTTTTTTAAGACTTGTTTATTTAGATCCACAAGAGCTGGGATACAGGCCAGAGGTGGGTGGGTGGTGAGAGGACTCACCAGACACAGAGTAGGGAGCAGAACAGTTGGATCTACTGAAATTCACTGCTGAGGGCAGCAGCAGGGAGACAGAAGTCTACTGTGCCCTGTGGGTCACTTCCTGGCCGGGCATCGAACTCATGCTGCAGTGGCTGCCGACAGCCTCATCGTGCTGAGACTTTAGCCCCCGGCCACCAGGGAGGCTCCTCACTGTATCATTTCTATGGTGGTCACAATGGGTTACAACGTTGTCTGTAATTTTCAAGACCATTCTCCCCTTTATTCTATCCAAACCTGCCAAGGCTGGGGCCGGAGCTCAGCAGTCACGCACCCACCTGGCGCAGGTGAATCCAGGGTCTGCACAGGTGTGTACTGAGGAGGCAGGGGCCGTGCTCGGGTCCTCTGCACAGCACCGCGTCAGAGCAGGATGAAGGGTGTGTGGTCCGGGAGAGGAAAAAGCATTTTCGGTTCTTGCCATGTTTCTGGCGGCAGGCCCAACACTTTGCATGTATTATCCTATTTAATCTTTTCAATAACCTTGGGAGATTAATATCATCATCCATACCCTAAGATAAAGACGCCAAAGCCCTGAGAACTAAAATTGCTTCTCCGTCCAAATTGCTAACTACGAAATGACTGAGTCAATATTCAAGCCAGTGCTTCCACAACTTTCTACGACCCCGTCTTATCAGTCTCAGGATACTAGGACTCTAATATATTTTTAGTTCTGATAATTAAAGTAATGTCTGCTTAGGGTCAATTAAAATGGAATATCCCGGAATCATTTTGCTGGTTAGAGTGTGGAGAGGTCTTTGGTGGCCACTGAATTCTACCCCATAAAAATCCTACCCCATAAAAGTGCGGCCTGGGCACCGTGTTCCATTCGGAGGGCCTTCCCTGCAGCTGGGTGGTTTTGAGCCTGCTCATTCGTTTCCCCCCGCACACAGCCCCCAGCACCGTCTTTCATGCCCGCTGTACACTGTAGCTGCTTCCAGTGGCAGCAAGACGCGAGCTAATGCAGTCGCTGAAAATCACCCTCTGTTAAAATTCTATCTTCCTCGTTGTTCTGGTCAGTCTGTTCTGAGAGTTTCTTGCCTACAAATACATGAAGTGACAAATAAAAGGAATGTTCTTGCTCCACCCCACACATTCCTCCATTACTCTCTCTCCCATGCTTTTATGAATTATTTTTATCCACTTTTTCATTATGCTGCTAGCGATATTTTAATTGAAGTTTATCATCATTTTGGACGAATGTTTTCTGACACAGCTGGCTTTGCAGAAAGCAAGTCTTGTGTGTGGGTCCTGGCAGAGCAAGGGGTGAGCATGACGGGAAACAGGGCCCCCAGTCTCCCCACGAGCCAGGGGTTCCACGCCCTTGGGCCACATGTTAGCTTGGGTTTTCTTCAGTATTGTTGTAAAAATGTACATTACCGAAAAAATGCACTTGCGTGTGTTGGCAGGCACTCTTCTAAAACATATGTGATAATGCAAATATCCAGCAAGCACGTGTAACTGTATTTTTGGAAGATATATCTCTCATGCCAACTCTAGAATGCAGAGAAATGCATCCATTCAGGCAGTGAAGCTGCAGCCATTTCAGATGAAATTCTGCAAAGAGAGGAGTGTCCTGGCGCTTCCGTCCTGACCGCAGCCATGCCTGACAGTAGCCATGCATCTCCGTTAACATCCCTCGGCCGTGTGCTGTGCGGAACCACTCCATGTCCGGGCTCCACAAACTCCCCTCCGAGTGGGCTCCACAAACTCCCCTCCGAGGTGATGCAGGTCTTCCATCCCATTTCACAGATGAGCATGAGAGATTAGAACAGGTTAAGTGATTTTTGCCTAAGGCCCCACACTCAGGGGGAAGGATTAGCCATCAGTGAGTGTTCTCCCAGGCACGGTGTCTGCGATAAGTCCCTAAATCCCAGTTTTCCAACCTCAGAATTTTCTGGGTTAGCCCTCTAGCTGAGTGCCTCGGGAAGGGTTGTTATGTAATTAATTACAACTATAATTATCTTGGTTTCTGGGTCATTTAAAGATCATCAGTGCATTTTGCTTGCATGGTTCTTACAGCGAAGGATTTCTTTTTTTTTCTGAAGTCCAAGTATAATTAATTGAGTTTTTAGACTCTTAAATAACAAAGTCAAAACAGCAGGGCAGACCAAGTTCATCTTGGCCGATGTACCTGCACAGGGGAGTGTAGACTTCAGCACCGTGGAAAGCAGCCGTCACCTGGTTGGAGCATAAACCTTCCCGGCCTCTGAGCCCGCTCCCTGGGCGGGACCCCAGCACAGGTGTATGTGCTGCATGGTGAAGTGACCTAGTTCGTGACATAGGCCATGACATAGCCCTATGTGTCCTACAGTGTGACCAGCTTCGCACCATAGGGATTGCCATAGGTTTCTTTTTTAAATCCAAATTAAGTTTCTTGAGATAATATCCGTTTACATCTTTGTATCTGCCTCACAGGTCCTAGGTTGAAACTTCACCAATGTAGACTTTCACCCCCTGCCCACCACCCTTACCCCAGTGATCTTCCATCCAGTTCCACTGGGCCTCTCCCCTCTACCAGTCCCTTCCCACCACCCACCCACTCTAGTTACCTCAATTTCTCTTCCTTTCCAGTTCCTTCTTTTATCATGAAGGTAACTTGATATTCATGGAATCACTTTTTTATATCCGCTTAAAGGTGAACAAAAAATATTTGGTTCTGCTTTGTCCCTGGAGGATTCTCCTATCTGAAATGCTGTGTACCTTGATGGGCTCCAGTTCCTCTTGGGCACACAGCGTGGGATACAGGAGCCACTCACCACGGGGGAGGAGGTGGTCTGCGTGTCCAGGCTGAGCAAATCGCCGGGCAGTGCATCCCCAGGCCAGGCCTGTTTACATTCCTTGCATGTCGCTACATGACACATCGGGAGAGCTTCTGAGGAATCATTTCATCATTAAGATATATTGACTATGACAGCTGGGCTTGCAAATCAATCATTTGGGGAAAAACACTAGAGAAACCAGCCTAAGGAGGATCTAAACTCCTTTGCTCTAGAATTCATCTTTGCAGGGTGAGAAAGATGTTTTGGGATTGTCTGTGGCATTATTCTTTATCCTCAGAGCTTTGTACACTGAAAGATATGAAAGGCAAAGCATTGAGTTATTTGTGTATTTATTAATTCCCTCTACCCGGACTTATTAGGCTTCTGCTCTAGGAACTATTTCAGACACAGCGGTGAATAAGAAAGACAGATTCCTGCTCTCCTAGAGTTAATTTCTGGGGAGAGACAGAGAGCAGAGAAATACAGCCAAGTAATAAAAGGCCAATTAGGGACTTGCTTGTCCTTTAGTTTGGAGATTCAGGGACACACTAAGAAGGTGACTTTGAGCTGAGATATGAATATCAAGGAGCTGGCCAGGTGAACCTGTCGTGGAAGGACATTGTAGGTAGAGGGAACAGAATGTGCAAAATCCCAAAGTTGGAAGAAGCTTCTGTATCTGAAGGAGAGGGTTAAGATTCCAGTGGCCAGGAGGAGACAGAAGACAAGAGCTATAGATAGGCCTGATCAAGAAGGTCTTTGTTGTCCAAGATAAGAAGGTGAACCTTTAATGCTGAGCGAATGGGAACTCGTCATGCCAGGAGATGGCTTTGGCGAATGCCCACAATGAACAAGGCAATGGCCAGGCTCCATCTTCCAAGTGCGGTGGGCTGGTTTGGAGGGGACCCCAGGCCAGCTGTGCCTTGTAGAGCCACATAGCCCAAAGGGTGTTGGCACATTAGCTGTGGCGGCCATGCTGAGCATGCTCATGGCCTCCCACCTGGCCGGTGCTTGTCATGGTCCTCTCTCGGGTGATCTACCAGCTGGGGAGGGCACTTGTACCGATCCAGCAGGGGATGGCTTCCGTCTGGGTGGCAGGGGAAGCCCCAGGCCCTTCGCCTGTCTCCCCTTCATGAGAGATACTCTGTAGAAGTTCTGTTTTGATTTTCTTGCCATAGCCTTGATTCTCCAGACATTCCCTCCCTGACCATAGGCCACTCCTGATGAGCCCCCCACTGCCTTGCTCGGGGGCCATTCCTCACAGGAGGTGAGGCCATCACTGGTGTGATTGTGGCAATGGTTCTCACTCGTTCCTGCGCATGGCCCTGGCCGGCCAAGAAGGACCTCCCAAGGCAGTGAGCGTGAGGGCTGCTGTGTGGCTATCACAGTCAATGGTGTGGGTTGGCATTGCCCTTCTGGACACAGAAGGGGGTGAGCAGCCTCAGAAAAACCTGCCCTCAGCATTTAGGGTCCGGTAGTATTTGAGCTAGGTATTTACTTTGAGCACAGCGGCCTCCTCTATGAGTGGAATCGGCAGTCATGCTTGTGTGGGACTTGGGCTCTGAGGATGTGCTTGACTCTGGGCATCCAGTCAAGGTAGCCGATGTCACTGACAGAAGCAGTGCCAGGCTCCGTAGGGTTAAGGGGAGCAGGTCCCCTTAACCTCCTCAAATGTTGCTTTCGTGATAAAGCTAAAGAGCTTCCACGATAACTATGTCCAAGTTTTTGAAACAATAAAAGTAGTATTTCACTGAACAAAAATAAAAGTCAGAAATTGTCTAATTAAAAAGGGTAAGAAGATAGACTTGGGTCTAGAATGGGAGACTCCAGGTCCGGAAATGAACTGGGTGGGGAGGACGGTTCTCACCAGATCCCCATGGGTGCATAAAGGAGCAGTTTCAGCACTCCTTGGTGTTAAGGCACATGTGTGCATGGCAAACAGAGGCAGACAAAACAGAGAACTCAAGGCCCAGGGTGGTGATGACTTGTAGAGATGATGGATTCTGGAGGAATTCAGAGGGGGGAACTTGATGACACCAAGATGCTTGGCTACTTAGGGGTGGTAGTGGCTATGTGGATGTTTAGTGATTTTTTTTTCTTTCTGTACTGTTGGGTCTGATGTGTATCCTGACATATATTTTTTTAAGATTTATTTATTCATACAGAACTGGGGTACAGGCCAGAGGTGCAAGGACAATGAAAGGATCACCAGAGACAGAGTGGGGAACAGAACAGGCAGATCGACGAAGTACACTGCTGAGGGAGCAGCAGGCAGGTCAGGAGAGGTCTGCCGCACCCTGTGGTCACCTCCGGGGCAGGCGGGGATCGAACTCATGCTGCAGTGGCTTTAGCTTCTTAGTGCTGTGCTTTAACCAGCTGAGCCGCCAGGGAGGGCCTTGACATATTCTCAAAGAGACTATGAGTCAAACACACATACACACACTCGGCATTCCAGGAAGGAAAGCTAAGTCTTCCCTCCTTCTTTCCTCCTCTCTTTCCTCCTTCCCTCCATCCTTCCATCACTGAATAGATGTTGGTACATCTTTCTGGATGTTTTCTGTGCACAATCAAAACACACAGCTTTGGAGCATGCACAGCCACTAACTGTAATAATTCATGGCTTCCTGTCACCATTTAACAACTGTGTAAACCTTGCCACGTCATTCCATATAAATTACCTACCCCAAGCTAGTAGCACCTGCCCGGATTCCATTTTCAGGCCCGTGTTTGTTTAACCAGCACCCCATCGGTAGACACTCTACACACAGACTCCTGACTCCCCACCGTGGGGACACACTTGCTCTTCTCAGCCCCCCTGCTGCTCTGGGTCTCACCAAGTGTTCAGCTACTGTGTGGTCACAGCTAGAAATCCACCTCTGGGGTGGGGGGAGGGTAGAAAAGAACAGAAACCCTTCAGTCTCCTACAGAAATTCAGATTTAACAAATGCACCCCCCCCACCAGCTCCCTCTTCCAGGATGTTGGTGATTTTCGAGAATCACAAGCTTTGTGAATATCATGGCTGAAGTGTGAAAGGAAAAGCACAGAGAACGGACAGAATTTGGAATGTGGGAGCTGGATTTCTCTACTTCATGGTCAGGTAGCTTGAGGTTCCTGACATGAAGCTTCTCCAGGTGTTCCCCCAGGTTTTCCTCCAGGTGTGCCCCCGCATTCCCCCAGGTGTCCCTCCGGTGTTCCTCAGATGCCCCCCGGTATTCCCTCCAGGTGTTCCCCCCATATTCCCCCAGGTGTCCCCCAGATGTTCCCCCAGGTGTTCCTCCAGGTGTTCCCCATATTCCCCCAGGTGTCCCCCAGATGTTCCTCCAGGTGTTCCTCCAGGTATTCCCCTAGGTGTTCCTCCAGGTGTTCCCCAGCTCACTGTTTCTGCTCTGGGTCCTAGTCCACGGGCTTTTCAGGTCATCACACCTGCCCCTGTGTGGGAGTGAGCAGGCTCGGAGCGCCTCAGCTCAGCACATGCCTTCTACACACGAGACGGACGTTCCAGTCCAAATGCTAGAGGGGAGGAGTCTCTATCATCTTGTTTGTCCACCCCTCCCCCCACTTTTTCTTTCCATTTTGCATTGTTGCTTTATTACACAACCAATGCATATATCTGTGGGAGGAATTATAAAATACAAGAAGCAATTAGGGAAAAAAATCAATATTTCAAACAAAAAGTCTTTGAATGCACATGAAAGTAACTCCCACCCTCATTTCTGAAAAGCTGGCTTTTCCTTTCAGTGGGTACAACGCGTGAGCTATGCAGCTACGAAATGTGTCCACATGCTCCGCTTCATTTTGTAACTTTTGATGCAGCTATAAAATGAGATCTATAAAAAGCCTTTCATTCCCTTCAGCGGACATTTGTTGCAACAACTTCACCCTGTTCTGTGACCTGGGAGCACCCCAGCACACCGGGAGGGCTGAATCTCATGCACAGCCCTTTTTTCTCACCCTGGTGAGATTCATTACTTCCAAGGCTGGCTTTTATTATTTTTTCGAATTTTAAATGAACTTACTTCACTGAGGCAGCACCGCTTACCTGGTTTTGGGTAGTTTCTCCCCACTCGCCTGTGCAGTGTTGTGCAATGTAGGTTTGGGTTTTGCAAGCTCTGGGGAGTGGACACCTGTTCACTCCTGTGACGGGCACAGCAGTCCGATGCCAAAGTGACTGGTTACAATGCAGGTCCCCCACCTGGGTGAGGGTGCTGTGCAGGGAGAGTCGGCATGCGCTTGGCCCAGGTTGTGCTGTGCGCTCAGAGGCTTCTGGGGTCCCCACCTGCTAGAGTCCAGCTGTATTGTGCTGCATGGTGACACCCCAGAATATCTCCAGACATCGCAGAATGTCCGCTGGAGGTGCAGAACCCCGCTCCTTGAGAACCCCAGCTGTCACGTGATTGGATTCTTGAGTTGTCTAAAGGATGATTTTATCTCGGAACATTTAGAATTAATTGGAAGTTGGTCCTGGATTAGTGCCTAAAATAAAATTCAACCTATTCTGAGAAAACAATATATTTGAGTAGGGACTAATTACCTCTTTTTTATTTCAAGTGACAAAAGCCAATATTTCACATTTAGCCACGATGAAGACTCCATTTCAGTAAACTAATTAAACTAATCCTATCTCAACTCATTATTCTCAGTTCCTCTAAATATTTTAACACTCTAGATTTATTTCATTACATAAATTATATCATACTTAAAGCTAGGCACCATCCTCAAGAGTTTATTTTGGACTTTTATAATGTGACTTTAAGCTTTATCTACGCTGTGTATTTTTCATATCTTCCCTAGCTCATCATTCACCTTAATTATGACTAATTATTAAAAATGATATATTACTTTAATTAAATGAAAGTGCTTGGCTTCTTGTTAGCACTTATTAAACACTGACAACGTTACATAGATAATGCAGCTCGGGAAACGGTGTAACTCACCAAATTGATGCCATTTTTTGCCTGTGAGCTGACGAGGACCTGCTTTTCAAGAGCCTGATGCATGTGCAAGATGGCAAGAAAAGTGTTTTTCATAGTTGAAAGGAATTAGAGTCTGTCCACCCCAGATTCATTTTCTGACTAAGGATGACCACATAATTAAAACGGTAATACACACCCCACTATTTGTACTTATGTTCCAAAGCCAGCATACATTAAATAGAAATTTAGCCCAAGTGCTTCCTGGGAAGCCAAGAGGAAAAATGCCTAAGTACCACTTGAGCGTAAATTGCTCCCTACTCATAGACGTGTAATGCAATTAAAGCGAGGAGCTGTAAGCTGCCTAAATCGAGTAAGTTTAGTTTAGATATTTGCCTTTAGACCTCTGCTCATAAAGGGCTTCTCACCAAGGAGAAAGGAATGGACATCTAGGCGATGAACTGTTCATTAGACTTGACATATGGTAAGCATGGCCAGAAAATGCCAAAGGAACAGTGCATTTCCCTGGGCATCTAAAGAAAAGAAAAAAAAAATGCAACGTTCAAGTCAATCTTAAGATAAACACCACTTAGATAACTAACTATCGCCTTGATTCTCTGGTTACAGCAGGTGTTCTTGGTCCTATTTCCTATGCTGTGCTAAGCTCAAGAACTAAAACTTGTTATAAAAAAACCCCAACACCAACATGATTTTACAAGCTCGTATACCTTCTCTGCCTACCACAGATCCCTGGGGGGAGAAAAATGCTGATGACAAATAAGTAAGTGGCAGCATTTCAAGCATTTGGGGTCACAGACCCTTGACATTGAAATCATTTCTGGAATGATCTGAGATTTATGCTCGCCAAGGCCAAGGTGCCAACTTACCCTTCATATTTTGAATTTCCAATGAGCACTGTAGATACTTCTCCTGACACGCCGGTCTCGCTCCTCTCGGCTTCCCGTTTCCCATGCGGCAGCTGGGTTGGATATGAGTACTGAGGATGTGGCACCTGCATGACAGAGAAGCAAAGCACAGTGTCCTTTTCTCGGTTCTCTGTCTTTAAAAACAACCAATAAGGGGCACAGGGATTAAGTCTCAGAACTACCACTGCAATGGCATGAGTTCGATCTTCGGCCAGGGAGTGACCCATAGAGAGCACCATACTTCTCCAGTCCTGCCTGCTCCCTCAGCAGTGTGTTTCAGTAGATCTGCCTGTTCTGCTCCCCACTCTGTCGCTAGGGAATCCTCTAAGCCCTTGAACTTCTGGCCTGTAGCCCAGTTCTACACACACACACACACACACACACTCACACTCACACTCACACACACACACACAAAATAAACAACCAATAGGTCATTCTCATGGCCTTTCCTCAAGGCTGAATAAGCAGTGTTGCCATTTACCATAATAACAGAAAGAGCTCTTCAGGCTGAAGAGCAGGCACTAAGGTAGTCTGGACCTAGAAGAAAGGAGCCCCACTGTCCCCCACCTGGCAAGTGTCTGTGGAATACACAGGCTGGATGAGACCGCCGTGGGATGTCTAGAGACACCCCAATATGTCTTTGGGATCATCTTCACATGTGGGTTTTGGCTCTTTCTGGGGGAGAATTCAGACATTTGACAGATTTTGATGCAAGTAGAAATGAGAGGACACATCTGGTAGTGTCTTTAAACTGACATTGTATTGACCTCATTATTGCTGGGGTGTGTAATTCAAAACTGTGTAGGAATGTGTGTGAACTGTGAGCTCTGCAGTCTAACATCTTGTGTTGAAACTCGAAGTCTGTTTTTATCATCTGCCTGGGACATACCACCTCCTCATGCGTAGGGCCCCTCAACTGCAAAAGAAAGCTAATAATAATAGTCCCCACTTTGTGTGGTTCCAGGGAGCATAAAAAGGGACAAGCACATAGAGTCTAGTTCAGTGTCTGATAGAGTAAGTACTTCAAATAACAGCTTCCACCTATATCGTCCAATTTTTGCAAACCCTGACTGATCTGAACCAGTGCTGATACTTCATGCGTATATGGCAGCCTGACTCTTTTATCGAGTAAAAGTTGATTTAGTCTTTAATAAAAAGTTACATAGTGTGGGCCTGTGCCCCCTAAAGGTTGGTGCTGGATCTTCATCTGGACTCCTGGAGTTAAGACATCTTTGCTTAGTCTTGTGAGCAACTTTGGAGGAACCTTGGACAATGGCTTGTGGTAGTCAAATCCAGGAGTGAGGACAACCAACACCCAACATGAAAAGGGCCAGGACTGACATGCAAGTATGTTCAGCTGCCAGAGAGAAATTCAGAGGGACCTGGCCAGAGCTTTCCACCTCAAAGAAGAGCAGTTTTTCTGAGATCACGGTACTTAGAATTCAATGACAATCAAACTCAGAGTACAGGAGGGCTCACCATTTCTGGAGCATTTAGGATGTCCCCAATACTGGGATGACGTGTTTATGTGCATGTAGTCTCTGTTCACATGCTAACACCACTTTCATAGAAGAAAATTAGAGCTCAGAAGAGTTAAGTAATTCTCCCAAAAGGAACAACAGATTCTCAGCACCAAGACTTGTATGATGTCAGCTTGATAACCCGACTCATTGTCTTAACAAGATGAGATGTTGAGTCCTTGAGTCAAAAGACTTGGAGTCAAACTTCAGCTGTGGGGACCCACTCACGAATCTTACATGTCAGCCCTGCTCCTCTCCTCTGTAAACTGAGAACACTGATACCTTCTTCACAGGTTGTAATGAGAAAGTGCATCGAAACAGCTCTTCGCTCCAAGATGATGGGCTCAAGGCGCTGCGTTTTGCATTATCACCCAACGATCGATCATTTTTGGATCATGTTCAGGACTGTGAATTTACAAGTTTGGCAACTTTGGATGAAAAGAATCAATATGCTGTCTCCTTAAAGAGGAATTAGTGGTTAAAAGAACTGACAATCCATTTAGAGATTTGTGCTTCTCAATGACATGCAATGAAACCATTTTCTCTTCATTTGGAAGAGTATGCATGTGCTTCAGGCTGTGCAGATTGTTGGTGATGATTTGTGCGCCCTGGGGACAGGGAGAGTCAGGAATGGAAGAAAACGGCAAATATGGGATCAGGGAATGGGGAAAAGGTGTTTTGTTATCATGCTTTAGTCGTGTGACTTGGCACAGTGCCCACCCCAGCGTGTCTTGGGTCTCGCCAACCTGTCTCATTGCAGACTCCTTGGCTGTTCTAAACATGGCTGTCTCTTCTGCTTCAGTCCTGACAGCTAACCTCCTGTCCATACTGGGCCTTTTAAACAGTGAGGTTGTCTCTGCAGCCACATGGCCACCTGCTCCCACTTGCTAGTTCCACCAGCGGTTGGTCTGGTCTCATGAATAGCCTAGACCAGCTCCCTTGTGGAGGAGCACTGGCTGATGTCTCTCTAAGGGAGCCCGTCAATTCCTGTACCTCAGTTTTTGAAGAGAGTCCCTCACAGAGCTGGAGGAAATGGCTAGGGTCCCTAGAGCTTCAGGGGCCCCTGAGAGGGGCAAGCACTGCCTGTTCCCCCCCAGCTCACTGCAGGAGTCTGTGGGTCTCTTTCTGTCTCCCTCTGTGGCTCAGGACACTCGTATGTGCCTTGGAAGCTAGTGTCTTTGTCCCTTGTGCAAGATGCATTTCTTCGGCCTCATGAGCAGGCCCAGCCCCCCACTGTAGTATGTATTCATTCACTCCGAGCTTGTAGCATTTCAGGTTTATATCTTTTGATATGATGCATGACTATCTTCCCAGCTACTGCAAATGCTTAGGGGATGAGGACCGTATATGCTTGTCCTCCCTGCATGACCTATGCTGTGGGCTTTCAACGGCACCTGAATGGGTTAGTGACGGGTGGATGAGTGAGTGAATGTGTGAATGAGCTCTAGGCCAGTCCACAGAGATACCTGTTCACCTATTGTTTCAGGAGGGAAAGAGCCGAGACAGAAGAATCAAGAGTATGACTTGCATTAGCTTACTCGTTGCATCCCCACCCCGGCTTGAAGCTCTTCAACCGCTCCTGAGGCCCTTAGACCTTGGAATACCAGGTGTTGCTTATGGACGTCAGTGACAGATGCATTATGGCGCTGGCCACAGAGGGGGTGTCCTGTAGTAGGTGTTAGTGGGCTGGACCAAGTGAGTGAGAGATTACACTGTAGGACATTCTCACACCAGTGAAGTCATCTAGCGAGGCATTTCTCAGAAGGTATCCCTGCCATTAAGTGAGGCCTGACCAGAGTGGTGATGCCCCTAAGCTCCACTTTTCCATCCTTAGCAATCCAAGTTTACACCTTGCTCATTTCATCTCTGTATACTTCAGCGAGGCTGGATTTACCTCTGGGGTTTGGAATTGGCCTGCCTTCTTCCTGGCAGACTTCTGAGCTGGCTGCTTCTCCATAAAAAATGTTGTCAGCTGCCTTTTCCTGTCCTTTCTCATCCTCGTTCTTTAGACAGCTGTCGTTTCCGCCGAAGCCTTTCTTGAGTCCCGTAGCCTAGACCAGGTCCAGCCGTGGTGGACTCTCGGGCTTCCTTGCCAAGCTCTACATGGAGTGATGATGCTTGTGCTGGGGCATTGACCCATTTCTCAATCCGCCCCCATTCTGCTCGCTGTTGGTGACTTTGGTGGGGAGATTTAGGGTCAAGACAAAAGAGGCCCCGTATACTCCATGCTTCTACGTCCTGTGAATATGTGAAGCCCCCACCTCTGTCCAGGCTGGGGCTGGGGTCTCTTCCTGTAAAGTACCATAGGTTAACCCAAGTGGGATACAAAGCCTGACACCTACCACAATGAAGCCAAGGGATATTGACTGTTTCAAGAAACCGACTGGCCTTGTCGGTCACGGAGAGTGTGGTCTGAGCCTGCCTCCAGAAGCCTTCCTCTCCATTACTTAGCCTAGTGGTGTCTTGGGTTTTTATTAGATGCAGCTTCTTGACTATAGTCAGTGGCTCATAACTTCAGATCTGTCAGAAGCCACGAGGTGGGCTGGAGGAGGGGCTCTAGCAAGGGTCCAGGGCTGGACCCTGTGGCCACCACTCAACATTAATACTGTGGAAGTCCCTAATAGCCACTGGGAATAAATGCAGGAGCTGGGGCAAGAAAAGGGGATCTTTGAAGAGCGAGGCCAGCACGGCTTTTACCCACCTCTGGACACTGTCCAGGGTGGTCTCCATGCCTTGGCCACTACATCCAAGACCTGAAGGGGACCATGTGTTCATGTGGATTTGTAGGTACAGGTGTTCTAGCCCCACCTGTCTTAGACTGGATTCAATAGGGATGATGCCTGAGATGGGGATTTGTGTGCAAATGACCCCTTGAAGTCGTGTTCTCAAGGAAAACAGAGGGGGTGATGGGAGGTCAGGGCAAGGAAGGAGGTGCCCGAGCCTGTGAGGGACTCTCCACTGCACCCAGAGTCTTCTCCTGCCCCCAGCATCAATCTGCCCTTGGCCATAGACTCTCAGGAAGGGATGTCACCCCTCCCCACTGCCAAGGTAGGTCCAGACATCTCGGGCTAAGCTGGCTCCTGTCAGTCAAGACCAACCCATTAGAGAACAACTCTGATAGTGAGCAGTGAACATTTGATCCCCACACACCAGGAGAGATGTTTCCCCAAACTGGAGCTGGAGCATGGCACTCCATCTACAAATAAGCTTGGTGGGGGGTGGGGGGGATAGAGAGTCATCTCTAAGAGAGGAATTGATAAATTCCTCTGTGCATCTGATTATTCCAGTTCTGTACAATTCCTCCCATCTCCTGGCCTCTTTCCGAGCTCCTGTTTGTACACCCCAATGGCCATGAGGGGCGTCCGTTTTAAGAAAGATTTTTCTATTAAAGAGGCTGACACGGTGGGGTGAACCCTTAGATGCAAGGGGGCGTCAGCACCCCCCCCATATCACCTTGCACTTCCATTTCTGTACCTTCCTGACCCAGGGCTGTCTCTCTGCGATCCTGCAGACGGGGGTCCTTCCAGCCTCTGGGTGACCGACTGCCCCCTTGCAGTTAACTTACCGGACAGCTTGGCGCCAACGCCAGGTCGTCCTGTGCCAAGGTGGCAGCATGAACAACGGCAGGGGGAACGTCCCCTGTGATCTCAGCAAGACAAGTCGCCCTCCCCTCCCCCTGCTGTGAAGGAAGTGGGTCCGCTGCAGTCACACGTGACTCCTCCGCATCTATGGCCTCCCTGCTCCGGCTCGCCAGCCTCATGTCTGCGCACACATAAATAAGGCTGTGTGCACGCGTGTGAGAGTATATAGCCATCTCGGCGCAGTGTGAGCATGTGTACGTGCTGGGGCAGCGTAATAGGCTGTGGTTGTGAGTTCGTAGGTGTATAATAAGTTTGCCGCAGACGGGGGGAGAATGCAGCCATGTGTGGATCCAAACCAATTTTTTCGTTCCCTTGAGTTAGTGCCCAATCTGTAGCTAAGAACTGCTGACCACGGCATATTTCCGAGGGTAGATTTTTTTTTTTTCTTCCCCTGACAGCTAAGACCTAACTCCTGCCTGATCTATGTAGCTGCATTGTTCAAATTACAAAGCTTAGTGACAGTACTGCTCTATTTTCTGGGGGCCCCCAACACACCTGTCATCAGACAGAAGCGAGAATGCAGAAGTCATCACTTTACTTGGAAACTCAGCCGATGATTGAAATTATTTCTTACTACTAATTCCCCTTTTAGTGGAGATAAGCCGCTTTGTTCAGTTGTAAATGAAACATTAGGGTATTAACTGTGGAGGCACAAGTATTGGGGAAGCTAAGATTTTATCTGCAGTAGGAACATTTTGGGCAATAAATTGTTTTGTTGGACAGAATACTAAATCTCTTGAGTTACAAAGAAGCAGAGCTCATTAAGGGGGATGTTTAAAGCAGGGGAAAAAAAGGCGAGACAAAAGCTTATTACCTTTGTAGTGGGGACTGGGGGGGAGTTTGCAGGTTCTCATGTATATGTAGCATGAAGAATTATGCAGCACAGTTATTAAAGAGACGTGTCTGTAGACTTGCAAATGCTCTATGAATATGTCCAAGGGACAAATACATTTCTGAAATATCAATAGCAATCTGTAATAAGTTATGAATCTTGAAGTACATATTTATCCTCAAAGACTGGGTTTTTCTTTCCTGTGGGTGAAATTTCTCCATCTCTGCCACATCCCTCAGATTAATCGGCTGGCATGGTTACATAAATGCGTGTCATAGCGAAGAGTAAGTGGCAGGGTTTATCCAAAATACGGTCGCAAAATACACACCTAAATTAAGAGAATTATGCGTCGGCACCTCATCACAGAGCGTGGGAGGGGAGGGTCCCCGTGATGACTGGGCGGCTTCTCCAGGAATCTGGAGCTGTGGATGGAGGGCTGTGTGCTCTGCGGGCTACCCAGATATGCGTATCAGGGAGAGACGCCAGGGATGCTCCTTGGTGATGACGAGGCGCCCGGAGTGGGAGTGAGAGTGGAGCAAACAGTGGCGTCTCCCCGCTGCTCCCAGTGACCGGCGTTGGGCCCCCAGGCAAGGCTGCGTCCATCCAACCTGTCGCTCATCTGGCCTTGGGAGGGAGGGAGCCATGAGCTTGGCTGCAGAGACCTTCAGGAGAACGGTCTAGCCTGGCCTGCCCGCACCCCCCTCCCCCGCTCCTTGTGGTTTCTTTGAGAGCCACATTGGGGGATTTTTCTTCCTTTTCTCCCTGAGTGATTCTGGGCATTCCTTCATGGACCGTGCCCTGGACGCTCCCACTGCCCTGCCCCTGGGCCTCCTGGTTCCCAAGTGGACACTGGACCCCTGTGATCCTGCTCCGCCTTCCCTGCCTTGGTTCTGCCCACAGACACAAGCACGCTTCTGAGCAGCAGAGGGCGCTGTGGCGGAGGGGGGTGTTGGGGTGGGGAGGGACACCCCCTGAGATGATTCTGACTGGGCCAGGTGTTCCCGCCCAAGGGTTTGACTCCCTGGGGAAGAGCGTGCTGAGATGCCCTTTCCTCAACAGAACCCTGAGCTAACATGGCGCTCAAGGGTTTGCTACCAGGCTGAGGGCGTCCGTGGCAAGTGAGCACACACCGGGAGGCAGGCATTCTGGGGGCTGAAGTCTGACTTCAAGACATAAGTGGGGCTGGCTCCTTGGAGACCTCGCTGGGCGCCTGGGCCAGCACCGCCTGGGGCCTGTGGCCCTGGGCCTGACCGGAAACCTCCGTCTTCCCACACCCTCCAGGGGAATTTGTCTTTGGACTTAGGCCTCCCCCTAGGGCGGGATGGTTTCATCTGGGAACCCTCACCTGAATGAGGTCTTCAAAGGCCCTTTTTCCAAACAGCCCATTTACAGGTACTGGGGCTTGAGTCTGGACAGAACTGGCGGGGCCAGAATTCAAGTCGCCACTTTCTGGGGGCACATCCTTGGCTGGAGAAGAGGTTCGATTTAGCTTTCCTGTAATAAAAAGACCAAACATCCCCTGGGCGTGGACTGTGTGGCAGGCACTGTGCTCGTTGACTAGATACATGATCTGTTCTGGTCATCTCACCTGCCCTAGGGGCTGGCCAGAGCGCTCCTTGCAGAGAGAGAAAATCGCGTCTCGGGAGGGGAGGGGAAGGCCCGTGTTCCAGTCACCCCACCTAGCACGTGCTCAGCTGGCATCTTCACCCACATGGCGCTAATTCTAAAGTCCGCGTGGACTCTGCCCAAGTGCCCCAACTCGGTCAAGCCTAGGAACCTGCCTTCAGCTCCACCTCCAGATTCTGACTGTCTCCTTAGGGGGGCAGGGCACCGAGCTCTGTCTAAAATAACTGCATTGTGTGATCCTGTCCCCTCTCTCCTCACTGAACCCGTCTCGCAGGCGATTGCCAGCTCAGTACAGGTCCAGCAGCCTCCTCAGTTGATCCCTGCAGACAGAAATCCTCAAAAGTGAAAACCACTTATGAGTGCCTCCCCTGCTCTTTCATTTTTTGTTTTTGTTAACTAGCGCGCCCTTGGTCTGCAGCTCTTTCCCCAAACACACCTCCTTCCTCTTTGCTCAAGCGCACGCTTTATGTGACTGGTACAGGAACCCGCTGTCGCGCCAGACCCTGCCTCAATGCAACCGCACTTACTCTTCAAGCATTTGAAGGTTTCGGCTTGGCGCTGCCTGAGATGCTGGGGAAGACGTTCTTCAGCAAAGCCCAGCAGAGGCGAGCCGTGGTCCTGCACTAATCCCGTCAATTAAAAATTGATTTCAGTTCCCAGCAGCATGGGGTGTGGTGGGGAGCTGGTTGGCGGGCTGCGGGCACAGGCTGGCTGAGTGATATTTAAGGGTCCTTCTGTCACAGCAGAGAGCAATGTGGTTGATGCTCTCTCCTGCTGAAGAAGCAAAACCGAAGTGTCACATACCACGATTGCATTTTATTTCTGATATGTTGCCTGCCAGCCTCGGTGCCTTGCATGAATCTCAGGAATGAAAAGAGACAAAAGTAGGAAATCTGGCCAGATGCGGCTGATTGGGAGGGTTGATCAGAAATATCACCCACGACAGCCCAGGAGAACTTGCCCCAAGAGAGGGAACAAGGGATGGTCATAGAAAATCAAGAAGAGGTTAGCTGCCTGCTAAAGTTATTTTTAAACATTTTCTCTCAGTGCCTCTATTTTTAGCCACACGGTACTTGGCACGAGTCCACTCCATCCGCGGAAAGCTCAAACAAGACAGAGATGCGCAGGAAGGGAGAATAGAAGGTGACGGCTTCCGCCTCCCGGGGGTCCCGACCACATTGCTTTCCTCAGTGAGGTGGGTCTGTAGGCGGGGAGCCAGCACGGTGGACTTTTCTTAGATAAACTCTCAAAGTCAGCTCAAATAAGGGCAGTGCTTTGGTGAAACCACAGAGATAGAGGAGCCGATGATGCACTAGCCAAGGGGAATGGTGGCTAGGAAGCCAGATTAGATGGACTGAAAAACTGAGCGCAGGCAATTAGCTGGAGGACTGGTGTGGAGCGCCCTCTCTGGTTAAAGTGTGCGCTGTGAAGCTGTCTGCAGCCACTGCAGCATGAGTTCAATCCCCTGCCAGGGAGTGACCCCCAGGGCACGGCAGACCTCTCCTGACCGCCCGCTGCTCCCCTCAGCAGTGTACTTGGTCGATCTGCCTGTTCTGCTCCCCACTCTGTCTCTGCTGAATCCTCTAACCCCCTGCACCTCTGGCCTGTACCTCAGGTCTTGTAGGCATACATAAAGAAATCGTTTTTAAAAAGGAAAGCAAAAGAAAACTGGTTTGGAATCTGGGTTTTGCTGGTGAGCCTCAGGGGGTGCTGGGAGCAGCAGACTCCTCGGCTGCTGTCTGTGGCCCTGGCTTCCGTTTGTATCAGGTGAGAAAAGTGGTGTTTTGTGTTGCTGCCGCAGCGCCCAGGATGAGTGAGGCTTCGAGGATAAGATGGATGTGAAATGCTACAGTCTCCCGAGACTTATTGGCATTGGGGGGAAGGTGCTACTTCCAGGGCCTGTCATGTGGCATACTCTAGCGTGGGCCAAAAGGGGTTGCAAATCACCGGAAGATGTCCTGGAAAAACCTTCACCATATGCAAGTCAGGGCGCAATGAGATTGAGCCTCGAGAGAAGGACGCAAGTGTGAGCGGTCCAGTGTGCCTGGGGGGCGCTCTCCTTTACAGTGTATGCACGCATTCA
>NW_004567133.1:17303163-17320193 GCF_000260355.1 Condylura cristata | reverse complement strand
ACACAGACCATGTATATGCACACACATATACTCAGAGACCATGTATACACACATATATACACACAGACCATGTATACACACACATATACACACAGACCATGTATACACACACAAGTATATACACAAACCATGTATACGCACACACGCATATACACAGAGACCATGTATATGCACACACATATACACAGAGAGACTATGTATACACACATATATACACAGACCATGTATATGTACATACACATATATACACAGAGACTATATATACACACAGAGACTATGTATACACACACATATACACACAGACCATGTATACGCACACACATGTATATACACGTCGGTGATGAACAACCCTTTAAAAGAGTGTAAATATTCACTGAGGCTTGTCTGAAGGCTAAGCTGGGAGGAGGGATGAACTCCGGGTTCAGTTCTGGACACGGTGATGCGCCTGGAAGTGGTGGTTAATCATTTCCCTTTGAAGTGGAAACGAGTAAGAGCGTTCTGAGCACCACCATCAATCTTTAATGATTTCAGATGAAGGCATTGTCTTTTGATACCCATGAATACCGTTGTTTAAAATGTGCACTTAAATAAAAATTTAAAATGAATGTCCGCTCACCTCGTGCCCTGAGGACTCCTCCCAGGGAGGGGACCAACAGCAGACCTGTCTGCCCTGGCAGGTCTGTGGGAGCGGACCTGGAGTGCAGTTGTGATGAGATGTTGCTCCCTGGCTGCTGGCTCCTGACACACAATTTGAATCAGACTGGCTCCCGGTGCTAAGTGTGTGAGGCTGTCCTCTTAATTGTAGTATTTCAGATGGGCTCAAGTTGACAACCACAGGCACACAGTCTGCTAAATATCTCAAAATGGACTTTGTGCAGAAGGGAACCCTCCTTGAGGCTGGTGCTGGACAGGACCCTGTAACTTAGGGTCTTAACGTCAACAGCAAGGACAGCTTGACTGCACAAAAGGCTTCCATGATTTGAGGCTATTATGGGACACTCCAAGGCCAGAGAAGGGAGAGGGTTGCCAGCAGTGCAGAAACTTGCTGCTGGTTTGAACATCATGAACAAGGCAAGAGGCCTGGAGCCATTCACAGTGTCGTTTGCCAGAAAACGCGGCTCGATTTTCTATGGTTCATCCCCACTTCTTGCCCTCTCCTTCCCACTGATGGGGCAGACCCAACTCCCACAAGAGACCTTTACAGGCTGAGACACATAACCACTGTCCGCTAAAATACACCCAATGGCGGCCTCCCTGGGGGCCTAGGGGGAAGTCTCAGGCTACCACTGCTGCAGCCTGAGATGGATCCCCGGCCAGGGAGTGACCCACATGGCGCAGCAGACCCCTCCTGTCTCCCCGCTGCTCCCCTCAGCAGTGTGTTTCGGTTGATCCACCTGTTCTACTCCCCACTTTGTCTCTGGTGAATCCTCTCAATCCCTGCACTTCTGACCTCCCCAGGTCTTGTGTACAAAATGAATAAAAACAAATCTTGAAAAAAAATAATAAAGATTCCCAATGCTTGGCATGGGTGGCCACGTTTGAAGGGCCTGGAGCAGCAGTGTGACAGAGCCGTGCTGTGCTGGACCTTGTGAGTGATCTCAGCACGCCTTGCCCCAGTGACAGTTTCACGCCTTGAGGGGAATAACACAAAAAGGCAAGCGCCGGTCTCTCCATTTTGGCAGTCAGGATGCACCGACGGGAAGAGGTGGGGACTTAGCTAAAGTTTTGCCAACCACTGGTCTACCAGGGACTGGTGCTCAAACTCCTGATGCCTGGAGACAGACTGAGCATCTGGGGGTGGGTGCTGTGTCAGCAGGGCATGCATGGCCTCCAGGGAACAGGCACTGTGCTCTAATCGCTCACTGTTTTGCAGTTGCGGGGAACAGGCTGCAGAAGGGGGAGAACTTGCTCCCCCCCCACGCACCCCAATCCCACATGAACAGACTCGCGCCCCTGAGCCGCTGTGGTCCGGCCACGCTGCCTGCCTCCCGTGGAAGGAGGCCGTGGGCCCACATAGCTGCTGCAGGAAACAGTGTGGAGACGCCTCAGAATGTTAAAGATAGCACTGCTCTGTGTCCAGCACATATATTTGGATATAGTCTGTGTTGCTCTCCAAAGGGAATAAGATCAGTCTTGCAGAGCGATACCTGTATCCCCATGTTCACTGCCACATCACTCACAATTGCTGAGACATGAAAACAAGCTGAGTATCTGTCAGTGACAGAGGGATAAAGGAAATGTGCTGTAGAGAGTCACACGTACTTAACCACAGGATGTGAGCTGAGGAAGGCGCCCCTGTGAGCTGAGCAGACGGCACAGCCGGGCTGCGTGCTTTGGCTACGGGCTCCCCCTGTGCATGCGATGGTGCATCTGTTGTTGACTGAAATGTGACTGTGTATACAAAGTGGAATATTATTCACCCGTCACAAAGGAAGCCACTCCTGAATGAGCCCTCTGATCCTCCATTCTTTCCTGCCAGCCCCTTGTCAGGAAGACTGGGAAAGTTTAGCCATTTCTTCGCAGTGATGAGGGGATGCAGATGAGCTCTCATGGGGTGCTGATGGGCTGGGTGAGGGGGTGGCAGCCAGGATGGAGCCCCATGTCCATGCAGCAGCTTTGCAGCGGCTGGGTATTTGGTTGTGTCCCCTGTTTCATACCTGCTCCTTCGGTAGCGAGGACTCTACTGCTGCTGGAGAGACCCCGTGACCTGTGAGGGTGTCCCTGGCGCTGGCTGGGACCCAGACCCTGGGTGGTTAGAGCTGGGCAGTGCACCCCCGCTGGGCAGCAGGACAAGCCGGAAGGTGTTTTCTGGGTGAAATGAGCAGTCCCGGTCCCATTGCTCTCCGTTGTCCTAGAAAGAATTCTCTTGATGCAACAGCCCATTTGTTTTCTGCTTGGTAAAGTAGAAAGGCAGCCAGCAGAAATTAGCAGGACAGGACGCTGATGGTGCTGGGAGGAGCTCGCCCTGCCTCCCCGCCTCCCCGCCTCCCACCCCCGCTGCTGGGCGCCTTCGGCTGCGGTGCGATCAGCAGATGCAGCAGCTCATGCCAGCACGCTGTGTAGTTTTTTCCCTGTTCCACCAGGTGTTGCCAAAGAACATCGAGCAGCCGGCTCGGGAGCACGCGTTCGCAGCGGCCCTGGACACGGTTGCTGCTGGGGCCGCGGCTGCCGTGCTGATGCGGCGTCCTTCTTGCCGGCCTGGTTAAAGCTGCCGCCTCCGCCTTGCATGGGAACCAAAGCCGGGGTGTCGTGTGTGTCTGCCCCCCCGCTCCCGGGCGTGAAGGGGGCGCCATCCAGGTCACCCACTGGATCAGCTGGCCCCTGCGGCCATCTGGTTCTCAGCAGGGTATGGATGTCAGTGTGGACGCGCACCAGCCTGGGGGGGGGGGTTCCCCACCGGGCGTTGCTGCCGCCTGCAGGTAGCCGCTCTCCCCGTGTTTACGGTGTGCACCGTCCCATCTGGAGCCCTGAGGCCACAGCCCTTCAGGAGCCCGGCGCACACTTGACTGTCCAAGACCCCTCGGCTGTCATGACCCGGAGGGAGAAAGGGACAGAGGGAGGCGCATCGGCCTTGGGACAACACCACCACCATCCCCACCCCCACCCACACCCCAAGATGGTCGGCCTCTGTGGCGCCCAGGCCGGGATCCCTGCTCAGAGATAGCTGGTTTCCTGGCCAGGTGGTGGCTTCTCAAAAAACATGCTGAGATGGATCTGGCATCCCGAGATTGCCCCAGAAAAGCCCCCTTTTCTCACTACAATCTGGTATTGTGTCATCAAGGCTACACCCTCTCCACCCAAAGGGGAGGTAAGGGATGCCAGTCGAGGCAGGCACCCATGCGCCAGACGCCTCGCTCCTGTCCAGTCTGACTCACTAGACTCGCTCTGAGCCCAAGGGGGTGGTGGTGGTGTCTCTCACTCAGGGTCACCTGCCTACCAAGGGGGACCCCGACTGGAGCCCTGGCCCCGCTCCTCCAGGGCCTCTGTCTCCGTCCATGTGACTGGCCGCAGGGGGCCAGTGGGCTTCAGTGGATTCTTCACCCAGAGAATCAGGGACTCACTTCTCTTCTGTCATCTGGAAGCATTTGTTTGGGGTCCCGCAACCCCAACCCCCTTCTGTGCTCTTTTGAAGACTCTGGTGAGGCACAGGGTCCACTGGGCCCTCACAGCTTCCTCTGATTCCTCCGAGGCCTTGTACCTCCTGCTGATCCTGCTGAGAGCACTCAGGGTGCAGTGACTGCACCAGCAGGTCAAGCTCTGGCCTGCTTGGACGTGTGGCGAGCTGGGTGTTTCTAGGCTCTGCTTCCCCCTGGGGAGCCTCAGCGCCTGCAGGGTAAACAGGCAGGAGGTTTGTTCTAACAAGGAGGTGTACACCTCCAAGGAAACCCACTTTAGTATCTTGTTTTCAGGTGAACAGTAGGGAGTGGTGGAAACATACTTGGTAGGAAAAAATGAATCGAGAACTTTCCAGAATCCAGAGCTGTCCCCTCAACTTCCTGTGTCCACAGAGACCATCCCATCATGGGGGGGCCCAGGGCTGTGCGACAGCATGCAGAACCACACGGTGTGCTGAACCCCCATGCTCTGGAGGTCGCTTCCTGAAATGGCTTCCTGAGCTGAAATCAAGTGTCCAGGGACTGCCCCTTCTGGAGGCTGGAGGAGCTGTCCTGGGCCTGCCCCAGCTCCCGGAGGCCCCTGGGCTTCCTGGCTCCCAGCCTCCTCCTCCACCTTCAGAATCAGCCTGCACAGTCCTCCCTGGGACTCCTCTGCTCTGCTCCCACCTCCTTCTGTGCCCTTTTCAAGACTCTGGTGAGGCCCTCAATCCTCTGACTAAACCAAGACCATCTCGCCCTTGACTAACCACATCTGCAATGTCCCTCGTGCCACAGAAGGTGACGTGACACATTGTCTGAGGGTGGAGGTGGGGGCTGATCTTCCCATCACGC
Organism: Condylura cristata; assembly: GCF_000260355.1. Classification (NCBI taxonomy): domain Eukaryota; kingdom Metazoa; phylum Chordata; class Mammalia; order Eulipotyphla; family Talpidae; genus Condylura; species Condylura cristata. Next base: position 17,315,247 of record NW_004567133.1, on the reverse strand, counting down.
TGACTTCATGAGCCAGCCACGGTTGGCAGGGCCGAGGGGAAGAAATGAACAGGGTACAGGGCTGCCTCAGGCGACTTGCACAGTGCAGGTGTGCACGAGCGTTTGTGTACACAGAGGGTGGCTCAGACGCTCACATCGCTGCTCCAGGGGTTGCTGCAGTGTTCACTCAGCTTTGTCCCTGCCGGCTACTACGGTGCCTGGTGAATGGCCTGGTAGGGCCGAGTTTGTGTCTCGTGCATTAGACTTTCCAATAAATGCACTAGCAGGGTTCGAGAGCAATTCAGAGACAACCTGTGTATCCCAGCCAGACCAACAGAAGAGCAGATTTACCCTATCAGTTGCTGCAGAGACTCCCTCTGCCACGTCAGTTGCTGGGCACGCGTTTCCAGCGTCTTCTGTGTCCCCGCAGATCCCGAGCCCAGCCCAGGGCTGGCTGGGGCCTTATTCCTCCATGTGTGGGCAAAAGCTGGCCCCTGCAAACTTGTGATCAACTGTTTTATTGAAGCATGGCCGTGTATAAACGCCTACTCTGGTGCAGAGCTGGGCCGTCAGGGCGAAGGTAGGACGCATGCCCCAGAATGTTGACCCTGACCTGGTCCAGAAGCAATCGCGGGCCTGTGGGACGTTGCTGCGTGACACCTGGGTGTCGGGCCATTGGCATCATTGGGCGACAATGTCCGTCCAGAGAAGGACCCAGGACATGTCGAGGCCAGTCTCTAGTCTGTGGCGATGGGACCCCGAGCTGTTTTGAACCCCCCCATTTCGTTTAGTGAGATAAATTACACTTCACGGTGGCAACTTGTAGATGACAGCGAAACAGGAAATTTTAATACAGTGACTATATTCATTTTTAAATAAAAAAAAGTTAAATGTGTCTTCTGCGGGAAGTCGAACGCAGACGACAACGGTTTGAAACTGTCACTGCATTGAGATGAACAGGCGTGAACAGCGTGTCTCCAGAACGACCCAGAAATAGCTTTAAATTATTACCAGCTGCTTGTTGGGTCTGCTGCGAAGTAGGGGATTCCCGAGGCCCCCTCCAGGCCTCCCGCCGGCCCCACTGGGTGCGGAGACCCCAGTCGCTGATAACTAGCCTGATGGGCAGGTATAATCAGGCCTTTTCTGCATCCAGCCGGGCCCTTGAGGCTGCCGTCTCCAGAGCTGGTTTCTGCACCGTGGACATTTGTGTGTTTCATTGACTGTTGCAGAGCTGCCTGGGCATGGTGTGGGCTGGCAACCTGCCTGGCCTGCCCCGGCTAGATGCCACGAGAGGCCCCTTCCCACAAGGACAACTGCACAGGTCCGGCCCCACGTCCTGAGGAGGGGATCAAGGCCCCAGGAGCGTGGTGTTTTGGGGGCCCGGAAGCATTGGCATCGTGCAATTAAATCGCTGCCTGCCCTAATCCCCGATGCACTTTTTACCCTGCCCTTCTGCCCGTCCACCCTCCCGGGCTGGGTTCTTGTGAGCATCTGAATGGCGAGGTCGCCGTGAGCTACTGCAGCGCTGCCTGATGACTGCGCGGTGAGCGGATCAGCAGAGCCGGCTGTGATCAGGGCCTGGCCTCGGAGAGCCGCTCCGACGTCGCCGCTGTGATCACAGGGCCGGGAGAGCGCGCTTCTCTCTGATGTGGTCTTATCAGCCCGAGCCTAATGTCAGCCCTGTTAGAGGAGCTTTGTCCGATCCGCCCGTAGCTTTGTTCTGAACCGTTCAGTAACAGCTCATTGGAGCAGAAAGAGCCCTGCGAATTGATATTATAAACCCGCACGCCTGTTTTATTCATTGCAAAGGCAACAGAATGCAACGCAAGTATTTATTTTTAGTGATAGCAAAGGGGCATTTCTTTCCTTCCCCCTCGTCACAGGGTGCAGAAAACAGAGGGCACAACACACGTGCTCTCTCAACACAGCCCCCTGAAAAGGCATTGACTATTGTTTCCTGTTCCACTGATCTCACCCCGTCCTAAACAGGACACGTGTGCCCCGTGTGGAACGCGCGTGTGTGCATAGTGGACACATTGCCTCTTTTGGGTGGTCTCAGTGATGAGCCCCAGGCCAGCAAATGCAGCCCCCCACAGTGGTCTGGCCCTCCCAGCTCTGGCTGATTCCTCCTTCTCCCCCCTTCATTGACAGTGATATTTTCTCGAAAAATTCATGCAACTTAATGTTTCATTCATGCTTTGGTCCTGGGCATTCGTTGCTGAGGGCCAGCGCTGGGAAATCTCTCTTTAGCCCATGGCTTTGGAGAGCCCGGGCCAAGCAAGGAGGTCAGTGGGCATGGAGAAATGGAGTCACGACAGTGAGGTCTGCTCCGGAGGCCGCAGTAGGAGAGAAGCAGGTGCTTCTGTTGTCTCAGCCCAGGGTCTCAGTTCTGGGGAGCAGCTGATCGCTGCAATAGCAGGCTCACCAGTGAGCTATCTTCTGCTGGAGTCTTGGATGCCGGTGACAGCGATGGAAGGAGCCACTGGCCTCCTTGGGGGCGCAAGGGGTTAAGCACAGCACTCTGGAGCTATCGGCAGCCCTTCAGCACTAGTTCGATTCCTGGCCCAGGGAGTGACACTCGTGATGTGGCGGATCTCTCCTGGCGCCCTGCTGCGTCCATCAGCCACGGATTTCAGCAGATCCGCCTGTTCTGCTCCCCACTCTGTCTTCAGTGCGTCCTCTTACCCCTCAGCCCCTCTGGCCTGCACCCCAGCTCTTGTATGCATAGATAAATCAATCCCTAAAAGTAACAACAGGGGCACCCCTGCTCATGGCACAACGGGTTAGGACGCAGCACTGCAAGCTAGGCACAGCCTCTTCAGTGTGAGTTCGATCCCCACCCTGGAGGTGACCCCAGGGCGCGGCAGACCTCTCCTGACCTGCCCACTGCTCCCCTCAGCAGTGTACTTTGTCGATCTGCCTGTTCTGCTCCCCACTCTGTCTCTGGTGAAGCCCCTCACCACCCCTGCACTTCTGGCTTGTACCCCAGTTCTATATGAATAAATAAATAAATCTTAAAAAATAAAGTAACAACAAAGGAGTCACAGGAAACGGCCCATTTTGTAACCATTTACCTATTTAAACATCACTTCCGTAGGGCTCAACCTGACTGCAAAAATGACAACTGTGTACTGAGTGGTTTCGTAGCCCAGGGAGGCCGCTGTAGCATCGAGTAGGCTTCCGCGCGTTGGGATGCACGATTGTCCCGTGGAGGGACTGTGCTGACCCCACTGGAGGAACGAGGGCCCGAGGCTATGCACATGATTGTGCAAGGCCACTGAGAGGCAAAGCTGGAGTTTAAACCCAGAAGGCTAATACTCAGGGAAGGCCGCAAACCCCGCACCACGAGCTGGGTCGCAGCGTCAGACGGAGGGTCCTGATTCTCATCAGTGTTGGGGGAAAGGAGGGACTGAATTTGGACCGAGAGTCACACATTATGAGGGAGCCCCAGCGGCCGCTCACCACCTAGTCATGGGCTAGTTGCCATCAAGTGGGCATCGCCCCCCCACTGCTGTGCCCCGAGGGGTGTGAAGCAGAGGCAGCATGCTGGGCAGCTGGTCACCGCCACCTTCGTCCTCCTGTCACTTATGGGACTTCCCTGTGGGCCCTGCCTTCTGTAAATGGCATCCCTTTTTTTATCCCAGAATTTCTTCAAGATTTATTTATTTATGCAGACAGAACTGGGGTACAGGCCAGAGGTGCAGGGGCGGCGAGAGGCTTCCACAGAGACAGAGCGGGGAGCAGAACAGGCAGATGGACGAAGTCCACTGCTGAGGGGAGCAGCGGGCGGTCAGGAGAGGTCTGCTGCACCCTGTGGGTCACCTCCGGGGCAGGCGGGGATCGAACTCATGCGGAAGTGGCTTTAGCTTCTTAGTGCTGCACTTTAACCCGCTGCACCACCAGGGAGGGCCCAAATGTCATCCTGTTTTTAAAAGAGAAAATAAAATCCTGGTGACCTTAGCAAGATGCTGAATGTGGGGTGGTAGTAAGTCAAAAAAATGCTAGCACGGTTGTTTTCCTGTCCAGAATCTTCATCTCACCCTTCTAAGCAGAAAGGGAAAAAAGCAGAGAGTCCAGATGAGCGGTATCCCACAAAATACTTGCCCAGTGCACCCCCAGATAATCAACATGAAGGCGTCTAGCGGCCGCCTCCATCTAGAGGAGCCTCAGGCTGAGAGCGAAGGGTTGTGGCGTCCTGGATCCCTACAGGGACAGTCCATGGGACCCCGGGACCCTGCGTCATTGCTGCCATCATGGATCACGAGCTCATCCTCGGGCGTCAGCTGCAGAGGCTGGTCTTGGGGGTTTGGGGGAGCAGTGCAGGCTCCCCCTCTCTTCGGCAAACCTGGAACCATCCGAAAATGAAAAAGATGTCGAATGGGGGAAACCAGAAGCACAAGCCCAAAATAGAGAGTAGCGACATTTTTTTTTTCAGTTCGCTGTGAAGGGTTTCTCACATGGGGATGCGTGGCATTCTATTTTAGACCTTTACAGTGTCTGTGAGGCAGTTAAAGGGTTGGGAAAGTCCCACAGCAAATAGCAACAGATCTGTGTGATTTGCCTTCACCACGGTTTTCCTTATCTTAGTGAATCGTGGAATCCTTTGCTTTGAAAAATTGCTATAGAAAAAATAAACCACTTATTTCATCAGCCTCCTTAATTACAAAGTCCCGCATTAGTGCCAAGTTTTCCAGGAAGCACCATGGACCGTTTTCACAATGCTGCTACCCCAAACGCCAGCCGTCCACCCTTATGCCCGCAACACAAATCCTCTCTCTCCCTCAGGTCTGTTCTTCCACCTGACACCCATCCCCTCCCCGCAGCGCCCCTCCCCGCTGTAACACTTACTTGCCTGCAGTGTCCTCTCCTCCTACACAGCAGCTGTGTTCCCACTTCCCTACGGGGCTTGCTCCAACCCAGGTGACTGGACCCACCCCGCACTCCTGACTAGGGGGTCTGCTGCAGGGCAGGCGGAATTTGCATTTCTTGTGAGATCCCAGGTGTGTCTACCTGCTGGCCAAGAGGCCACGCCTGCAAACTCCCCGTGGTCCCCCTGGTTGGAGGCCATTGGCTGTGCCTCCATGGGTTCTCTGATGCCCACACATCTCTCCTTGCCATCCCCCATGCACTGGCTGCCTGATATCTCGAGCAAAAACTAATGACATAGATGTGCAATTCACAAGCAGAGAGGATTTAATAGGAAACAGGGAACGTGTGTCTGCAGAAGGAGACTGCTCAGCAAAAGTGTTGTTCATGGTGACTAGATCTGGGACCCCAGGCTCAGCACCACTATTTATTAGCTGGGTGGCCTCAAGCACAGCGCACAAGCCCTTGAGCTTGGTCTCTGTGCACCAAATGGGGGGTGGCCCCCTCTTCAAGTATGGCCACGATGAATTGTGCACAGAGCTGGTACACTGCAGCAAACGCCTGAGGCTGGTCTGGCGGCCCTCGGAATGGCCAGCAGACTCCGGAAATGCTGAGCCCCAGGCCTGGCCCCTGCAGTGCCTGACTCATCCTGTCTGGGGAAGAGGCCCCACATTTAACAGGCCGATTAGATCACTCCAACTTAGGAAACTTGCAGGCAGCGTCCATCTGTGTCCACTGTGGTCTATCGGCATTGCGGGTGGACGTCCCTGTGCTGACTGGGAGTCCAGGACCCCGCGGAGGCCCCAGGCCCAGAGCTGGCGTGAGGATGCACTGTGGGGGGTCATGAATGGTTCCTGAGGGGTGGCAAGGGGGAGGTAAAGCAGTGAACAGAGATAGCGATGAGGTGGTCAGAGGTCTTCTGAGACGGTACTAGAGAAAAGATGGGACGAAGGAAGAAAACACAGAACCTCCAGTTCCAACCTGCGCTTGGCACTGCGTCTCAGACTGCATGGCTGTCGTGTTGCATCACCTCGAGCGCGTGGGGTTCTGTTCTTAGTAGAAAACTTTGATTTCCCATCAAATCGGCTGCCTTGCTGCAGCTCTGCCTTCCTGAGCACACCGTGGCGGGCTCTGTGACTCTCGGGTCTGCTCGCGGGGCGCCTCTGCATGCCCGGCCTGCAGCCAGGAGTCACGTGGGCGGGTCACTGGTGGCCACGAAGCTTCTCCCAGGACACCCCAGAGCTTCACCCATATGAAAAGTCAGACTTGGCTCATTCCCGCAGCCCACCGTGCTGCAGCTAGACAGCCCTAATCTGTGTACAGAGTCGACTTGTTGCTGTTTCAAATTCGTAATATCGCCGTGCCCAGTGTTTTACTTTCCCGGCCACACACACAGGACCCCTGGGAGGGGCCTGGCTGTCCTGGCTTTGAAAGTTGAGGGAGGGGACTACTGTCTGGTCACTCACTGGCGTGGGCTGTCCAGTTTAGATAGTGCAGGGTGAAGAGGTATTTTCTGGCTGTGTGCCCGCTGGGAGTCCTGGGTCAGATTGTAGATGCCAGTGGTGGTCCGAGCCAGAACATTTGAGGATCGTGATGACCAGAGCGGTTAATGTCTCAAAAATCAGAAGCGACCTCAAGCAAGCAGCTGACACAGGGGCCTCACAGAGGCCCGGGTGTCCACACCCGGTTTGGACCCAGCCTGTCCCGAGTCTGTGTGCCCCGTGACTTGCTAACCCGGCCACCCCAGCTGTGTCTCGAACACCAAGAATACGTGGGCCTCCCAGTGCCACGTTTTCTACTTTCTCTCGTCAATGCCCCACCCCTGGTTATCCAGGGGATAACCAGTGGAATCCCAAGAAGATAAGTGGAGCCCAGGATTCCCCACCCCCACCCCACCTGGTGGTGACCACGGCGGTCATGTTTTCAGGAAAGGAAAGTAAAAGAAAATAAGAAAAGAAATTCTTCCCAGGCCCTTCTTTCCAAAGTTACTCAGCTGTAAATGTAGCCTCCTCACCACGGGGAAGAGGGAGCTGGCCATGATGACGTGGACCCTGGGGCTCTCGCTGTGAATCTCAGAGCAGTGGCGGCCTCAGAGAGGGAACACACACAACAAGCTCAACAAGCTCAGGTGCGAACGGCCTCCTCCCCTCCCTGGGCCTTGCCTCTGCAAGTCGGCCTCCCCTCCCACCTGGGCCCCAGCTTCCTCCCTGTCTCGGCCCCTCTCCCTTGCCACACCCCCATCGGAAACATCCACTCCCAGCTCCCACTTTGCATTCCACGGAGCTGTGATATTTGCCCAACGATGAGCTCCATTCAACAGTTTGTTAACTGAAATGGGAAGTGACAGACTCAATAAAAGGAAACCTCTGTGCCAAGGAAACAGATATTATTTCTCCCCCCAGCGCTCTTCCCCGCTCCCAGGGTACTCGGTGCCGGGAATGTCGACCCTGAGCTTACCGGCACTCCAGAGCTGCCTATTGATCTGTGTCCCACTAATTTGATCAGAATAGAGACTCGGATTCCCTTTGTCGCTCTGCGGACGGACGTGACTGAATGCCTGGGAGTCGCTGCCCGCCCAGTGGGCTGGGGTGAGGGAGGCCAGGGGTGCCGAGGGTCCACAGACAGGGATGGAGCAGAAGCCGTGAAGTTGGCAGCGATGGGGAGGACGCAAGGCTCCCTCCTTGGGGTCACCCTCCTGTCCTTCATGCCAGCGGTAGACCCTGCTGTGCGGTCACCTCCATGCTCGCTGGGGGTCACGTCCACGTGGCAGTGAATGTACTTTTCATCTCTGGTAAGGGCAGACTGGAGAAGTGTTTGTTTACCTGCACATACCGGGACACAGGGCTGAGGGTGCAGGGCTGGCATTCAAAGGGCACGCGACCCGGTCGAACCCGAGAGCTTTCCAGACGCGAGGCCCGCGGCCACCTCTGTTACCCCGCAGAGCCCTCGGAAGGAGGCATCTCCCTGTCCACCTTGGATGGCAGAAAAACGGGCCTTCCAAGCGCAACCTGTCCCAGAACCTGTGCGGGCCGGTCGCGGTCCTGGGAACCCAGTCCCCGGCTCCATAGCCCGCGCTTTTCCTGTACTTACTAGTTTTAATTTTGGAGGGAATTGCCAGTTGGCGTGGACTTGTAAGAAACTCATATGAAGACATGACCTCACCGCCTCCCATGGCAACGCGGCTGCCAGGCAGTGTCACCCCTGGGAAAATAGCACGCACCCCTGGTTCTCCGCACGCACCTCCTCCGGGGTCCTCCAGCTGTGCCCCTGCGTTTCCTGCTCTGACCGCCTCTGTAGCCTGTGGTGATGCCGTGGCATCGCAGGACCGTTGGGCCGCAGGCCCGTGACGCCTGCCCGGCAGCCCCAGCTCTGCAGTTGTATCACCGCAAGAGCGCTGTGTGCAAAGATGGTGGGGTGTGGGGACGTTGGGGGGGAGTATCTGCACTTGGACCCTGTCTGTGCAGGTGCCTGGCTACACCGTCTGGGCAGGCAAACTGGAGCCCACTTGACTTCTTGGCCCCTTGAGTCCCTCTGTCATCTCCCACTGCCCCATGCGTACATCTGCAGGAACTGGCCGCAGGATGGACGGCAGCTCCTAGCTGCCCACCCCACTCTCCTGCGAGGTTGTGCTCAGAGTCCTTGCAAGGGGTCTGTGCTGTCACTGCCCACGGTCCCCTTCCCCAGGCACCCCCTCCCCTCCCTAAGGCCCACCTGGGCCCACCAGCCAGGTGATTGGGGAGGGACCGGCTACCACGGCCACCAGTGATGGCCACATCAGAAGCCTCCATGCCCCGTGCTGGTTAAAAAGTTTCAGCTGGTTAAAAACTCAGCTGTTCTGGAGGATTCCAGGAGGATAGTGTGTTGTCTGGGGGAGGCGGCTTCCTGCCCAACTCCAGGGAAGCTTATTACACAGTGACACCTTGACCCTTCCGGGTCATGCCTGTCCCCATGGCCCTCGTCAGCAGAGGGCTCGCTCGGGCTGGGTGTGAGCCAGTGTCCACGCTGCACCGGACCCATGGGGCACCCACGTTCTGATTCTGTGCTTGATGGCCAGAAGGCCGTCTCCTGACCAAGATCACAGGTGTCCAGGGTGAGGACAGTCCTGTGAGTCTGAGCCCAGTTATGAGGGTGTTCTCACCCCTTCCTTTTGGACCCCAGGAACAGTGCTGTGGTGCAGCTGCTCAGTGTGGAGTGAGGCTTTCCTCTCTCCTCTCTCCCCTTCTTTCTCCCCTCACCCCTGGAGCTAAGCGCCCCATCCAAACCCTCGGAGCCCTTTACCTGCGTCCTCGGCCTAACTGGGTGATCTCCACCCCTGCCAACAAATACGCTGCCCCCAGCTGTCCTTCAGTGGTCCCCAACTTGATGTGGGGGGTTAATTTCTAGAGTCACTCCCACCAACCCCCCATTTTCCCAGGGGAATTTAAGGAAAGCTCCCCGTTAGCCCAGATCAGGGAAGCAGATCTGGGGGCTCCTTTGCCCGTGCAGGGCGGCCTGGAGAGGGCAGCTTCACTGTCAGGCCTGCAGGCCTTTGTTCCTCGCACATTTGAATAATCTGATTACCCTGGCCAATGCTGTGGGTGCAAGCCCAGACCTCCTGCCTAATTAACTAAGGATAACAGGCCCCTGCCCTCAGCCTCTCCCAAGCTGCCCCCCACACGGCACTTGTTTTATCTTTTTTCACAACTGACTTGCTCCCCCGACCTGCCTGCAGCTTCCCTGATGTCTGTTTCCCTCTTGCTCCTCCGTGAGACTGTTAATTTTCTGTGGCATCTTCTATCTGTTTGTAATTAACACATTGAACAGAAGACACAGTTCTGCCTTTTACAGATGCCTGATGGAGGTGTTTGCTCCCTGCGCTAATTGCACAGCTGCATTTGAGCCATCTGCATTGACCTAAAAGGATCTGTTGAGTTTTTTGAGTGTTTGGATGGGAAGAACAACGACAGTTTGGGAAGCAAGTTTGGGCAGAACAAAATCATCGCTGTTGTTTGTTGTCAGTGTGTCTTTTCACAGCCCAGAAGTTAGCCCATGAGGGTACACTGATGTCAGTCTTTCCGTTCAGTGTTTGGCAACTCTGTGAGAGGTGGGTAATAGTTGCTCTGGATATGAGCTCTCCCTGGAGTCTGAATATCCTGCGTTGGCAATTTCGCAGACGGAACCCCGACCTAGTCCATGGAGTGCGATTCTCAGCCAGTTGTGAACACGCTTCCTTCCCAGTAGACTGCAAGGTAGTGAGGTCTTTCCCCCCAAATGTGAGATCTAGAATCTGTTTACCAGCTGACGGGTAGGCTTAGGATTTAAGCCGTCATGAATACCAGTACCAAGAGATTGAGGTGTAAGGAGGAGGTTGGTAGTTACAGCAATAAAACAGGAGCAGAAAGAGCAGCTTTTGAGAAGGGTTCCGGTTGAAATAATGATGATAGAATTGTCTAAATCGATACATCTCTTGTCAGACCTATGTCTGACGTTTGAATCAACCAGGCCGCTTCTCCAAGAGCTTTCCTTGAGAATATTGAATTATTTATTATTTGTATCTTTTTTTCCCTTCTCTTTCTGATGATTTTTTTTTCTCTCCGACTTAGTAAAATTTGTTTTTCATGCCGCCCAGTTCAATGTCGTCTACTTTTTGATAAATAGCAGTAATTGGATGGGTAGCAGAAGTCATGTACAAATGTATGACTTCAATTACATCTAGGGCTTTTTTTTTTCTTCTTTATATTGATCTTTTTTCTTTCCTTCTTCTAAGGTCTGTTCTCGATAGCCCGTAGTGCAGAGTATTTTAAAGAATTATTCTTTGTCTCTGTGCCAGCGTGCACTCTTGTAGCTCTGGGTCTTGTTTTTGAATATGGGCTTGTCCTGCGTCTGTGTGGACAGATGAAGGAGGACCGAAGCCTCTCTCTGGTGCACATGGGCCTTCTCACTGGGCCTTCTCATCTTCTTTCCTGTCTGGAGCTTCTATAGCCCGGTTTTCATTAGAGGCTGAGAGCTTTGGTAGGAGAGGTGATTTTTTTAGAGCAGGAAATAAATGTGCAGAATGAAAATTGTGGAGAGGGCAATTCCTGTGTTGCAAAAAGAAGCAGAGAAGATGAAATGTGAAGGAGAGATAAGATAGATGATAGATAGATGGATAATTGACAGATAGAGGATTGATAGATAGCTAACTGATGGATAGGTAAGTAGATGATTGATAGATAGGCAATTGATAGATGATATAGATAAATAGATACAATGGATATATAGGTAGGTAGATCGAGATAGATAGATAGATAGATAGATAGATAGATAGATAGATAGATAGATAGATAGATAGATAGAATCTGGATTGTAACTGAAACTTCAGAAAGTATTGCTCTTGGATACTAAGTGTTCCTGTCTCATCCAAGTGTTCCCTAAAGCTCTCTTGAACTAGAGACATGCATAGCTACCCCTTTGCCAGCTGAACACCTGCTTGGCCATCAGTGGCTGTCGTGGCTGTCTGTACTCAAGCCCATAAAAACACCATCCCCAAGGTTATTCTGGCTCCACTATTGGGTGATCAGGGTGTGGACTCAGCGATACCTCTAAGGCACGACCAGGTCCTCTGAGGCAGGTGTGTGATGACTGACCATTCCAAAGGCACAGCTCTGGGTGAACCACACCTACAAGCTGAAGAAATAAAAGGTCGGGGTGGAAGCTGACCGAGGCACAGAGCTGGGCAGGTGGGCACCCGGCACCACCATCCATTCCTGCTGGCCTGGAGGTCCCTGCCCCAGCGGGCAGCCAACAGTTACCCTGGAATGTCTGGGGGCCCCTTCTGTGGCTCTGAGTCCAGACCAGTGAATTGTGCTGTTCTCAGCATTTATTTGTGAAGCCAAACAGGGTGGAAGCTGAATTGCACTTTTTAAGGACATGCAAATAGTGTTGATTTTTCAGACCTTTGGGTAAGGGAAAATGAGCACTAGAAGGCATTTCGGGTGGCTGGTGTGCACGTGTTACTTTATCTTCAGCCCATCCCTATAGCCCTATCTGTCCCATTTTATCCTGAAGAAGAAAACAATAAAAACCTTCAGAGCATCTGAGTGATAAAGGAATCACACTCCCGCTTATTATGCTGTGGGTGATAAAGCTGGGACCTAAATAGACAAAGAGAAATTGAGTTGCTTTAGCTGAGTCTGGGACGCTGGACCCTGCCAGGTGTGCTGGGTATACTGGAACACATGCATGGGCGTGAGAGAGAGAGAGAGAGAGAGAGAGAGAGAG
>NW_004567133.1:17300795-17303063 GCF_000260355.1 Condylura cristata | reverse complement strand
GAGAGAGGGAGAGAGAGGGAGAGAGAGGGAGAGAGAGGGAGAGAGAGAGGGAGAGAGAGGGAGAGAGAGAGCACTTTGATGAAACCGCCTCTCCCCCAGCAGGCTGTTAGGCACGGCGCTCAGAAACAGCCTATTGTTTTAGATTTCCTTTCAGATCATGTAGGTGTCTGCACCGTGCCACCCACACAGGCGAGCAAGTGAGCTGTGAAATATATTCATTGTTAGAGGAGCGGGAAATGGCGGCGAGCAATCGGAGGTAATAATGTCCGACAGGCAAGGGAGGCCGCCAACATTACCTGCATTATTTCGGTTGCCTTTTTCATTATAGGTTCGGGAAATAGGCAGCAATTCGATTATGGCATGATTTGGGGTGGAATTGCTTGCGCTCCCTGACCTCGTCACTGGGGGATCAAATGAGAAGTCAGCTCAAATAAAGTTTATAGTGCATTAACCGGACGGAGCAGTGCCTCACCCACAGAGCACGATTTTTCATCTTCCAGGGGTTCGTAACTGCAGCGGGGCTCGGGCTGTAGCTCCCGGCCGGGCGGATTGGCCGCGGCTCGCGGGCGTGTGGGGAGGCAGCCAATGGCGTCGGGGCCCGCCCCTTCCATGTGCCGCTCGGAGCCGCTGCAGCCGGCGAGGCCGTGTGATTAATAACACGCAGGGAGCCTGCCTGTTGGATTATTAATTTTCTGTCCCCCTTTGCCTGATTTTTTTTCCCCTTGCACATATTCCTGATGCTTTTACTTCTGCCTTTTTGCTTCTTGCTTTCTGCCAAGCGTCTCCATCCCTCCTTTCCTCTGCTCTGGCCCACCTTTTCACCCATGGAGCTAACCACAAGCACTTCACACTGACCTCTGGCCACCCAACCTCGTGCCGGCCACTCCTGGGGTGAGTTTGCCTCTTCCCGTTGGGGATTAGATGAGAGAGAGCATGGAGCGAGCGAGCGAGTGAAAGAGAGAGAGAGATGAGAGAGAATGGGCCACAGGGAGTTTGAGTCCTTGAATCCTGCTGTATTTTAAGTCCAGCCCTGGCCCTCTGCTAGGAATGACCGTAAAAGCAAGACCAGTTCCTCAACTAACTACACCCCCGCCCCCTCCCGCTTCCAGCTGCCGCTGCTTGGAAAAACGTGTTTTCTCTTTAGTTCACTAATTACATCTCTTCTCACCAGTTCTAGACACAAAGAATGCACATCGCAAAGCGGGGGGGGGGGGGGGGGGGGGGGGCGGCCGGGGGGTGAATGAGGGAAAAATAATGACAGGTAATTGCACAGCTGTCGCAATCAAGATAGATAGATAGATAGATAGATAGATAGATAGATAGATAGATAGATAGATAGATAGAATCTGGATTGTAACTGAAACTTCAGAAAGTATTGCTCTTGGATACTAAGTGTTCCTGTCTCATCCAAGTGTTCCCTAAAGCTCTCTTGAACTAGAGACATGCATAGCTACCCCTTTGCCAGCTGAACACCTGCTTGGCCATCAGTGGCTGTCGTGGCTGTCTGTACTCAAGCCCATAAAAACACCATCCCCAAGGTTATTCTGGCTCCACTATTGGGTGATCAGGGTGTGGACTCAGCGATACCTCTAAGGCACGACCAGGTCCTCTGAGGCAGGTGTGTGATGACTGACCATTCCAAAGGCACAGCTCTGGGTGAACCACACCTACAAGCTGAAGAAATAAAAGGTCGGGGTGGAAGCTGACCGAGGCACAGAGCTGGGCAGGTGGGCACCCGGCACCACCATCCATTCCTGCTGGCCTGGAGGTCCCTGCCCCAGCGGGCAGCCAACAGTTACCCTGGAATGTCTGGGGGCTCCTTCTGTGGCTCTGAGTCCAGACCAGTGAATTGTGCTGTTCTCAGCATTTATTTGTGAAGCCAAACAGGGTGGAAGCTGAATTGCACTTTTTAAGGACATGCAAATAGTGTTGATTTTTCAGACCTTTGGGTAAGGGAAAATGAGCACTAGAAGGCATTTCGGGTGGCTGGTGTGCACGTGTTACTTTATCTTCAGCCCATCCCTATAGCCCTATCTGTCCCATTTTATCCTGAAGAAGAAAACAATAAAAACCTTCAGAGCATCTGAGTGATAAAGGAATCACACTCCCGCTTATTATGCTGTGGGTGATAAAGCTGGGACCTAAATAGACAAAGAGAAATTGAGTTGCTTTAGCTGAGTCTGGGACGCTGGACCCTGCCAGGTGTGCTGGGTATACTGGAACACATGCATGGGCGTGAGAGAGAGAGAGAGAGAGAGAGAGAGAGAG
>NW_004567133.1:17216779-17300695 GCF_000260355.1 Condylura cristata | reverse complement strand
CGGGGGGTGAATGAGGGCAAAATAATGACAGGTAATTGCACAGCTGTCGTAGTCAAAGATATTTGGGGTGCCAGAGTTTCAGCTGAAGGCAGAAGTGTGCAATGAAATCATAGGGGCAGATTTGGGAAGTGAGTTGGGGGTATTTTGCACTAAAACGCCTGCGCCCCCCAATTCGCCAGCCTTACCTTTGCGCTGTTGGAAAGGGGGTTCCCTACTCCCTGGCTTGGGCTGCGGGGCTGTGCGTGTGGTTTGGGAACTTCCGGGCTGTGATTGGCTGGCCTGCTCATGTGTCCACCTGCTGGTATAAAAGGACCCCGCCGAGCGGCGCCTCACGCACGCTTCGGTTCCATTCGCACAGCCTGCGGGTTTCGCCTCACCTGGCTGGCTCGGTTTTCTTCTGCCCTCTGAACCTCCCCAGTCCTGGAAATCAGCCAGATTCAGCAGCAGAAGTACAGGGGAAGTGACACGTGCATTTTTCCACGAGCTGTCTCCACCTGCGTGTCCATTTTTTTCTCAGAGAACCTTGTGTTTTAAGCCCTCCCTCTGTGGAGGTTACCTGGGAGCCCCTGAGCAGGAGTGGATGGAGAACGCGAGGCAGCTGACATTCATGCATTAACGGGGGCTCTTATATAACTTTAGCACTAAGTGGGAGAAAGATCTTTCAAGCTCATTATTCCTTTGCTTTATTCTGATCTTGTGTGTGTGAGAGAAAGCATTTGGAGCTTCTTGAGTAGTGAATTTCGAGGGAAAAGAGTGATATCATAATTGTCGGTCTGCGGCAGCCTTCGGTCATGGTGTTTTGAAAAGATGCAGAAGTGAGCCCTGTGGATGGTGTGGGGGCCAGATGCCCTGACTTTATCGCGTTAGATGAGGGGAGTTGCCCCGCCCTAATTTCTTTACTCCCCCCACCCCAAATCCTGCGCTTGTGTTGATTTCACTGTTACTCAGTGCCTATTTAGGAAGGAAGAGAGCCCCACTTCCCCGCGGGCTTTTCAATTTTGACAGCTCAGGCTATACAATCCTAAAAGAGAAAAACAAACTACAAAACACCCCCACACAGAAGAAGGCCTATTGGAGCAAGTAGATTACTATGTTAATTTCCAATTATTTATTCTTCAACTGTGGCCTCCCCCCAAAATAAATAGATAATATCTTGGCAGGTTATATACATCAGACCGGTAAAAACTGGAAAGGAATTAGGACAAATCAACCCCCAGATGTCATGGTAAGCTGAGCGGTTTGGACACCAAGCATTTTTGACCTAGAGATAGTACTTTTTAGAAAACAAACCTTCCATTATAATATTTTGAAAAATAAAAGGGAGCTTTTTAAAGAAAAAAATATTTTGCTGTACTGGTTTATGTTATTATTATCAACATTGTTATCATTTTAGGAAAGACTTGTCCTGGTGGGGAAGTAATTATTTGGACATTTGGAGAAAATTTTGAAAGTTAGATTTTCAAGTGCATTTTTGCAAGTGAAAATTCCAGTGTGGCTTAATGCTTTATTTAGATCATGCAGATTCCAAGCACAGATGTAATGAGAGGGGGTAAGTTTGTTGTTGTTGTTTTTCCTCCGTGGCTTATTGTGACCTGGCCAGGGGAGGGGAGATTTGCTGAGTGGGGCTGAGCTGGTGCACCTACCCCTGGACTTCCCCTCACCTTCCTGCCACCGTCTGTGCCCACCCCATCGCCTGCCTTCCCTCAGGGCAGCCTTCCAGTGACTCACATGACAGAAAACTTCCTCCAAACCTTTTTTCCAGTTGGGGAATTTCAGAAATGGGAAGGGCTTTTTTTGAATTTCAAATTATTTGAATTTGAAATTCTGAATTTCAGAAAAGGGAAAGGCTTTTATGAAGGGCTTAAAATAACCTTTGTATCAGAAGGAATCAGATTCCACCTGGAGGATCAGGTCATTCCTGGTGATGGCTGCCAAGTTCCAGGGTGTCTCTGGGACTCATGGCTTCCTGTCCCCTAGTCTGTCACCAAGTCCCGCTAGACAAAGGTGCAAAGACAGTGAAGTCGCTCAGCCCTGGGAAGAAACTCTAGCCTACTGGACTGAGGTGCCACCTGTTTGGAAATACAAAGCCACCACCTTTTAAGAAACGCCCCTGGAATTGGGGAAGACTCCGAGCCTTTCAGCAGTGATTTCTTCAGCTGTTGCATAACAGTTCTTAAAATACCGCCTTGCTAATTGGTTTCCATTTTCCATGGACATTATGCAAACAGTGATAAACGAAATATATCTTTTCCTCCCCTAAGAAGCCTCCTCCCAAGCTCCCCTTTCTGTTTACAGCCACTTGCCCTACTGGGGAGCTGGGCTCACGCATACAAGCAAGTTCTTGACCAGTTCTTGCACTGGCATCTGGTTCTGGGGTGAGAAGAGACCCATCCAAGCATTGGTAAGGATGAGGGGCTCCTGGATGAGGGGCGACCCTTTAATAAATGGGGGTGAAAGCCAGCATGTGGTTCCCTGCCCACCTTCCTAGGCAGTGCCTCACCTTCCAGAGGCTAACATAGCCCAGAGCGCTCTGAAGGATGTGATTACAGGGCGGTGATTGCTCTACAAATTGAGTCTTTTTTCTGCTTGACAGTGATCCTGGCATAGTCTCTCCACTTAATCCGTGCTAGCAATTTGCCTATAGTTGCAGCTAACGAGAGGTGATTAGAGGGGAGTTGCCAGTCACCACTTAACACTGCGCCCTAGGTCACGCCAGCACCGGCTACGAGTTGGTCCGTGTCCCATTAACTCACCGCCTCTGGATGCATTAGCCCAGCACTTAGATAATGATAGTGTTCAGGCCTGGTCTGAGTTCCGCAGAAGATCAGCTCTCAGGTATCCTGCTCCCTGTGGAGCTGGGGAAACCAAGAAGCGTATTGATCTACAAACCCAAAGCAAAGACCAGCAGGGAGAGAGAGATGGTCACTGGGCTGGATGTCATTGGGGTCTGACACCCAGAAGGTGACAGGACACCAGCCCCCTCCAAGGAGACTGGGGCAGTGGCACCTATCTCAGGCTGCCAACTAGCAGGAGCAGGAGCTGCAGGCACTGCGGCAGAGGGGTGGAATATACCAGCTGGCTCCCCAGCAGGCTCCCAGGGGTCAGGCCTTAGGAGGGGGTACAGCTCTGGGGTGCGCACCAGACTCCCCCAGGGGCTTGTTGCAACCTCTCAGCTCTGATTCAGTGGTTGTGTTAGGGGGGAAAGGATGTCCTGAATGAACTCTGCAGAGTTTTGTGGACTCCACCCCCTGCTCCAGTCACTGAAACTACAACTCCACCCCCTGCTCCAGTCACTGAAACTACAACTCCACCCCCTGCTCCAGTCACTGAAACTACAGCTCCAGCCCCTGCTCCAGTCACTGAAACTACAGCTCCCAGCAATACCAAAGGGAGAACTGCGAGGGCCCAAGGGCAGCACTAAGCACCGTTTTGGGGATAGATATCTGAGGGAGCCACGTTGGGCGCTCTCTCTCTCCCTTGGCCTCGTGCTGGTGGCTGGTCGCTTGGCTCTTGACGAGCTTTCAGTGTGCTATTGGGGTTCCAAGTCAGCGGAATTGGTAGGACGCTCTAGTTAACTTATATCTCTCTCTTTCTGTCTTTCGCTAGGTTGTGCCTTTTCCCTTCCCTATGTAAATAGATCCATTATTGACCCAGTTGTGTGTGTCTGTAATACAATTAAATCTCAAGCACACGGGTGAGGACCCACAGACAGACACCCCAGTTCCCATTGGGTTGCCCTGTAACAGTTTCCTTTCCTCCTAATAGTTCTGGGGTGGAGCCAGAGAATCTGCACTCTGCCGATGCTGCTGATATGAGAGCGCACCCTGGGATCCTCGCGGTAGTTAGGTGATATGGTGTCTGCTGGCTGTGCAGCATGCTCCCACCTCCATGTCACACCATGGTGGTTCCCCGTTACCTCCAGGAGAAAGTTCCAGATCCTTCACTGACTTCTGGACCCTTTATAATCGTTCTAGACCCTTTATAATCGGCTAACACCTGCTCCTCGTCTGACCATCCAAGCTGTTTAACTGTGTCCCCACCAGGGACCCTGCCCTTGTCAAAAGTGTCTTTGCATTCCAGAATATTCCTCCACCCTGTTTTTGTCTCCTGGGACATTCTTACCCCTCTGCAAAGTTGGTGCTAAGAGACTTCCCCCACCAGGAGCTCCAGCGGATTTTGTCATGCCCTCTGAGTTGGGCTGGCTGAGCTCCTGGTGTGGGTGGGTCGCGCTGGGGCGGCTGGCTTGTGCGCCTTCTCCTCGAAGTCAGGGACCCCTTTAATCCTTTCTGTTTGTCCAGAAGCAATACAGGGCTATTACACTGTAACACTCTTGTCTAATCCATAGTCTTGCTGAGACACCTCTGTGTTACAGGAATTGTCATTTAGTGATAAAGACAGAACTTTGAAATTTGGGTTGGAGTGATTCCCTTCCCTCCTGGGAGACTCAGTCATAGATTTCTTTCCAGTGGACACAGGAGTCATCATCATGGCAACACAAGCAGTGACCACGGTGGCAGTGATAAGCAAACGCTGCCTCTGTGAGTGCGGGTGACACAGCTCAGCATGGTGGCTGAACACAGCAAAGTTCAGTCTGGAGGGAGGAGGCTTATCTTGCTCTTCCCTGTGTGGACTTCCATCCTGGTGGGGGATGAGGCCAGAATATTGAAGAGTGGATGACAGTGGGGAGCAAACCAGGAGGGAGGTGGCGACAGTGGGGTAGGTGATACCATTGCTGGTCCCCCATGCTCAACATTTTGGATGAGCCATGCAGGTTGGGGTACCTGGAGGAAAGAGAACTGCACCCCCACTTGGCCGTCCTGCAGGGCTACTTGTCTGTTCTCCTTAATCTCTTAGCGAAACAAAACAATGTTGTTGCAGGACTGGGGTTCACGGTTCACATGAACTCATGTTCCACACACATGCTTACTTTATCAAGGTTTTGTCCCAGCCACTCACATGATTTTATAAGAAGATTTTTATTTTATTTAGTTATGCATACAGAACTGGGGTGCAGGCCAGAAGTGCCAGGGTGAGAGGATTCACCAGAGACAGAGTGGGGAGCAGGACAGGTGGATCACTGAAATACACTGCTGAGGAGAGCAGTGGGGAGACAGGAGAGGTCTGCTGTGCCATATGGGTCACTCCCTGGCCAGTGATCAGACTCAGGTCACAATGGTTGGTGGTAGCTTGACAGTGCTAAGGCTGTGACTGCTGTGCCACCAGAGAGGCCCCATGTGGAACTCATAATTGCTGAGTGAATGAGCCGCCATGGTGAGGCCTTCCCAGCACACCCCGTTCCCATTCTGCACAGCTTGTTCCCAGACGATACCAAAGGTGATTTCCACCTGCCCAAAGCCTGTGCCTGTGGAGTCCTTACCTGCCTTCCTGCAGCAGCTGGGAGCAGAGCACATCTGTGAACAGCTGGACGGTGCATCTGGTTGGGGGTCCTTGGGCTGTGGGGCTTCAGGGACATTGCCACTGAAAACTGATGCTGACTCACACTGCGGCCATGTGTGGCTCTTAGAGAGGAAGGCCACTTACCTGGACCTGGATCCTTGCTGGGTGTGACTCAGGTCGGACGGGCTTATGTGAAGAGTTGTACATGGGGTTCTGCTACAAATGTCTGTGTGGATGATAGATGGGTGACAGCCAGGGGTGATCCTGATAGGTTGCTCCTTTGTGACCCAGAGAAAAGGCTGTCAGTGAGTTCAGCTAGTGAGTCTGGGTGACCCCGGAGGCTGTGGGGCACAGGATGCCCAGGCACACTGGTCCTGCAGCTCAGACTGGGACTTATACAAGGCTGTTGTCATTCCAGGGCTTTCTGGGCTATCTGGTCTCTGTCACTACCACTCTCAGCTGTTTTAGTGTGAAAGCACCCAGAAAACAAACAAGTGCCAGTCACTATGTTCCATTCAAAATTTGTTCATAAATAGATGGTGGGTGGGATTTGCCCCTGGACTCTCCGGTACCCCACGGAAACCCCTGTCCGGGCAGTGTGACCATCCCTATGCCTTCTGCTCTCCTGCCCTCTTGCCCAGTCCCTGAATCTGCCCAGCCTCACATGGAGTTTTGGGGAGCCCCCAGAAAATCCACTCTTCCAAATAGTGTCCCCCTCAGTCAGTTAGAGAAGATGCCTCTGCACTTCGGGGTCTTCTGTCCTCGGCAATTCCTGTGTTCCCCGAATTCTTCCTCAAGTGGTTGTGGAACCGAAGAGGAGAGTGAGTGTCCCCATGGAACTCCTTCGCTGGTTCCCCTCTTCCCTCCCGTGTCTTCAGTGAAGGTGTAATATTCCTGCCCTGGTGATCTCTGTGTCACTCCTTGTGTCCTCCAGGCTGAGCACACATCCGTGCCGAGGACTTGGGTGGAGGGAGTGGAGGTGGGCGGGGATCTGCTCCCACCCAGTGTTTAGCCAACACGCCCCACCACCCAGGCAGGAGTCTCCTTAAAAGGAATTCTGACAAAGACCATCACCACTCCCTCTCCGGAACAAAGATGGCGCGGCCTTGGTTCTTAGGAACTTAAGCTCTCGTGGAAAGGTCAGTTCTGAAGCAGCAGAGTGAGTGACAGCGGAAGCGTAGGCAGTGAATGGCGCCGTATCGCCCTAAGATTGCATGAAGGAGGCGGCGTCAGAGTTGGGATTAAGGGGTTCAGCGATGTTAGTGAAGCCTATCCAACTTTAGGTGTTTGGTGAGTTGTCTGAGAACCCATCAATTTCGTTTCTGTAAGAGCAGAGATGGAATAAGTCAGCCAGCCAGGAGGCCAGCCAGTCAGAGCACTTACCTAACAGGTTGTGTGCCCCATGGCCTGAGGAAAGGGGCAGACAGTAAAAGGTAAATGAGGCAGTTCTGAAGGGGTTAGGAGGATGTGGGAGACAGGTGCATTACGTGGTTAATTATACATGGAAGACGTAAGTCACTGGAGTGCTGAGGGTGAACAGTGAATACTCTTGGGAGCTGTTTTGCAGAGGTCAAGGTCAAATGACCCTAAAGATACTGAAAGATACATGAGCCCTTGGTGCTGGGTTTTGGAGGAGATAAACCTGTGTAACAAGAGGCCCAAATCAAGGGCAGGTATGTCTTACTGGACCACATATTTCAGAGGAGCGGAGAGCCTCTGAAGGTTAGTGTTTTTAATAAGTTCTTTATCTTAGAACCAGTTTGGATGTTCAGAAAGATTGCAAAGTTGGTACGGAGAGTTCCTGGGTACCCTGCTCCTGGTCTCCCCTCTTGTTAACATCGTACATTCTTTGGCAAATTTATTCCAACTAATGAACCAGTAGTGATAATAGTGGTGCATTATTACAACTAAAGTCAGATCTTATTCAAATTTCCTCACTTTTTCCTCACTAATGCCCTCTTTTTTTTTTTTTTTTTTGGTTCCTGGCCCCCATCCAGGATGGGGTCACATTACATTTAATTGCCTTGTCTCCTTAGGTCCTTCTGGACGGGAACCATTTCTTGGACTTCCCTTCTTTTTGATGACCATGATGACCTTCAGAAATACCGATCAGGCACTTTCTAGTGTGACTTTCATTGTAGGCTTGTTTGATGTCTTGTCTAATAGTGAGATGGAGGTTGTGGGCTTGGGGAAGACCACAGAGGCGAGAGGACGCCACTGTCATATCCTCTAAGGGCGCATGTGTAAGCGACATCAGTGTGGATGCTTGGTCATGTGGCCGGGGCATTGCTTGTTAGCTCTGCTGTGGAGCTTTTCCCTCCTCCCTTTCATGCTGTGCTCTTCGGAGGGAAGTCATTACCTACCAACTGCACAGAAGGGTTGGGCAGTTTTGCTTCACAGCTAATAGAGGGCAATTTATATATGCACAGATATCATTAAGCAGAGGAAGGTCCTGGCTTATGTGTTATGGGTGTAAATGTATGGAGAAATGTAGTCAACTTGAAGGCAATTTGCTCCACTACCAGAAGTGCCTGTTCCTTGTAGGCTTTTTGTCGTGACTTTTAGCATTGCATGTGTCCAATGCAAGGACAAGTAAGATTCCTTTAAGATCCCCATCGTCCAGGCCAGACTCATAGTTGCATGTTAGCTCTTGTCTGAAGGGAAGTGAGTTTCATTTATCTGCACAGTAGGTGCATTCAAAATTTGAACTTCAGGAGTCAGCCCTGCTCGTGTGTGGGAGTGTATGAGTGTGTGGGTATTTCTCCATAGAAGTGACCAAAGAAGGCAATACTTGCTGGAGTCCTTCAGCATCACTGCAGCAAATTATCTCTTCTGTCACATAGCAACCTCTTCTTTGCTCTGCCCTGTGATCTTCAGTTATACCATTTTCTTCTTTCTTCTCTGGCACACTGTCAAGGGAGGTTGCAAGTAGAATCTTCCTACATCATGGAATCTCTTTTCCACATGTCCAAATCTGAGCTTGTACTTCATCATGACAGCCTTGGGGATGACAGATAGGTAGCTAGCTAGCTAGCTAGATCTCCATGGAAGTATTGCATTATTTCTTTTCTTTTCACATAGCTTTCCTGCTGGGGGATATTTATGTTATTTTCAGTTTGTTTTCCATTTAAGTCATTTGTACCCCAAAGTATTCTAGAAAGCAAAGTCAAATGAAGGTGTTTGAATGTAGGTGTGTGGGTTCATGTTGGTTGAAGCTTAGGGATGTTTGAAATTCATCTGTGATTCATCGGGCCACTCTTCAAAATAGCCAGTCAATGCACAGTCACCACACAGAGCAACAGTGTTGGATCATGTCTTATCCTCACCCTCACCCCCATTTAAAAGATGAGAGCCCTGGGGGAGGGCAAGAACTGGCCCTGGGTTATTTCCGGTCTATGTGGGACATCTAGACAATTGTTTGACCCCCTGGCTTACTTCTTCCCACTACAGAAAATCATATAAGACCAGAAGAGGGGGAAACAGGTGTGTCCCTCAGATTTGCTATCAGGCCCATTTAAGCCACTCTATGACACTGGGCTTAGGTTTTCCAAGTTCATGAAGGAAAGGCATCATCCTAAACTGTGCTAGGATTTAGTTATCTCTTTTGTGCATCACTTTTCTGTTATATTAAATTAGATCCTTCTCCAAATAGGGAGTTCCCACTTTGGGGGTTGAGGAAGGTGTGCTTTCCTATAGAACCCGGAGAAATGAGCCTTAACCTCTGCAACCAGGTAGATTCGGTCTCGCTGGTGTCAGCCTTTGCAGAAGGGATGTTAAGAGAGACAAAAGGACATTGTCGGTGTGTTATTAATGTTCAAAATTGTTGCCACTCCATGCAGTGTGTTTTTCTAATTAGAGGCAAGCCTCCGAGTACCATTTCCATAATCAACATGGGAACGGAAACTCAGCAAAATTTCATGTATTTGCCATGAAACTGCTCCCCGGCAACATAAAAATGGCTTTTATAACATAAAGGCTGTAATTAGAATAAGTCAAATCAGTTGGAAACGATTAAGGCCAGAGTCGGCAAAGCTGCCTTCTAAATATTTGTCTGGAGATTAGCCTACTCCTGCAGCCCGAGAAGCATCTTTGATTTACTTATACTGCTCAACGTGGCAGAGATAATCCTGCAGAAAGCAAATGAACACAGATTTAGATGTGCTGGTCGGCCCTTTCTGCGATTTGACAGGAGGCAGTCCATTGGAAGCGAAGTCAGAAAAAAATGAATATAGGGTCACATTAGACAAATTGCTTAAAAAAAAGGCACACCATGATCATCAATTTAAATTCTTTTAAAATGTGCTCGGTCTTTGAAGCTTTTAGGATGCACTTTAGAAGTCCACGTGGAATAATTCCCTGCATGTCAATGCGACAGTTGATGTGCGTCTCATTGTATTTAAAATTATAGTTCTGAGATGGGACTTGCTCCATGCTGCTTGTCTGACATCAGCTATTAAAATACAAGTAAATCTTGGCAGGTGGAAATTTAAAGAAGAAAAGAGATTATATAAGAAAAATCAGAATTGTTAATATTAATTGGCGAAGCAGGGGACACCGGTGACCGACAGTGCTCCTGGCCTCCAGGGCCAGCCGAGCCAAGGTGGCCCCTCTGCCTGCCAGTGAAGGGCGTGGAATCGGATCGCCAGGGGCAACAGTCACAACCTGCTGGCATGCACACTTTGGGTCCTCGGAGGTCAGGCTGCTGGGACGGCGCTGCAGAAGCCTGAGACCGCGGCCCAGCAGTTTAGCGTGAAGCCGGGAAGGCTGGAGAGGAGCATCCAGGATTAGGGGCAGGAAAAATCACTGCTCTTGAGACCAGCCGGAACAGGCACGGCCCTCGCTTTGCCTTAGAAGGGCATAATTCGGCTTGACAGTCTCCGGGCTCATTTGTAAGCTCTTCAGAACCCCAAACTTGCGTGCGTGCCTGCATTTATCCATTGAAAATATAATCAGCCTAATGCATTCTCTTACTGAATTTTAAACCAGCCCATTAAAACTCCTTTAACGTGCTAAAGTCGGCTTCAGAGAGGGTTTCCATTTCATCTTTATTGAGCTGCGGCTGTGGCCCGCTCTCCCCTCGCACCGCGGTGAGCGCCTGTCAATAATTCAATAGCGCAGCCTTGACGGTCCAAGCCCAGCCTAGACTTTCAACCCAGCCCAGTGCTTGTCAAAGCCTGATGCGCTGTCAATGGCCGACTGATCTATACTGCATGAATCTCCCCTCGGCTCTTGATGTGTCCCTGGGAATAAAAAGAAAGCCATTTCAGAAGTCAGCCCAGTGAGAAGCACCTGTTTGTAGAGAATCTTTAATGAGGCCAGGTCGCGCGGTGGTGGAGTGGAGTTCGGGAAAGCCACCGCACTCTGTCTTGTTGAGTCAATGTGGGGTCTCTCCGTGCGCATGCGGGGCGCTGAGGGCGGACGTCCTTGTGCAGGACTCTCCTTTAGGCAGGCCTGTGTGCCTCGTGCGCGTCTCGACTGCTGGGGAGACACCTTGAGCCCGCAGATCCGGGGCACGCGGCCGCCCGCACTGGACGCACAACTCCGGGGCTGGGTGTGAAACTTGCCCTCCCCTCCTCACGGAACATCCGGAGCCTGGCTGGTGAGGGAGGCGGAGAAAGGCAGCCCAGCCTTTCCTTTTGGAGAGAGGGACATACACCCATTCGTTCTAAAGAGAGGACAAATTGTAGCTTGCCAGTCTGGGCATGATTTTTAACCCAGAAATACCCACCTATTCCCTGCCATCTCCCAGCCTCGAAAGTTGGCAAGTAGGTGATTTGCAAATATCTCCCCAGAAAAAGACAACCAGGAGAGCACTTAATCCATGTTTTAAATGCAAAATGTCTGGAGTCCCAGCGCTGCTCCGATTCTCCTGCAGATACATTTTAGCGGGATTAAATAACTGTTTTAAAGGCCCTGTTCAGGCAAGCGCTGTCTCATTTGTGTCTGTATTTGCATTGCTAATCGACGTGTCTTTTCCTCATGCCTGGTCTTTCCTGAGCATCCACCCCCAAATTTACAGATTTCTTACTTGTCAAATTGGGGTTTGTGGAAGAGGCGGCAATAATGCAGATGGAAAAGAGAAGCGGCGATGTGTTAAAAGCTAATAGAAAACCGTTGCGCTGGAATAGATTCGCCGCGTGGCCTCCGCCTTCCTTCCCTGCAAAACAACCACTTCCCTTCTGATAAGGAGAATCGTGCCCTGCTCTGGTGGCCCCACAAATAAACAGCAGCTTGTTCTACCCTGTCGTGGGCTTTTGGGAAGAGCTGGGGTGGTGGTGGGGGGGGGGTAGTGTGTCGGGAGAACTCCCAGTGGGTACAAGCTAGACAGTCTTTGCCATCAACTTCTGAGGTGTGTGTAGGGGGTGGGGGAGGATAAAAAGATGGGTTTAGGGCTAGAAATGTCTCCCAAATGTGTTCCCCCTTGGATGCCCCCACCCTACATGTGATGGGGGCAGGGTCCAGGCAGAGAGGCAGAGCATGTTGGGGAGTCAGTAGCTGAGTAGCTGAGAGGTCAGTAATTCTGGAAGATGTAGGCTTTGAGGCCCTGCTGTGGTAGATGCACGCGTTTGTTTCTGCTTGGGTTTCACACGTTTGCACCAAGTCTCAGGTGCACACCGATCAGTGCTGCTCCAGAAGCAGGTGTTTCTCAGAAGGACGTGGGTGGGAAAGGAAGAGGAGTGAAGCACCGGCTTTGCCTCCTCAGTCCCACCCCCTCTGTGTTCCTCACCTGCCACAGACCCCACGAGGTGACAAGAAGCCCTCAGATCCCACCTGGCCCTGGTGCACCAGCCGCATCCTCCATGGGCGGGCCAAGTGAGAAAGTGTGCAGCGCAACGCCTGGCTGTGTGGCCACCAGTCTCCCCGCTCAGCCCGGCTTGGTTAGGGAACCCAGGCTGCTGGCACGGGGCTTGGCAGCTCTAGAAGCCCCATTAGGCTAATAATCTCTGTTTTAAGAACAATCACCATCAGTGGTGTTGGCAGTGGTGAGCTATTAGCCTATTAGTTCCATCTGAGATGGCTAAATGCTTTGGAAACTAGACGGTCTACCTAAGAAAGTTTATTTGAACTAAGTCATAGATTGGGCCTGGGAGGTTCCAGGGATCAGACCCTCCCTCTCGAGGCAGCTCGAGCCCCTCGGGGTGCACTGGCGTGCTGATGTCACCAGGTGAGGTGAAAGCCAAGGCTGGTGGCCAAGGGCTCCCCCCCCCCCCGGGTCTCACCAGTGCAGTCGCTGTCTGCCTGGCGTCCTTGCTTTAGCCAGTGAGTTGCTCTTGCTTTCTTTCTGTCATTCGCAGCCAGCATTTGCACACCCTAAGATGACCCTTAAGATCCAGGTTCAGTGCTTCTAGCTAAAAAAATCAGACTATTGGCATCTGGGGCACGTCTCAGCCGTCCGCAGCGACGGCGGTGTGTGTTTGCCCGCGGGGTGGGGCCGAGCTTCCAATGTGGCGCAGTCCCTGTTCTCGCTGTTGACCTTGACTCGGCCCGCTGGACTGTCCTCTGGCCACCGCGAGCCTTTGCGACTGCTGCACTCTCCTCCTGTCCCCGGGAAAATAAACTTGCCTGGAGAAATTGGCGCTGGGAAGGCTTCGCATCTGCATGGGGGCTGCCTGTTCTTTGCAGCCTGCCTGGAGAATCCAACAGCTCTTTCTCAGCACAAATAAGCTCCTTCCATAGTTCATGTAGAGAGTGGCATCCCTGGCATGTAACAGGAACATCTGGTGATGAATCCATTAGCTAGGCTGGTGTTCAGGCTCCAGGTGCCCTGGGGTCTGAGCGCTGGGCTGAACAGGAGGCGTGGATGGGACCCCAGAGATGCTACCTTTCGGCCCTTGGGTCCTCGGGGCTCCAGTGACCGTCCAGTGCCAGGTGTTCTCCCCGGCCAGCCCCCCAGTGAGGGGCTGGCCTGCAGGACTCCCCCGCATCAGGCTGCGCCTCGGGCTCCAGCATAGCCCCTGGCTCCCAAAGGGGAGGGCTGACGCTGCTCTCCGACAGACAGACGGGAGGGGCCGCCTGCCGGACCGGCCGCGGCCCGTGTGGAGAGCTGGCAGCCCCTTGCTCTGTATACAGTCATTAGAGCCCGTGTCTGCGGCTCTGGGAGGCTGGGCAGGGAGGTGAGAGTGAATAAAAATGAGGAGGCCCGCAAACTGCTTTTGCCCAAGGGCTGCTTTTAATGAGCCCGTCCCTAATGAGTTGTCCCTGCAACTAGCTTCAGGCCTAAACAGATGAGGCAGGGATTCTGCTAAATTTTTGATAGGATTTGCACTGGTTTTATGAGAAAGCAAGCAGTAGAGAGTGCAAAGTTGGGTCATGAATCTTTTACGAGGGTGGATGGGTGTCCATCTTGTGGACTGGAAAGGGAAAGGCTGGTTCCTAACAGAAACCCTGGCCTCAGCCCCTGTTGTCACCCCAGAGCTGCTCATTTTGTGCAGGTGGCTGGGGGAGCTGTTTGTTTCTGCTTCAGGACCTGGACCCTGGACTCTGAGATGAATCCATCTTCACACTCCATCAAGGAGATGACTGGAGTCACTGGGTGCCCCTGCCTGATGATCTCGGGAAGCTCACGGCGTCCTGGCCCGGGCACATGTCTCCCGTGGAAGCAAGGGGACCGCGTGCTGGAAGGAGCGTGCCTTTTTCTTTGGGGAAGCTCCATCCCGAGGCAGATCACAAAACCTGACCCTTCTGGTGCACGAGAAAACTCCCAGCAAGGATAAAATGTCAGTCTTGATTCAAATGGAGATGTTTCTAATATTGTCAATCCCGAGATTGAGTGGTACAGATTTCATGTACTCCCTTCGTCTTTTTTTTTTTTTTTTTAGTATGAAAAGCTGCCAACAAATATCTTTCTCCAGTTGATTCATCCACCAAGAGGCAATTTTCTTGGTGGCTGAGAAGGTTACAAAAAGTGCTTGATCAGCGGCCTGGGCTGTGCTGAGGGACCAGCCCCCTCTCCTTGCGGCTCACAACTCTCTTCCACATTAATCATGTAATTGATTTAATAAGCTCTGACTTCTAGGGCTTTCTATCTTTCTCTCCTCCCCTTCAGGGTTCAGCTCCACAGTGGCCCGGTGACAAAGGACAGTGAAGTGTGCTGGGCCCAAAATCCCCATCTTGGTTTGGGTGGTCCACACCCTCCTCTTAAACTCCGACACTCACTCAAACGGAGTTCTCGGAACCAGGCACTAATAAGGTTCTAGTGGAATAAAGTGTCCAGTTGCTTTCCCCCACGTCTGTCCTGGAACCGTAGCTCTGTGCAGACCTGGCTTTCTGAAGCAGCGTCTTGCTCCGGTCTCTCCAAAATCAACCCCTGGGGAGTTTCCCAAGAGAGATCTCTGGCCCCTGTTTTATTAACATGGAAACCCCAGGCAGTGGGGGGGCAGCCTTATTTCAGCCCTCGGAGCTAGCTAGTGATGTGTGTGTGTGTGTGTGTGTGTGTGTGTGTGTGTGTGTGTTAGGGGCGGGGAGTTTGAACGTTTTGAC
Source organism: Condylura cristata (assembly GCF_000260355.1). Classification (NCBI taxonomy): domain Eukaryota; kingdom Metazoa; phylum Chordata; class Mammalia; order Eulipotyphla; family Talpidae; genus Condylura; species Condylura cristata. Next base: position 17,285,818 of record NW_004567133.1, on the reverse strand, counting down.
TTCCAAACGCCCTGCATTAGGAAGCTGTGGTTTTCGTATTGCTTTGTTGCCTAAGGCATCTTCTCTGAGTTGAAACAAAAACTATGCATGTATGACTTCTAGAGAATACTTCCCGTTTGTCTGTTGGGGAATCAGTGGAGTTGTTTTCTGTGGTTGTCTTAAGTTAGATGTGTTAATGTATATTTAAGTCAAACGATGCCATGCGTGTGAAAATGCGGGCTGGACCTCCTAATCCTGAGTGCCGTTGGGCTTCTTGGTTACTGTCATACAAGCTATCTGTGCTCAGGGTCATAGAAATGTCCTCACAGACACTGACCCATATCTTCCCGAATCCTGGCCGTTCTTGTAAAGGATAACTGGGAAAGATGAGCATCTGCGGGCCGGTAGCATCCGTGGGTTGGGGGCAGGCCCATTGGGTTAAGGAGGTGCATGCTTTCTACAGCTACTTAAAGCTGCAGGAGACTAGAAAGAGTGCTTCAGTGAGGGGAGTCAGCGGTGATAGTGAGAACAGACAACAGAGTCAAAGACATAAAGACCTGGGAGGGGGCGGGATGAAATACAAAGTCTGCGTCTAGAAATAATGAAGATATTCTGCGAATATACCTCTGCCCAGGGCTCTGGGCATATACCTCTGCCCAAGTTGAGCTTTGTACTCTTTGTCCTGGTTTGTATTTGGAGGGTCTGGGGTGAATGTCGATATAAGGTGGTAGGGGCACTGCCTGTACATGTCAGGGTCTCCAGATACACAGAACTAGGGGGAGATTTTGCATATGTGTGTGTGTGCGCTTATGTATATGTGTATATACATATATACGCATGTGTGTGCATATGTATATGTGTGTGTATATATATGTGTGTGTGTGTGTGTGTGTGTATTGTAAATGTTCTAATTATATTTATATAAGGAATTGGCTCGAGTGATTATGGAGGCCAAACAGTCCCACTGTCTTTGAGTTGAAGGCCCAGGAGCAGGGAAATCAGTGTCTGATCCCAGTGCAGGAGATGCTGAGGGATGTTCCAGCAGCTCAGGTAGACATGCACATAAGTAGGTAGGCAGGCAGGCAGGAGACGACTCCTTTCCTTCGGTTTTATTCGAGCTCTTCTTGGATTCATGATGCCCCAAAGAGGGTGTTCAGCTTTCCTGAGCCCACCAGTTCAAGTGCTGATTTCATTTTGGCAACAGCCTAGCAGACACACCCAGAAATCATGTTTAATCTGGTCTCCCTGTGGTCAGGAAAGCTGACAGGTCAACCTCACACCACCCGTAAAAGTTTGCCATGGATCCCAAGTTTCCACAAACCTGTAATCATGACGTGTGACAGGAAGAACTCATTCCAGCTCTCTGCTAGGCCTGACTTGGGAGGTTTTCTTTGAGACATAAGAATGAGCACAGTTCCCCACTGCCTGCTGAGATAGTGCCAACTCAGGCTGCTGCTGGTGGATATGCGGGCTGCAGGGGAGACAGGACAGCAGCTTGCAAAGGGTTAATAATAGTGCCTGATTGTTCCAGGATTCAACAAAGGGAAGACAATGGTGTCGGTTTTCTCAGGAGCACTGTAAACAATGGGAGGAAAATGGATGGGGCCAGGGAGAGTAGCAGCTTGCCCGGCTGTCTGGATCCGGGCTCTGTAACCTTCCCCTGTTAGCAGAAAGTCCCCACTCTGCTCTCACTAATCTGGAGCCCACAGGTCCCAGCGCGCCACATGTACCGGCTCCATTAGAGGAAATGAAAGCAAGAATCACAATATTTGCCCCAGATCTGCATAATTAGGACAGGCTTTTGAGAGTTGAAGAGGCTCATCAAATGAACTTCTCAAAATGCATTTGATACAGCATCAAATAGTAGTGACAGGTCCGTAAATCTAATGAGAGAGTGGCCATCTGAGTCGGAATGTAAAGCATATTCTCCACAGCAAACTCAACGCCACGAAGCCCTTCCTGGCATAGAGGGTGTTTCTGCCTGCATTTTTTTTTTTTTTTTTAAGAAAATCAGAACACAAGGAAATTTCCTCCATGGTTCTTTCTGTGGGGTGACTGGAAGAGGCCCAAAACTAACACCCCGATGCACTCAGCTTATAGCTACAAGTGAGCATTGCATCAGTCCTGGCTTGTAAAAAGTGCATGAACATTTGTTGAGTGAACACTCTCAGCCGTGCCGTGGATGGTCCCCGTCGAATGTGCTGTATCACTGAGCTGTCAAGCTGTTTTCTTCCTACATCTTTCCTAAATGAGCCCATTCAGGAGTCAGGAATCTTTGGGTTCTGATCTCTGCCTGGCCACCAATTTTCAGTCGTCTTTCTGAAGTCACTTTCCTCCTTTGCTACTCCATCTTGTCTGAAATCTGGGTTAACTGGGACTTAACTCCTTGTCAAAGTTGCTGTGTGAAATGACTAATTAACAGCAGAGGAGAAGACAGGATTGTCATTGACAAATAGGCCTTTTAGTAACTAGCGGTTCTCCTGGAAATGCTTGCCCAGCACTTGAGCCACCCAAGGTCCATGGAATTTCGAGGAAGGGGCACCTTCATCACCCCCTCTGTGATCGAGTAACTTGTCACTTGAGTTTGTAAACATGGGGAGCTGTTTTGTGCCTCTCTTGGAAGGGTGGTTGACTGCTGCTGCTTCCAGACCCTCTGGGCATGTGTCTGCACCTGGCCCTCAGGTGAGGCTGAGGGAGCTAGTCACTGATTCTGCGCCCACCTTAGCCAGGAGCAACTCTTCTTAATCCCATCTGCACAGACCTGATTTTCAGATGAGGTCACTCTAAGGTTCTGGGTGGATGAGAAATTGAGGGAGGGTGTTCTCCCACCCAGAACACCCAGCAAAGCCACGAATGGGGGAGAAGGTGGAAAGAGGTAGATGAACTTAGACCAGTTAAGAACCCAGAGTTGACTACACGGGCAGCCTTTCCCACCTCCGGGTGGCCTCCGTGGCCCTTCTGGGGCTGCAAGAGGAGCCGGCAGGAGTGTGGGGAGGGTGTTTCCCGGCCCGCGGGCAGCCTGGCACGGAGCAGCAAGGGCGCAGGGGACATGGAGCCACAGACGAGGGGGAGTGAGCTGGCCGCGGCCCGGGCCAGGCATCAGGAGGCCCGTCCCATTACAAGAACGCCCTGCGCCGGCACGTCCTGGGCGGACCACTGGGAAGATAATCTAGGACGAAACTGGAGGGGAGGCCATTTGCAGATTTTAAAATAGGAAAGTAAGCTGAGATTTGGAGACAGTCGGCCGGCACCTGCTGTCTGCCTGCTTCTGCCTACTCAGCGCCAGAAAGCGCTGACTGTGTTCTGGAAGGAAGGAAATTCTGCACCGTGGGGAAAACACTTGCTCTAACTCCAGTGTGCTGGAGTGGCACGTGGGGCTGCATGCTCCCCGGGAGCGACGGCGGGGCGTGGGGTCCTCTGCGCCCGCCCCTCTCCAGTCGCGCTCACCTGGGCTGCTCCCCACCTGGAAGGTGCTGCCCCAGGCTCTCACGAGAAGCGAGGTCTACTCAGCCGCCATGTTCACTGAGCCATCCTGTCACGAAAACGTCCCCCTGGCCAAGAGCAATGGCCCTGCTGCTGCTTCGTGTTCTTGCTTGCTTTCATCTCTTCACTTCACCCTCAGTGGACTGTCTCTGCTAGACTGGGGGCGGGCACCCCGCCACCCTGCCTGGGCAGAGATGAGGGTGGGGCGTGGGGCTTTCAGGCGTCGACTTGCTGAGTGGCCACTTTTAGCTGGGAAGAATGAGCGCGTGTTGTTTTGTTTTCGTCAGCAAGTGGCAATTCTGTGGACCATAAAGAGAAATGCTTCCCGGGGTTGGCCTGATGGCGAGTCTGAGATGGAAGCATTTGGGGAGGAAAACCTAAAATAGGAGAGCAGAAGGCAGATTGCACCCCGGGGTCCAGGACGAGGCGGTGCAAGACGGAGAACAACAGTGCAGGGAGACATTCAGGAGTCTCCTCACACCTGCATGTGGGCAGACCTCTCGTCCTGGCCTCTGACCCGGGTGGGCAGGCAGAAGATGGAAGAGGAAACAGTGACAGCAGAGATGATTGTGTTTGAAGAGCCCCGGGGGGCCTGACAGTGATGGGGAGCCGGGAGCAGGGAGGGAGGTGACAGGCGGAGGGGGGAGGGAACAGACACCCAGGCTGGAGAGGTGAAAGGGGAGCATTGCAGAGCAAGTTCAAAGGCAATAAACAGCCCGCGGAGGACCCCAATGCCAGGACTTGGAAATAACCCTGGGGAGGTTCCAGGTAGGGGCTAAGGAGCTGTCATGCCCCTCAGCGCTCTAGCAGCTGACACAGACTTCAGCAGAACCCGAGCCTGCTCCTGTGCAGCTGTGGCTGTGCCCTCACTTGCAGAAGGGGGCAAGGGAGCTCTCGGGAGCAGGCGCTCCCCTGGGGGCTCTGACCCTCCCAGAGGCCTCACTCCTAATCCCGAGAGTTAGGATTCAGCATATGTGTTTGGGTGCAGTGGGAGGGGAGAGGTGTCTAGAGTGGAAATTCTTCTTTTTTTTTTTTAAGATTTATTTATGCATACAGAGTTGGGGTACAGGCCAGAGGGGCAGGGGCGGTGAGAGGATTCTCCAGAGACAGAGTGGGGAGCAGAACAGGCCGACTGACAAAGTACACTGCTGAGGGACGCAGCGGGCAGTCAGGAGAGGTCTGCCACGCCGTGTGGTCACCTCCGGGGCAGGCGGGGATCGAACTCATGCGGAAGTGGCTTAAGCTTCTTAGTGCTGTGCTGTAACCCGCTGCGCCACCAGGGAGGACCCAGAATGGAAATTCTTAAGGTGAAGAAAGGACATGTCTGGCCAGGCTGGAGCTGGAATGGCCGCCCAGAAGCCTCACTTTCTGTGTGTTGGAGGTGAGATGATGGCACTGGCCCCTGTCCGTCAGGCCACAGGCATGCAGGGCAGTCCTTAGGTGTTTAGGCTTGTTGGATCTTCTTTATACGGGCCATTCTTTGTCATGGGTGCAGAACATCTGAATGTCTTCCTTGAAGAAGTGTCTATCCAGCTCTGTGGTCCGCTCTGTGATGGAGTGTGTGTTGTTGAGTTGCAGGTGTAATTTGGGTATTTTGGATATTAACCCCCTCACCAGTGAAGTGCAAATACCAACTTCCTGACCCTACATTGCTTTTCCTGACTTCTAGTGGTTTCTTTTGAGTTGCAAAAGCTTTTGTGATGTGTCCACCTTGTTTATTTTTGTTTTTGCTCAAATGGCTGTTGGGATTATGTCTCCAAATGCACACAGAGGTGTGAAGTTGTGTTTCCCAAATGAGATCCTTGAGGAGATGCCAATTTTTACAGATGAATCAAATTTGAGAGAAAATAATTAGGTCTTCAGGCTGCCGGAGTGGGTTGGGCAATGGTGGGTGACTTGACTGGAGAGCCTCGAGCCTGATGGCAGCAGGAGCCCTAGGGGACCTCAGTGGGGGTGAAGGTCTCAGTGGGGGTGCAGGCATGGGTAGGAACCTGCAGTGTGGTCTGGGAGCACGAGGGCCAGCGGTGACGAGGCCTCGGCCTCGCGGGTGCTGCCAATGCCAGTTACCACCCCAAGGAGATGCCAGCTGAGGGGGCCGCTGGGAGAGCATGTGGACAGGGATGGGGGCACAGGTCTGCTGCAAGGACAGGCGGGGTGAAGGCCCTGGAGGGGAGCAGCTGTGGGGCGGGTTGTGAGCCTGAGGGGAGGACATGAGATTTCTGGGATGTCAGGGACGCATTTGGTGGACTTAGATGTTCACATAAGACTGAATTCCACTCAATGCAACAAGCTCCTGCTTTGCACTTTGTCTGCGCAAACCCCAGAGGGAAGCCTGCAAGTGTGCTGTTTTCCTGCCAGGAAGGCGAGAGTCATCGCTGTCCACCGCACTAGGTCATAGGGGGCCTCCCTGCTCCCGCAGCAGTGCCCACTGCGGCCTTGGACAGGGAGCCCAAGGGCGCTCTCTGCCTCTAGGCCGGAGACTGTAGCGCTAGTTTAGCGCAACCACGTAGCACAGCGTGGCGAGTTCTCTTGCAGGCAGTGTCGGAGGAGGCCCCTAACTCATTCTTCCCTCTTGCTCTGGGAATGCAACTTCTAAATTCCGAGTAGGGTGCGAATATTCTCTTACCTCGGACAATGCTAACATTTTGAAATTCAACCTGCCTGCCTTTAATTGAGTTGTTATCTTCTTGCCTGTACTCCCTCTAAGGTCAGGGCTCCCGGCACCATTCTGGGGAAGGAAACATTTATTTCCGACACACAGAAGCAGGCCCAAATAGGCATGGGCTTCAGCTGAGACCACTGGCCAGCCGTCCTGCACACCTCCCAATTCCCTAATCTAATCTAACTCGGTGGGGTTTGCGGGGCTTCATTTAAGCAGCAGAAGCTGTGCTATAATTGTTACATGTGCCAGCAACGGTTTGGACCATCTGGGTATGGGAGGGAGCGGAGGGAGAGGGACCGAGAGAGAGAAAGAAGAGGGGACTAGAACTATCACAGAGAAAGGTTTTTATTCTATTACAGAAGCAATAGAACTCAAGAGCGACTGCACAGCAATTGGAAACCAAGGAACAGGAAGCAAAGCAGTTATAGTAAAATGTCAAAGTATAATGAAACGGGAGAACAGCACTGCTTTATGGCACGGCCAAGTTACAGGCAGGTGGCAGCTGTAAATATGTATATAAATAACAATATGGACGAAATGTCAGGCCTTCCAGCTGGCTTGGTTGAAACACTTTAGTAATATTCTATTTAGGGTAACAATGTAGCTTGACAATTTCCACGAAAAATGCATCATTGGAGAACGAATTGGTCCACATTAGTAGGTAGGCAATGGCATTGTACGCAGATCTTCGATAACACGGCGTGTCCCTGTTCTGTCTCGAATGGCCAGTCACTTCCCATTCCACCAGGCTAACTTGCTTTCTGGCACCGGGATGCAGATGTTTGCTTTCTCTGTTACTCTATTATCAGGAACATGTGCCCACAAAAGCAAGGAGCAGATCTGAGGTCTTATCTATGAAAAGGTCCTGGGTCAGTTTTTTATTCACTCAGTGAAATGCACTGAGCGCTTTCTACGTTCCTGAGGAAAGTGAGCAAAAATAAGTGTAACCTCAGACTGATCCTGTAGACCAGTTCCCATGGAATGTTCCCAAAGGGACTTGAATGAAATACAATCTCAATAGTGATACATGTTACTAGTTTGGTTTTAGTTGGGTTGGTTGGGAGGCTTCCTCAAGACACTGATGCTCATGTTGACATCAAAGAGTAGAAAGAGAATAAACAGTTAAAGTGGGCGAGGGGGCGATGAGCAGAACCTTCGAAGAAGGATAGAACTTTCAAAGGGGGAGTGATGAGAAGCTTGATCTCTTGGCCAGGAGAACCATGATAGAAACCACAGGCAGTGGCCAGTGAGGATAACTTTCAGGGTTGATGGGCGGGACACTGGGGATGGAGATGGGGAGACTCGCTCTCTCCGATGAACCAGACCCCCTTGACCAATGTCTGCACACTCCTGACATTAATCATATCACTGAAGATTGTCTAAGCAAGACTTGAAGTTGCTCTCACCTTGTGTCCTGTGCCCCTTTACGCTGTTTCTGGTCATATGTGATCAGATTGGACTCACACAACACAGGCTTCCGGTGCATGTGAGAACGGGTGGGATGAAGCCGTCCTTGAGCTGAAAGCTGCACTGGCGTGTGCTGGCAGGCTACACAGGCCAGATGAAATTAAATGGTCAAATCAAGGAAGGTAGAAAACAGATGTTCTCCCATCCTGTCTGCGGTAGCAGGCATTTGAATAGAACTTGGGAAAGGACGAGGCAGAGGAAGGGTTATCTCAGCTCTAGGAGCACAAGTAATGTCAATGCCTTGTCTCTCCTCGTTGGCCTTCCTTGAGAGTTTCTGGGTCCTTCAGACAAAGGCGGACCCAGAGTGCATCATTGGAGAATGATTGGTCACCCCAGGGACCAGCATCCCCTCCCCTGCCCTCTGGCTGTCCTTGGCCAGCCCCCTCACCCACACAGAAGCCACACATCCTCCTTTGCTCCTGGCCTCCTCCAGCCCGCCCGCCTCTGCCGATGAGGCCTAAAGGAAGTGCTGGCTTTGATGCCAGGCACAGGGATTTGGTGACGGCAGCAAGGTGGTTGCAGTAACCATCCAGCCCGCCATCTTGGAGCCAAAGATCCATATGGGACAAACATGTTCATGTGGAATTAAACAGGGGAGGCATTTCCCAGACAAGCACGTGAAATGGAACATTATGAGCAGCAGTTAGATTTGATGGAAATTCTCACTTCTGAGTCCCTCAGCCCACCAGTTTAGATCATATTGTGTGTGTGTTTAATGTACACACGTATGTATGTATGTATGTATGTATGTGTGTGTGTGTGTGTGTGTGTGTGTGTATAGAGTTCCCTCTGTAACACCCAAATATGCTTTCCTCAGTTCTCTTCCCCTCTTCATATTCAGACAGGTTACAGGGCAACAGCTTTAACTTTACTCTTCTCAGCATTTTGGAATGTGTTTGTCTTCTATGCAGTAATTGAACAGCCCCCAGAGCTGTGGGCAAGGAAGTATTAAATATTTACACAGGTACGGGCATTTTGTTGGGATGATATGAGAAATCTTATTCACACTTTCGCCACTGCTAATAACTAACATTATAGATACCACAGGGCAGCGTGGAGCCCAAGCTTCCTCCTCTCTTTGATCTCACAATAACCCTTTCAAGTCCTAATATTAGCGTCTCTATTTTGGAAACGTCAAATGGAATCCCTGTTATGAGGGGCAGGCCAGCTTCAGGGGGATGCATCCTTTGAAGGCCCTCCATGTGGTTTGGAATTTCTAGTATTTTTTAAATTATTCTTAATAATTCAAACAATTTGAATATTCTTAATTTTTTTTTTTTTTTTTTTTTTTTTGCACTGACCCTGAAGATTCTGTAGCTGGTTCTGAACAGGGGCGGAAGCAAAGCTCTGTGCAGGCTGCTATTGCCGCATATCTGTTTCTTTTACAGCCTCCCACCATAGCTCCCCAATATTGTGTGCCAAGGAAGGATCTGTCTTAGGGAAACATTGAAGATGCCTGCTCAGTCTGCGGCAGTGGGCGGCTTCTCCTTGTGAAGCGAATCACCTTTCAGTGTACAAGTGCGTCTGCTGAGTGGCCACCTCCTTTGTTTACGGGCCTGGATTAATTCCACAGTAAACACAGGGCCCTCAGCGGAAAGCGGGGAGCACAGGCCTTGCCGTGTGCCTCCTGCTCCTGTTGTCGCCTGCCAAGGGCCGAGTCCTCTGAACGCTGCCCGTGGGCGTGACCACCTCTCTGTCATCTCCCCTGAGCAGTTTCCCGAATAGACTTTAAGGGGTGTAGGTGAGGGGTGCTCTGTGGGTGAGCCCCTCCACATGCACTTGCCTGCTTGCCTGCCTTGGCCTCGCTGGGTGGGCCTCCGGGTGCCCCCCGGCCTGCGGCTGGTGTTGTCCGTGGGCCCTGAGGAGACTCAGCTCTGGGGGCTCCGGAGAGGGCACATGGGGGTGTGTCACCTCCGGCCTGTGACACCTGCTGCCCGGAGGCACCCTCCCGGCAGCTCATGCCTGGGGCCCTGGGGCCGTTTGCCTTCTTATCGCTGGTCAGTAGTGTCCTCCACATAGAAGCCGAGGCCCCGGCTCTCTAGAGGCCAAGCGACAGACTCCAGGCCCCGCAGGCACAGATGCCGCTCTCAGGCGCTGGCCCCGGCCCTCCTGGAAGTGCTGACCTGTTCTTATTGCAAGGTGACAGCTTCAGGTAGTGTGTTGATCTCATTTTCTGTGGCATTAGCATTACATCGGGGGAAACACACATACACACACACACACACACACACACACGCACACCTCCCTACTTACCTGAACGTTTACCTCACTTATATCCTTTTCTCCTTTTTATTTTTTCAAAGATTTGTTTATTTATTTATTTTTATGCACGCAAGAACTGGGGTGCAGGCCAGAGGTGGAGGGAGTGAGAGGCTTCACCAGAGACAGAGAGGGGAGCAGAACAGGCGGATCTACTGAAACACACTGCTGAGGGGAGCAGCGGGGAGACAGGAAGGGTCTGCTGCGCCCTGTGGGTCACTCCCTGGTGGGGGATCAAACTCGTGCTGCAGTGGCTGTAGATTGCTTCGTAGTGCTGAGACTTAACTCCTGAGCCACCAGGGAGGTCCCTCTTTTCTCCTTTTTAGTGCAACAGAAGGAAGACTGGGTTCTGGGACTATAAAGGGGACCTCAGAGCTCTCTGGGCCTGTTTCTTCATTTCTTCATTTTCCACCCATTTTCATTGTGAGCATGTCTTTGCAAGGCATATTCAAGGACATGGAGCAGATTGTCCCTGGCTGGGGGGACTTCTCTGTTGCTCTTCTTTCAACCTCACAGCGTCTTCCCAGGGCCCCTGGGACATTGAAAACAAACCCCTCTCTCCTGGACCCTTGACCAGATGGTTCTTTCTAGAACATGTAGTGTCTCACCTACCAGTCAAAAGACTTGATCTTCAAAAAGAAAGTGGGAAACCTTCAGAGGTTCAACATCTTTGCTGTCACCTGGCAGACTTCATCCCCTTTTCCCAGTTTTCTCATGCCCCGCCCAGCAGACCCCCCAGTAATCATTGTTGTTCCACCTTGGGAAATTTGCACAGCCTGTTCTCTCTATGTAGCATGCTGGGTCCCCAACACTACTACAGCCCCCCACCGGCCCCTCCTCCCTTGCCAGATGTCACATCTCCAGGCCAGGCCCTCTGGGTCAGAACAAGCCTCTTTGTTCCAGGGGCCGACTCTGACCATCTCCCTGCAGCGTGTTCTGCCTGTCTTGTGCCAGACCATGTGCATTACAGAGGCTGGAGCTTATGCTGCCAGAGCCTCAGAGCCCCTCGGGACCTGTGTGGGGCCTGCCTGTGGCAGGACTTGCCTGGTTCTGTGGTGCTCTGCCTTCCCCCGGGGCTGGCTGCCAGCCATCCTGTGCCCAGCTGCTCCCTTCCAGGAGGTCCTGGAAGAGCCGTTCTTCAAATACCCCCGCCCCTCCCTGCCTGCCTTGTCCCTCTTCTGAGAAAGATTTTTGCACTCAGGTACCTTAGTAGACTGACTATGCTTCATGTCTCATCGGATAGATTTTAAATTTTATTTATAGTTTAATTATTTTATGTATTGATTTACGCACCTCCCTGACCTGCTTCCCTACTATTCCAGGGCACCCAACAGTGCTGTTGCATGCTATTCCTTGCGCGCAACAGAAATGCAGTCTCCCTAAGGTCTTTTCTTCCACCGCACCTTCTGCCCAGAATGCAGCTTCTTGCTTCCTACCAGTTCACCCCCATTCTGTCCTCAATGTCGCTTCTATCTTGCTTTTTCAGATAGGACTTCCTGGTCTCCCCCTCACCCCCGCCACCCAACACTGGACTCCTCATTGCCATGTGCCCACCTGCCCCTTATCCAATGCTGATGTCAAGTATCATCATCTGACATGTCTTTTATGTCCTTTTCAGTCCCTTGTGCCTGTCACCCCACTGTACCGCAGGCCCCACTGGGGTTGATCTGTAGTCTGTCTCGTTGTTGCTGGAAGGATGCCTGTCACTGAGTAGGCATTCATCCCATAGCTACTGAATGATTGAAAACCATATTCTTTGAAGCAATGAATAGTGGGTGGGTGATAGGTGGATGGTTGGGTAGGTGTGGGTGAGCGGGTGGGTGGGTAGGTGAATGAGTACATCTGGCTTTAGTTTAATATCAGTGGTATTTCCTGCTTTCCAGATCTTGGGTTTTGAAGGAAACACCAGTAGTTATGGTACTCTGAGACCAACTTACTTGGGCAAGCCTAAAGATTCTTTCGTTCTACTTAGCTTGGGCAATTATTTATACTCACCATTTTGTGTAAAAAAAAATTTACTTCAGTTTTCAGTTTTTCTTTCCTTCTTGACAAGCTGAATATTAGAGTGGGAATAAGACTTTTCAAAGACCTGTTGGAGTTGAACACAGAAAAGCCAACCCACAGGTTACAACACTGCATCGAATTTGTGGAATCATTTAAATTTCCAGCAGTTAATTGGAAAAGTTAGTGACATGGCAGCTATTCAGCTTGGATTCGTGGGACAGTTGTACTTTCACATATTCTGCTGTGTTGTGTCTATAAATCATGGAAATGACCTAGAAATTTCAATCTTTTGGCATTCGAAATTATTGCCTGCACCTGGAAACAGCACCAAAAAAAAAAAAAGACTTCCCAAAATGTAATCTGGGAAAATTTGGTTTATAAAATATAATCAGAGTAGTTTTAGAACCGCGCTTATAGTCTAGACCATCTTAGTTTTTCTTTTTTAAATTATTACAGGTCATGATGTACATACATTTGTTTTTATTTTTATCAACAAAGTGAAAGATTTTTGTGGTTCACTGGCAAATCATTAAAGTTGGGAATCATGGTATATTGGTTGGCTGCTTTTAAAAGCAAGAAACTGAATACTGAACTAAAGCAGCTCAAACAGGAAAGACAAGTGTGATCTCATTAAGAAGAACTTAGAGGGAGTGGCAGTTCTAGGATTAACAGATTCAGAAAATTGAGCAATCCAAGAGTCAGTGAGGTTTCAGGTCTTTGCTGTGTAACTGTCCTATCACTCTGCCAGTCTCATTGTCTTTGCACTGACTCTAGGCTGGCATCCTCTTAGCCCCAAGATAGCTGCCATTGCTCCAGGCATCACAAAGAAATGACAACACCCAGAAAAGGCAGGAAATGCCCTTTTGTATTTTATTTAACAAAGCCCCCACAAAATGCCATTCACCTTTCCCAGAGCCTTTTACTGACAGCTTCTTGGCCAGATTATACCATTTTCCTTACTCACACACACAGAAAAATATAAAAGATGGAATCCCCGTGATTGACTTAGAGCTGTGACTCACATAACTGAATGTGCTTCAGAAACCCCTGGAGAGCTTATCAGAGCACAGGATGCTGGCCCCACTCCAGGAGGATCAGACTCCATAGGTCTGCATATCCCCAGGTGACTTGGGGCTGGTGTGTCCACAACAGCGTATGAGACCCTCAGATATGGAGCAACCCAGGGCATCTGGGAGAAGCTCAAGGGCACGGTGGAGAGTGAAAGATCTGAACTTCTGTGAGCCAAAAAATTGCCTGCTGTTTAGTTAGCCACCAACAACTGACATCTTAGGGCAAGAACCTGATCTTTCATATGTTGATAAGAGTCACCAGAGACAGAACTTGAACTGGGAGCCTGTGCTGTGTCTAAATATGGGTCAGCTGGGGTCCAGAGACTTAGGGCTGACATTCATACCACTTTTCCATTTTATGTGTGCATCTGTCTTTATGCTTCTGTGAACCTACATTTCATTGGAACCCACGGCCGCTATATTCTCGGGGAGAGCAGATACCTTGGAAGAAGCCATGATAGGCCACAAGGAAGCAGCGGGGGCCATCCGGGCCTTGCGGAGCTTGGAGCTGCCTGGGTCTTGGGGCAGGAGGGCTGGCCTGAGGACCGTCTGTGTCTCTGAGCTTCCAAGACCCAGGAACGCACCAGCTGCCAGCTGTGATGAGGGCTGTCAGCCACGTCACTCGCTCCCTGCCCCACGCTCCCTGCTCCCTTTTCATTAGCTTCTTAGTCACCTGGCAGGTGGGTGGATGCTGAGGAGGAAGAGGGAAGGGAACAGGATCATTTCCCCCCTCACCTGCTTAAAGCAGACCATGAGCTGTGGGCAAAGCAGAGCCTTGGGTGACTTCTTTTGGGATCTTCCACGCCCCTTGGGAGAGGTCACAGCCCTGGGGTCCAGAGGGCTCCCCCACCTCAGGGAGCCAGCTGGTCCCAGTGGGGGTCTCCACGTCCACGTGACTGTGGCCGCTGCCCACATCAAAGCCAGCATGGCAGGGCGCAGGGCACCCCGGTGGCCCCAGCCTGCTCCTTGCAGGTGCAGGTGGGGGGGCCTGGGCACTCTGGGGGCTCACAGGCCTGGAAGGCTGCGCTCTCTGCCCAAGGCTCTGCAAATGAGCCCAGTTCAGTAGTGGAGCCAGTTCCCGGCAGTGCTGAGGGGACCGGGACCCCTTTCCTGGCCAGCTGCCCACTGCTCCTGGATCCACCTGCTCCCCTTCTCCTGCTTCCCAGCCCTCCTGCTCCAGCTGCAGCCCAAGTCCCAGTCAGGCTTTGACTCCCCCCAGATTTCCCTCCTGCTGCATCTCAGTGGCTCCGGCGGGAGACAGCTCTCTGCTCTTGAGGACGCCTGTGGTCAGCCCCTCCAGCTGTCCCTCCTGCGTCCCAGCAGCCTCACTCTGTGCAGGGATGTATTCAAGTCGGGGATGCCAAACTGTTATTAAACATCGTTGAGTAACTGATTTCTTCTGTGAAATGAGGTGGCATCTTTAGCGTCTTCTCCCTTCTGTGAACCTGGTGCCAAACACTAGAATCTTCCTCTTTCACCCCCTTGGGTCACCCTAGATGAGAGTGTTACCTCCCCCAAGGTGTGACCGGGCCCCTGCACACCTTTTATCTCCAGTGTCACCTACGCTGTAGCCACGGTGCTTTTCTTTCTGTTTCCTAAGAACTTCAAACTCTTTCCTACCTCGGGCTCTTTACACAGTTAGATCTTTCCATCTGGCGTCCTTCTTATGACTCTCTCCACACAGCAAACTCAATCTTTTTAACTAAGTCTTCGCCGACAGAGCACACCTCAATCCTTCACCCACCCTGCATGAAGTCCAGACGCGTCAGGCTCCTGGCTGCTGGTGTGTGCACCTGTTTCTCGTGCCACATAGGATCTTCCAGGAGTCTGGAAGCTCTGTGAGGGCAGTGGCCTGGCCTGTCTGGCTCAGTCTGTGCTTGGTGCCTCCCCGGAGGTAGGCTGGCACCCCACAAACTGGATGTTTGTGGGGTGACTCAAAGAACAGTCTGCTTGCTACTTTGCCACCGGCGGTGGCTTGAGGCACACATTCTGTCCCCAACACCACAGTGAGTTCAGGCTCTTTGTGTCAGGCCAGGAGAATTAGACAATATGAATATGATGATGGCACGTAGCTAGGGCCAAGATTTTTCCAGAATAGCCTATTACCATCAAGCCGCAGAGACCCCCGGCCTCCTGAGTCTGGGAGCACTTAAGAAATGCAGAGTATGGGGTCTCCCTTCAGCCTGTGAGTCAGGTTTGTGCTGATGCTGGGTTGAAATAGCGTGCGTTGGCAGTAGGTAACCCCACTACTTCTTATCAAAAGGGAGGCGATAGAATCGCCCATGTAGCATGTCCAAGGAAACGCGTTATCTGTCGTGAATACATCCTCTGCACCGCAGGAGCTGCTCCTGGTTTTCATCGAAGCAGCTTTGTCATTTGAAAGAATGGCAGGACAGCGGGAAGCAGCCAGGTCTACGGCCACTCCCCTTCTGCCTTCTAAGTAGAGAGGGTGGCTGCTCCATGCTCACCTCCAGCCCAGGGCTAGGCAGCCTGCGGGGGTGGGGTGCCTCTCCAGCCAAGTGAGCCTTGGGGCCGAACACAGTGCACTGTTTTGGTCAACAGCGAAAGCCCTCTGGGCCAGCGCGGGAATGAAAATGCCCAAACTAACCTGGCGGCGCTTTGCGCAAAACCAGATTGAAAGGGGCTTCTGGAGCAGAGCGCCTCCTAGCGCCTCTTGGCTGAACCGCACTTGGACGTGCGGCTGCCTTTTTTGCCTGCCCTAGGTTGCCTCTGACAATGATGAAGCTCAAATTAAGCATATGCGGATCTTAGCCAGGCAAACCCTACAACATCATCACATTCCATTCCCAAGCAACCCCGAGAGACAGGTACTAATGGAACAGGTAGGAAAAGTGGGGCTTCGTTCAAGGACCATCACCCCAGTTCCTGCAATGTTCAGCGAGCCCAAATGTCAAGTTTGTTTTAGTTCTTCGGCCATTGGGCCTTCACTGCGTCTCACCAAGGAGACAGAGCTGTGACTACTGCAAGGGGGTTGTTGCTTTGTCCCCCACCCCCCGCCCCCTGCCTTCAGCCCGCACGTCTTTAGTCAGACGCTTTACCTTCTGAATCGGCCTGCACTTCTGTAGCGATGCAACAGAGACGCTTGGCTGTGTGAGCTCGTCACGTCTCCAGGTCGTGTGTGAGCAGAGTTGCTCAGGCAGGGAGCTGCGTTTGTCCCCCAGGCTGGCCTGGTTGTCCATGGAGGGTTCAGCAGGGGACCCCATTCTCCCCAAGTAAAGAGGGGAGCACAGGAAGACAGAGGCGGAGGGTTGAGAACTGCGCCCGTTGGACAGGAAGCTGCAGAGGCAGCTCATCCATCGGACACATATTTGCAAAGCAGCCCTGTGCCTGGGGGCAGTGTTTGGCCCTCGGAAAACAGGTGAGCAAGCTAGATACGGCTCCTGTGCAGCTTCAGCAAGGGAGCAGGCAGCTCTTACAATGACAGGCGTCAAACCTGCCGTGCAAAGGGTCAATGCTGCTTGTGCAGGCAGGGGTGACTCAGGGAGAAGCGGGACTTGCCTCGGGCCTCGAGCACTAGAGTAAGGACAGTAATTCGGTACGGTGGCCCGAGACCCTTCTGGGCTCCCGGGTGACCTGCTCGGCTACCCTGGGGCCTCCCAGCAGGAAGCAAGTCTCAAGCCAGATGACCACGGTGAGGGGGGGCGCTGCAGAGACCCCCACACATGGCGGGTGTCCTCGGCTGAAGACCTCCAGGTGCACATCTGCCTGCTGCTGTTGTGAAGTCATGTGCTTCGCAGGGAGGTGATGATGGAACAGAACAGCGTCGTGGTTGGCATGCCCAAATACCCACCGAGGACACTCAGCCCCCAGACTGAGGAACGCAGCATGGCATCGTGAGTGAGAACGTGGCCCTTTGAATAGAACGGCCTCAGCAGCTCTGTCTTTACTAGCTGTAGGACCTCAGGGGAGATAATTCAGCTGTAAAAACGCGGTATGATAATAAGAGTGACCTTGCCGGGGTCAGAGGAGACTGCGCACCTGCAGAAAGGGGGGGTGTGGACTTGACTCTTTCTTTGCCGGAACTGCCTTTTTCCTGCTGGTCCTCTCCGCTCCTGACGACCTCCGAAAACCACGGCTGTCCTGCCTGACTTCAGTCTCTAAAGAGTCCTCCTTTGTTTCCTGAGAGCCCAATCTATAGCCAAAGTAATGAGCCTGATCTGATTCAGTCCAAGAACTCCGGTCATTGAACTTGACTTGGTATGTCCATAATTTGTACATTTTGGATAACAGGTTATTGCTAAGAGGGAAAACCTTTAGCTGAATCCAATACATTCACAGCAAGCGAAGCAGGAGGAAAATGCCTAATTCCGGCTTGTTAGCCACTGAGCTTCTGTGAACAGAATCAGCTTAGCTCGCTTGCAAATAAGCGAGCATCACAGAAACTTGGTTGAGCTGCAAGAAGGTAACAAGCTGTGTATGAAAACCCCCGGATTAAATCTCCACAGCAAAATTGCTTGGTGCCCGAGATCAAAAGAGCAGCAAGGGGAGAGAGACAGTGAGCAGGCTCCCTTCTGCACACCTCCCACTTTTACCATTAAGATCACCCCGTAGAGTGTGTATGCTGGTGCCCTATGAACAATAAGGCTGCACTTTAGATTATAATTGAAACAATCAGTTCTTCTCTGCTGCGCGTATCCCGGTTTGTTGACACTGTGTCAGGCTGGTAAGAGACAAGGACGCACTGCTGTGGATCTCACCACTGCTTCTTTCTGAGTCCCTGGATGGGACCTTTCATGCGACGCCTTGCAAATAGCGCACCGCGACTCCTTCCTTCTATCTCTCTGTCGAGTTATTAACATCAACACCCGGGGAACTTCTGGGGTGCGAGTGCTTTCATCTCGATGTGTGATGTAGGTCCCAGCATGAAGTGCTTAGGACAGCAAGGAGCGTTGGCAGTAAAATGTCACGGGACACTGGGACATGTGTGTGGGGGTGGCGTTAGACTCATAAGAGAGCTTGTTGGAGACCATGGCCAGTGGGGCGAGGTCAGCCCCTGGGCAAGGGCTCACCAGAGTGTCTGGACCCTCCCTCTTGGCGCTCTGTCCAAGTTTCACGAGTAAACTTTCCCTCTGGGTGGGTGTCATGGCACCCCAGACAGCCTTCAGGTTGGTGATGTCCCCAGTTCTATAGGCCACAAAGAAGTGATTTGGTTAAAAAATCTGGAGACTTTGGACCTGCTTCCACAACTGAATAACCTCCGTTTCTTTGCTCCCCACCCCCTCCCCTCAATCGCCTATCTCTTTCAGTGCTTGTGAAGACAAGCTGTGTTTACCTCTCTCTGGGACTTGTCAACAAGTCTCCCTAGCCCAACCTGCTGCTTCCAGTTGTAGCTCCAGTGTGTCACTACCTCCCAAGCCTTTCTTTGTTTAGTAAACATTTTAATTTGGGCTAGTTTTAGATGTACAGAAAAATTGCAAACATTGCACAGAGTTCCCTGAAACCTCAAACCCGGTTCCTTCTATGGTTAATGTCTTACTGAATTGTGTTTTTTTTCCCCCACAACTAATGAACCACTAGTGAACATAGAATTTACCATTTTAACTAGGCCTGAGTGTAGTGTTTGGTGGCATGGAGCATTTTCACGTGGTTATAAAACTACCATCACCCACCATCTCCATAAATTTTTCATCTTACAAAACTAAAATTCTATATCCATGTGACAAAACTCCCCATTCTTGTTCCCCTACCTGGGACCCATACACTTTCTGTATATTAATTTGATTGCTCTAAACACCTCCTATCTGTGTGACCCACACGGTTTGCCCTTTTGTGACTAGCTTACTTCACTTAGCTCTACTTGCAAGTCTCATCCATGTGGTAGCATGTGTCAGAATTTCCTTCCTTTTGAAGGCTGAGTGATCCCCATTACATATATTGCACACACAACATAGCATGTTTTGTCTATCTATTCTTCTGTTGATGGACACCTTGGTAGTTTATACCTTTGGCTTAACTTTCTTGACCCAACCAGGTACATTCTGGGGTCACCTCTGTCAAGGTGTTTATTTCATAGAAGGATAAGAGCTGTTTTCCCATTGGATTTTCATTCTAGACTGCAAGGTCCTCAGGTAGACCTGCCATGTTAGTAAGTTCTTCATTGTTTCTTCATAATCTAAAAGTACATCTGCTCACACAAGTTATCTACCAAATATTTGAAATGAGTGACTCATTGGATGGATGGATGGATGGATGGATGGATGGATGGATGGATGGATGGATGGATGGATGGATGGGAGATGGATGGATGGATGTATGGGTGGGTGGGTGGCTGGCTGGCTGGCTGGATGGATAGATAGTTGGGTGAGTACATGGGTAGATGGATGGGTTGGGAGGGGAGATGAATGGGAGGATGAGTAGGTGGATAGCTGGATAAAATAATAAGGGTATTCAGAGGATGGATCCAAGCAGATTTCTCGAGGATCCTTATGATCAAACCCAGTGGAGAAACATGATTATAAATAAGAGTTCAGGGAAAATAAACACCAGATTAGGCTGTCCTTTGTGTGCAGAAAAAAAAAAAAGTGAATGTGTAATGGGGAAATATATTTTGTTTTACATTTTCTTACTTAAAAATATTTTTTCTCAGTATTTAAATCACTGAATATTATATCTGCAGTCTTACTGCCATAACAGATCAGATTAGTCTTTTAAGTATTAAAAAAAAATAGCATACAAACAGATAATTCTTAGGGAAAAATGAAAGAACAAAGTGGAAATTAAAAATTTCCTCCCACAAGTCTCTCTGCAGAGGTTATGGCTTGTATGGTACGGGCAGCCCTGAAGGCACTTTCCTGAACTGGCGGGAGTGCCCTGCCGAGCATGCGCCCTTAAAGGGCATCACCTGTCGGTCCATCATGTGGAGATGGCTGAGCCTCCCTGGGACAACACTTACCCTCTTATGCTACCTAAGGGCATCTCTGCGAATATCCAGGAGCTGCATTTTTAAAGGACAACTACTAGCTATTTTTAAAAAAGATCTATGTATTATAGATTAAAGAGTTGGGGTTCAGGCCAGAGGTGCGGGGGTGAGAGGATTCCTCAGAGACAGGTCAAATGTCAGCCACATTCAGCATAGTCCGAAAAGGAGCTTGGGACTGTATTCTTCGCAGAGTGCAAATGAGGGAAGAGTGGGAAACATGGCGACGATAATTTAACTATTTTGCCTGGTATTTTGCCTTTATCACATCCTGCCTGATATTTGTCACGTAAAAAATCTAACAACTGTGTATCTGTTTGCGAGATCTTTCCTATAATGCAATGCGAGAAAGTGACTCCTCTTTGGAATCAAGGAAGGAGGACAGAGACATGGGCCCAGAACCAAGCTATTGTTCTCCTCCAGGGGAAGCAGCAGCTACAGACTCTACAGAGTCTCGGCTTGAGGACGTGGTCAGTGGGCAGGGAGGGGCTGCTACACACTGTCAGCCTCTGCTGACACCACCCAAGCATTGCACCAACCATTGCGCCTGGTTCTCAGTAGCTAACTTACGTGCCAGCCATATTTCTCCACCTTTACTGCCTTAGGAATCTGGAAACCAGTGTTATGAAACCTACAAAGAAAACATTACATGTGGTTGCTCCAAAACACTTTATTTTTAGAAGACTGCTGTTGCACAGAATACAATACAAACATAACAATTTAGGGTTTCTGTGAAGTGCTTCTCCTTTCTCCCCAGCACCCCAGCGCCACTCCCCAGAGGGCCCACTGTCACCATTTACTTTGATCACCCCAGAGACAGGAAATTAACATAAAGGCAGATTCACATCAACCATAACAAGCGCTCAGGTGGCATCAGAGCCCAGCCCAGGCTGATGGCAGAATTATGTCATTAAGGGGGAGCGGCAGCAAAAGAGATGCTTGTTTGATGGAGTTTATTAGCTGTAAGTATTACTAGATAAAATATCGAATGGGTGGGGGAATCCAAGAACTGTCTAGAGTGTGTATGGCTTTAGGTACAGCAGGTACAACACTGAGGTCAGGGGGTTTGGGGTGTGGAGAGATATGTGGGCTCATGATGCCATTCACTGGCCGTGTGAGTTTGGCAAGTTCTTAAATGTTGCCTGAACCTCCCATGTCCTATGAGGGGCCGACGGAGGAAAGAATGCAAAAGGTGAAAAAAAGAGAGAAAAGGCTGGAATCTAGTCAATTAGCAGTGAAAGTGATTTGTTTATTTCCCTTTTTGCTTTCCTATATGTAAACCTCCTGGGACAACTCAAACAAAATGATCTTCATGTTCAGCTGGTATAAATTGAACAATTTCAAAGAGGCGGGAAGGGAGAACATTGTGTAACCCAAGAGTAATTTCTTTCAATCCTTCAGTTTTCTTCACCCCACTTTTTTGCCACCTTTATACACAAGAGGATTAAGAGGACATTTGTCCTTGTGTTTGAATTGTTTCCTTCACAGGCAACACCAGTGATTAAGAAGAGACAGGGAGACAGTGATTCCAGGGCATAAGTCGAACCCCAGGCACCCTCTGGCTTTCTAACTTTATCTAAGCCCCTCAAACACCTCTTGAACCATCCATTAACTGGCGAACAATGGCGATGTTAATTAGAAATCAATAGTATCTTTTCATTAAAACCACCACCCTCCCTCTCTCCCGGCAACTCTACTGCAAATCAAATAGCCTTCTCTCTTCGGGTTTCAGCTTCACTTTGTAGATAACGCATTCACGTCTCCTGTGCTTCACCGTTAAGATGGCTTCTCCCTCTCGGCTGCTGTAAGGCTGGTGGTCAGCGCCCCAGCCAGCTGGTCAACAGCTCAGGAAGCAGCAAGAGGGCCAGGTTGGCTTCAGCCCTCACTTGTGGATTTTGGACAAGTTCTACTGCTTTACGTTTTCCGTTCTTAATTGTCACTTCTACAACATGGGCATGCTTGGAGAACTGAGCTCTGAGGGCTTCTGGGGAGGACGAGTAGAGAGGGTGTGTCGGCCTCTGGTGAGGGGCTTCTTGTCAAGGAGCAGAGCGAGCAGCCTGTGTGCCGGCTGCGTGGCTCTGAATGCAGTTTCGTTGGCTGAATCCGTTCTTCCCCATCCTGTCCCGCATTCATCCATTATTTATGGGGCGTCTGTGCCGTTCTGGCCACGGCTGCTGAGCCACCATCTTCTCTGGGAGGTTTGCATGTCCTTGAATTGTTCCAATTGATGTCCACGCTATCCAGGGGTTTGCAGCTGGGAGAGATTGTTCACTAAGCCAGGGAGTCCTTTGAGAGGTTAGAAGAGCTTAGAAAAGACAGATGGGGTCTCCTTAGCCATGGTGGGCTCCCTCAGAGGTTGTGTTCTACGCCAAGACCCGGGAGGGGGACTTCTGCCATTTCTGTTGATTCACAGGGAACCTGGTGGGAGGATTATTCAATAGAAAAAAGGAAAAGCCTGTGATCCTGTTTTCTGTGCTGGGTGGGGCTGCTGATCGCTGGGCTGGAGAATGCCTTTCAAATGTGCATCAAAAGAAATAGAGCAGGACCTCCTCTCTGGAGTCTCTGATCCTTGTTCAGCTGCTTTTGCATCCAGTGACCTTGGGCAAATTGCGAAACCCATTCAGGCCTCAGTTTCCCCATAGGAAACTGAGAACGGGATTGCTCTAGGTATGAAGACAGTGACTATAGTACAGGAAACGCAGGGGTGGCAGTAAATTCTGGTGGTGACTTATAGAGTCAGGAGGTCACATGTGTTGGTTGCTTGCAAGCCTGGAACCAAACTGAGACTTCTTGTCCAAGAGGCAACTACAGTATAGCAGCTCATGAGAGAGGCCCAGGAGTCACAACATTGACTTTGGTTCCTCACCCCAACGATTACAAGCTGGGATTTTAATTCATCTCTAACCCCTTTGATTAGACCCTTCCTCCATCATAAGTGAGAATTCAGTGGCATTTTGTAGGCAAAAACTTTTAAAAATGCCTGACTTGGAAGGAACACTTGTAAATATTTCTGGCTTGCATAGGTAGCTCCCCTTCCCCTAGAGAGAGGTGATGTGCACCCCAGCCAGTCAGCGAGACCAAGAAAGTCAGCCACCAGGATCGTGTAGCTCACGGGGTGCAAGGATTCCGCGGGAGCTCGTTTTGTCAGGTCTTCCACCCCAGTAGGAGCACGACCAGTGATATTCTAAAAAGGGGGTTTTCCCCCTTTCTGAGGGTTCCGGTACCTGCTTTCCCCCTGGAAACATCGCTTCTGGAGCACATTCTTTAAACGGTACACAATTAAATCCCTCACTTCATTTCCCCAGAAGGACCCCTCTGAAGCATCCCTCTGCACCCCTGCAAATCTTCACCCCAGAGGCGAGAGGATGTCAGTAGGATTTGGGCTCCCTACAAAATCCCCGCGAAGATGTATGAGGCTGCATATAAATTGCATTGAATTTGGCCAGCCATGGGCTAGCGCTGCTTTTATGCTGAATATCAGTGAAAAGTATGAAATGGAGATTACATTTTCAATTCTGGCTTTTTTCCCAAAGCTCTGCAGAGACGGCCTCATTCCCATCCATCAGAGCGGAATTGCACTGGTGCGGAGTCCCAGACTCTTCCTTCCCTTCCCGGGCAGGGGATCCAGCTCTTGCTGTCAGACTGCAGCAGTGGTAGCACGCTCACCAACAGCTGGTTCCTTTATTCCCTTTTCTCCAAATCTCTGCCTTTTCTCACTACTTTTTGTTCTTAAGATCTATCACACACGCGGATCACAAAACCAACCACAAAAAATGACTTTCTTGTGGATGCTAAAATTGGTGTATCTGTCTCTGGGTTGTTCAGGGCAGGAATAAGACACTGATGCAAATGTGTTTCATCTTCCGACAATGAGAAACATGCTTATTACTTCTTCCTGAAATACATATATTCATACCAGCTATTTCAGTGCTTTTCCCCAAACAGCCCTGAATCACTGTCAGTGCTTCAGCTCCAGAGAGGGTCTCTGAGAAGAGTGCACCAGTGGGGGGCAGAGAGGGGCTGCATTGCATGCAACTTTATATCAGCATTAACTTCAATATTTCAACAGCTCTTTCCTCCCCATGCTCTTCGCCTCTCGTGGCTGCCCCCTCAACATGATTGCCTGGCTGACTCCCCAAAGAGAAAATGTGCTAAGTGAACTTGACAGATTCCAGGATGGTTCCATATGGCAAGGCCTGAGTTCCATGTTCCTGGGATCCCCAAGCTGCTCTCACCTTATTAAGATAGCAGTAACTACACGCAAGTCAAGTTCACTGCTTAGATTTTAATTCGTTGGGCCCCAGAGACTTAGACTTCAAGGTGGAATTAGATGCATCATCCACTGATCCACTGTAAATTTCACCCTTTTTCCCTTTCCTTCTCAAATCCATGACAGGGAAGAAAGCAAGTAAAAAACCAACCCAGACCTCAGAATCAGAAAACCCAGGATAATGCAGAGGTGAGGTGAGCAGGCTTTCTAGGGCAGCCAGCAGAGTATAACAAAGACATCGAAGAGCTGTGCCCTTGTTTGTTTCTCCATCTGCCTTGTCTGAACTGGAGGCTCCTACATAACTGAGACTTCCTTCGACTTTGATTCATAAGGATTTAATTTGCACTCCTCCCTGTCTCCGCATGGTTTTAAAGACTTGGAGAAAATAAACTCCAACTAAATAAGTTGCATTTCAAACAGACAAGCACTTGTGACTCAATAATTAAGGACTGAGGTTGAGCACATTTTTTTTTTTATAATAAGAATTTTTTTTTTGTTTTTGATTGTGTCTGCAAAAGAGAATTCCTAGATGGCTTTTCAGTTTACTTGGACTCTTTCGAATGGTTATTATGTAGATCGAAGGAGAGAATACTAAGAGGGCAGGGAACACCTTATAACTCCAGGAAAAGAGAGGGAATGCATTTCAGTGGCTTAAGGAGAAAACCGTATTGGGGACAGTCAGACTGAGAGATGATGACATAACTGGAACTGTCCAATAAAGAAAGTGCTGAAGTGTTGCTGTGACCGGGTGGGGAAGTCCCTTGCCTGACATTTAAAGTCCTTCCATACCTGAGCTTCCTAGATTCTGGGCCTTCATTGAGATGATTTTCCATGTATGTGAGCTCAACTGATCATCACAATAATTTGTTCAGGAGATTCTGAGAACCTAGTTTTGTCAGTTTTACCACTGCAGCGATATTATTTCTTGTGGGACAAGAGGCAAATTTGGGGTTACTATTACCCTACTGTCTCAGAGAACTCAAATCCAGACTGATTGGGTAGACTCAAGTCCCAGGCATCCTTATTGTCTGAATGCTGCTCTTGTGATCATCTTCTTGCTTATATAGACATTTGGAAATGTCCACTAGGAAGAGGACTGATCCTCTTGGACACAAGCAGACCTGCTGATGACTTCCTGTTGGTGGGAAGCAGAGGGTGCTCTCCGAGCCCCAGCTTCTGAATCTGGAGCTGATCTCTTTACCATCTGTATGTTTCTCCCAGACTTACCTGTGAGGACAGCTGCTGCTAAATATTTCTCATAGGAATCGACAACCTTAGTTCCAAGCATCCGTTGAAATCATCCCTCACTCCAGTCCCCTCGTGTCTCTAAGAATCTCGTCTTCTGAATCCCTATGAGCATGCACCCTTTTGAAGAGCTTACATTTATGAATTGGGTGACCTCTGATGGATGCTTAGTGGGCTCATGGGCTGGAGACCACCAGTGAAATGAGTGGGGAGAAATGTCCATCAAAAAAAAAAAAACTTAATATGTTCAGGCTTATCTTAGTTCAGGGGAAATCATGTCACTGTTTATCCATTCGTGGATTTGTCCATGTACTTAGCAACAGACCCAGCATCTATTATGTATCCTCTTTGTCATATTATGTATTAAAACTAGCACATAACCTGCTGTGGCCACAGCCACACCCAGTCAAGGTGAGAGACAAGGAACAATTAAGTGCAACATAGAATCGCAAGTGCAGGAGTGTGTAGAAGGTTTGCTGCTGAGGAGCGTGAGAACCAGGAAGGAGTCTTAGGGAATGTTCCACTCACATTAGCCTTAACATCTGAGATGCTGACTGGCTTGCTCGGCATTGGGAGCAGAAGAGGACAGTGATGGCATATCTGAGGCAGCTTGAGTCGTTCAGTCTGGGGCTGAATGTCAGCATTAAATAGAAGCAAGTGAGATTGTGAAGCTGCCTGGCATGGGGGTTGCTGGATTGTAACTGGTCTGACTTTCAAAACTGACCATACACATGGGTGAAGGCGGCCCAGCATCTCTGTATGTTGCAGATATGAAAAAGGGCTCTTGCACAGTTCTTGCTATATTTATTTGCTCAATGTATAGACCCCATGTACATACTAAAGACACCCTGTGGGTTTTGAAAGTGTGCTTTGAGTGGTTCCCCATCTCTGGAACCAGCACCTCGAAAAGGGTCTACATCGCCTCTCTCAGTGTCTCGCTTGGTAGTTGACTAAACACGGATAACAGCTTCATTTTCTTGGTCTCTGTGATGTGCCGAATTCCCTGGCAGCCTCTTCACCTGCACTGTCTCTTACACCTCACATTTCATGGGAAAGTGGAAGAGATGAGACAGGGGCCCTCTTCTGAGGCAGGAGAGGGATGCCAGGTGCACAGCCCAGCTCATCCCTGTGGAGACTGAGCCCAGTGCTGGGCATTCATGTCTGCCCTTCTTCAGCTCACCCTGCCCACTCTGCACTCACAACCTCTGGCCCCATCTCTGCAAAGGAGCCAGAGGCTTCCCACTTCTGGGTGCGGAGTCAGGCCATCCTGGGCTCAAGTAGAAAAGCCATCCTGGGGTCAGTCTAACATCATGGAGCAGTAAGTGGCCTCGCCAGCTGGCAACCCCAGTGTCTGCTCCCAAAGTCTGGATGCAGTGAAGGCCCTACGTCAGGGCCAGACGCTGCCTGTGGCCCAGTAAGCTGGGCACACCTTTCCCTTCCCCAATATTCAGCCATCCCATCTGAGGGTAACCCTTTATCCTTCCCA
The DNA here is from genome assembly GCF_000260355.1 of Condylura cristata. Lineage (NCBI taxonomy): Eukaryota > Metazoa > Chordata > Mammalia > Eulipotyphla > Talpidae > Condylura > Condylura cristata. Next base: position 17,258,956 of record NW_004567133.1, on the reverse strand, counting down.
GTTCCTGGACACTTGTCCAATTCCCTTAAAATAACTTTAGGCCTAGATCTAGAGAAGCTTCTGTGACTGGTTTTTTAACTCCTTCACTTTAGGTGTGTCTCAAGGCCAGGACTAAAGGGGCAGGTGAATGATCTACCTCAGGCGATTTCAGGGACACCAGGGACACTGCTAGAAACTTCCCAGTGCTCCTTCCATTTGTCTGTTCAACACTAAGTCTGCTCAGTTAGAGTCCTATCCTCTTGGGGTGCCCCCATCCTTGACTGAGGATGGCCAGGGCTCTGCTTTCCCACCTGAGGTCCGGCTCATGCAGCCACTGTTACGAGTTTGCACCTGTGTTGCAATGATGCCGACTCCGCTGTGTCCCCAGCAAGGCTTATAGCAGGGCACTGGGCAAAAGCGTTCATCAGGACAGCCCTCCACCACGCCTGTTACGACAGACTCCTCCAGCTTCCATTTGGGCTTTTATCTGAGCTGTGCCCTCCCAGTACTGCATCTGTATAGACAGAGCAGACAAGGGGGTAGCCAAAAATGAGGCCCACCTGTGGGGACGCTGACAGCCGTGTGCTGGCCTGTCCATGGCCGAGTGTCTGTGGAGGAAACATGCCTTTGCTTGACCTGTCTACTAAAGCTTCTTAGCATCTTTTGGGGAGTCACCAAACAGCTGGGACTTTGACCAAGGCGGTGGGTCCAGGGAGAGCTGCCCTACTTCAGTTTTCTGAGCTGTAAGCAAGGTCTTTATCCCTTCTGCCCCCGTTTCCCATTCTGGGTCTTGTGAAGCAAGTGTGGTCGAAGGGCGGAAGCGAGACAGTGGGCGTGACCCTTTCAGAACCCGCGGTCATTCTGTGGACCTCAGCTCCCCTCGCCATACATGTCTAGGTAGCCTGGACCTGCCAGTAGGAGGCTCAGGGACTTCCGGGCCTGAACCCCGGAGACCACTTGTCCTGGTCCCCCGGGTGAGAACATGGAAACAAATGTGCTACAAGCATTACTTCTTTGTTCCAGTGATCGCCAGCTCCTTTCTTTCTTTCTTTTTTTTTTTTACTCCTATGCTATTTACTTCTTGAAAACTGCAAGCTCTATTTCCGTCCCCTCCTGGCTTCCAGCCCGGCTCATTGTCAGGCAGGCTCCCTCTTGCCTGAAGGTCTGGGTGCCGCTTGAGCAGATTCAGCCTGTGAGCGGTGCGCGGAGCCGGAAGCTCGCAGGCCACTTCTGCTGCTGAGAAATCCCTTTCCCTCTGAGGGCACACGCGTGCCTGCAAGGGAGTGTGGGAGACCATTTGTGAGCAGTCGTAATTAATGATCTGCTGGGTCTTGGCACTTAGGAAAAGGCAGAAAGCCGCCGGGAATCGGAGCAGCCTCCTGGATGAAAGCTGTCCTCCTGGGGCTGCATCTGCCCGTGGGGAAGGCGGGTGCAGGGAGGGCAGGAGCACGCCCAGGGGGTTCTCAGCCTCCCGGGGGCTCTTGGGCTCTCCCCGCTGTTAACCATGCATGATGGCAGGGAGAGGTAGGCAGCTCACTGCCCCAAGAAGCTTCCCATGCGTGGACCCACTCTGCCTCTCTGCCTCAGCAACCGTGTCTGCTCCTCGTCAGAGCCTCAGTTTTGCCCATGTGTAAAATGGGGATGCCAGTAATACCAGTAATCTGCAAGGCTGTTTGGGTGAAAGTGGCAAATCTGAAGGGAATGCAGTGGCTCTCAACGTGCCAGACACAGTATTAGACCTTCCTCGAGGTGCTTCTGGGTTCGTGGATCGGTGACGTCACGTTGGCGTGGAAACACAGGTTATTTTTGCAGAATCAGTGCACTGATTTCTAGTGCTGTTAGCTATACATTGCTTCTGAGTTATCAGACAGACATTATCATGGAAATGTTTCTTGGGGCAGTGAGCTGCCTTTTGCTGTACGTTACTCTATCTTGATGAGCGCAAATGATTGGTCGGGCCTCCAATTCACTTTGCTCATTGCATGGTTTTGGAATTAACTTACCCTCTTGAACGAGTAGGTGCTATTAAAACCCTGAATGCCCCGGAGGCGATCACATGGCGTGGCAGACCTCTCCTGACCCACCCGCTGCTCCCCTCAGCAGTGTACTTTGTCGATCTGGCTGTTCTGCATCCCCACTCTGTCTCTGGTGAAGCCTCTCGCCACCCCTGAGCCTCTGGCCTGTACCCCAGTTCTGTATGAACAAATAATCTTTGGGGAAAAAGAAGACCCTGAATGGAACCCTCCATGCAGCACCCCATCAAGTACCCGCCATGATCAGCAACTGAGCGTCTCTGGGGCCAACTCCTGCCAGGCTCTGAATGGGACATGACTCTTCTCGTGAGTCGGTGACTCAGCCCTCACGCTCCACAGGCCCCGGTGAGGGGCTAGCTGGCAAGAGGCACCCGCTTTCTGGTGATAACAACAACATTCTGTAGCACCTACACCCCCTCTCGCCTCTGAGAGAACAACATGAGCTAATTTTTGCGGAATGCTGGGGAGGGTGCGGGTGCTGGGAGGTGCCGGTTATGAGCGTGGCCATGGATTCTGGCTTCAGAAACACCTTTGAGGTGCATGCATCGGGCTCCAGGTCTTTCAGGTCAGAAGTGGGGGTTCAGAGAGGCATGTCTGGTCCACACAGCTTCTACTGCTGCTGCTTGTCCTTGGACATCCTCAGCCCTCTTCAGTTCCCTCCTCCTTCTCCTTCCCCTCCTTTTTTTAGATCAAGAGGCAGCTACTAACATTGCCTGCCTCTTCCTTCTGGTGCCTGGGCTTTGTTTGGGGGAGCAGTTGTTAGTGGCGCCTTCTGGATCTTCACTGGAGAAGCCCGGGAGGGAAGAGGCTGTGACAGGCACCCTTGTCAAGGAGAGACACTCCTGCCAGGGGCTGGAGCCTACAGCGCTGAAGGAATTTTCCTTCCTGGTGTATTTGCTTATGTTCTTGGATGTGCTGGTGAGCCCCTGCCTACCCACCTCTATGCAAATGAGTCCTCCCACATGCTCGGGATGTTCTGTCCCCAAATCCTGAACACCATGTACAGGAGATGGGCTTGACTGTTGCAGAAATAAGAGCTGGGGGGAGGGGACAGCCATTGCCTGCAGTTGGCTCTTTAGGCTTTATCCGGATTGGAAAAGACCTTCACCTGCTTGGAGATCTGTCTGCCTGCTTCCTCCTGTCCACTGGCTTCCCCAGGACATGAACTTAGCTCCTCAGCCTGGAACGTGGGAGGAGCGGGCAGCCCCCACCCTGAAGGGTGCTCTTATTTAGTCCTTCTGAGTCAGAGAAACTGAGCCCAGAAGCACAGCGTGGCACCCGTTAACCACCTACTATGCGCCTGTGGGCAGAGTTTGTCTGTGTACCAGGTACCTACCTGTCTTGGCCAGAGACTTGGTGCCAAAGCAGGGAAGTGTCTGTGACTGAGCACTGGTCTCAGGGTCTGGCAGGCTGGCCTTGTGGCCCAGCCCATTGACCATGTGACCTTGGCCACGGCATCAGTCTTCTGTGATTTCCTTCATTCATGTGTAGAAGACAAACGAATGTGTGCCTCGGAGAGTGCTCGCGAACACAGAGGCGCGGTCCTGCGGGAGAGTTCTTAGCCAAGTGCCTTTGCGTCATAAACACGCAGTAGGAGGTGGGTATTCTGATCGCATACCCATCCTGCTGACTTTGTCACCCACTTAGGTGCCTCCTGGGGGCAAAGCTGGTATCAGGGAATTTTGATGTGTGACATTTTTTTTTATAACAGTTTATTTTTACATCATTTTGTACATTATTTTTTTCCATCTCAATTGTAATCCCCGCGGGTTTCCCATCACCAAGTCACCCGTGTGCCATCAACGTAATCCCATGCACTTCCCTCCCCACCCCCTGTTTTTGATCCCATTCCCCACTCCACTCCCACAAAATGTCTCTGGTATATGGTTGTTCATTATTATTTTCTCGCCTGGTCCTTTATACTCCTGCTATGAGTGAAACCATCCGGTATTTTTCTTTCTCTTTCTGGCTTATCTCACTAAGCATGATCTTTTCCCAAAGCTGGTATCAGGATGGAAAAGGAAGAGTCGCTTTACTGGGATGACTGGCACTAGAGCATTTATTTTTTATTATTTTTTTAAGATTTACTTTTATTGTTTATGCATACAGAACTGGGATACAGGCCAGAGGTGCAGGGGTGGTGAGAGAATTCCCCAGAGACAGAGTGGGGAGCAGCACGGGCAGATTAACGAAGTACACTGCTGAGGGGAGCAGCGGGTAAGACAGGGGAGGTCTGCTGCACCCTTGGGGTTATATCCAGGGGCCTGGATCCAACTCACAATGAAGTGGCCTCGGCCAACTTCACAGTGCTGTGCTTCAACCCACTACGCCACCAGGGAGGGCCTGCCAGAGCTTTTATTTATGGTCTCATAGATTTCGGAAGTATTTGTATTTTGAAGATGAGATTTTCTGGAGTTCGGTGTGAGCCCAGCTGCCCAGGAAGACAGGGCGCTGCGTCAATAGAGTTGTGTCACTAGCATTGAGAACGAGGCCTGGAGATTCTCCAGGTAAGCGCTTGGTATGGGTAGTTGTATGTCCGCCATTAATTCAGTATTTATATTCACTGGGATGTGTCCATTTAAAGTCTACTGCGGGCCTCCCTGGTGGCGCAACGGGTTAAAGCACAGCACTATGACACTATCACAGCCACTGCTACACAAGTTCCATCCCTGGCCAGGGAGGTGACCCACAGGGCGTGGCAGACCTCTCCCGACCTGCCCGCTGTTCCCCTCAGCAGTGTACTTCAGCTATCTGCCTGTTCTGCTCCCAGCTCTGTCTCTGAATCCTCTCACCTCCCACCTCCCACATCTCTGGCCTGTACCCCAGTTCTAGAAGTATAAATAAATAAATCTTAAAAAAAAAAATGAAGTCTCCTACTTGGTTCATTTTGGTAATTATACACAATTATGTAGCCTCCACTATAATAAAGATATCGAGTAATTCCTTCATCCTCCAAAGTGTGCTGCCCATTTTCATTCTATCCTCTACCACTGATGGGCTGTGGCTTTAAATCTGTGTAAATAGAATCATCCCGAACAGTCTTTTCTGCCTGACTCTCTTTACTGAGCATACTGTTTCCAAGAGTCAGCTGAGATGTTATGTAAATTAACACCCACTGAGGTTTTGTTCATTGCCGAGTAGTATTCCATGGTAGAACCATCCCTCGATCTGTTTACCCATCAGGTAGTGTCCACTTGTTTCAAGTTGTATTATTGAGTTGAAATGCATGTCTTTGGTGGAAACATCATTTAGTAGGTCAAGTTCACGGAGAGAATTACTGGGTGGCATGCAAGTGTAGATTAAGACTGAGTGATTCTGCGCACTCTTTTATGAAGGAGAAAATATGCTTTGCCTTTCCACCAGTAGCAGGTAACTGTCTCTAACACCGTCTACTTGTCCCTATCGCATCCCCTCTGGCCTCAGCTCTTTGGTTTCCTGGCCACCTATGGACCATCAGATGAGTGAACATAATATCAGTTTCAGGATCATAAAGAAGACTTAGGTCTCAACAGATAGCGTTCTGACTTGTCCCAATGTAGCAGGGAGGCAAAGTGAGTTCTACTTCCACAGCTCCTGCATTTCAAATCCCTGCACAGCTTTAAATGCCTTAATGTTAACCGGTCTAATTTTTTTAAAAAATCTGTGGCATTCACACTACTGAACGAGTGGGGATTCATACTAGGAGAGGGTCGCCATCCCCCTCCTTACAGCCTGAGTTGCTGGACACAGCACACGTATGTTTGCTGAGATACACGTGATGCTGCCCAGCAGTGATGGCTGATTCTGCATCCCACCTGGCCGCGCTCACACGCCCAAGCGCACGCCATCATGGACCCACAGCCTTTGTCAGGCTGACGACGTGGCGACTCTGAGGGTCTGCCTGGCCGAGCGCTGTTGCATGTGCGTTTCTGAAAGACATTTCAGCACCCTCTGCAGTTGTCTGCACTTTCGTGTTCTCCTTGTTGAATCACAAACGGGTTAACACTCTTAATAGGTTTTCCTCGAATTCGACTGGAGCTTCCACCTCCCACGTGTGCTTATTTTAATCTTGAGATTTGACAGAGAAAGAGGTGAATGAGCTGAGGATGTGGCCTTTGTCTTGGGTTGAAGCAGCACTCAGCCCGCAAACGGGGTGCCCTACACCCCCAGGCAGGGGGTACAGGGGAAGTCTTAAATAGCGAGGAGACGGTTCCTCTTTGCGCGCATGTTGCTGATGTCTACTTTTTATTCTGGAAGTTATTCCCTGACGATCATCTGTGGCAGCTCCCATCAGCTTGGTTCTCAGCTCCCTGGTGGATGCCAGCAAACCATAGCCAGAGGCTCCATCTGAACTGCCACCGACTTGTGTGCATAAAGTTTTATGGGCGCCTATTCATTTCCAGGTGGCCCGTGGTCGCGGCCGGCTACAGTGGTGGCTGAGTCCTTGCGGCAGCATGCTGTGAGGCTGGCGCAGCCACCAGTGTCCCCTGCCAGGCTGTGGCAGGCAGGCGTTTACACCTCCGCGCTGGGGTACCGCGGAGTGAGTGCAGCCACACGACCTGTGGCTGTTCACACCCTCCACTGCCAGGGCCAGCTGCACTTGTCTGCTTCACCTAGAGCAGTCACCTGAGTAAGCTGAGTTCCATGCCCACGTGTGTCAAGGGGTCGGAGGGCGCGTTTGTCCCGCGGAGGTGTTGCAGGGTCAGAGGCCAGACAGGTGCCAGGTGGTGTGCATAGAGTCCAGCTCACAGCAATGCTCGTTCTGCGCGAAGCTGGCTGGATTGAACTGGGAAGGCATCCACTGCCCTGGGTGGTTTCCCCACTACTCGTGAGAAGGGCACTGTGAGGCTGTGGCCCAGGGGACAGGACAGATACCGTGCCAGGCCAGAGTTGGGAGCTGGCTCCCCTGCTGGCTTTCTTTGGCTTCCTTGCTGCTGCACCTTAACTACGCTTACTACATCCAGGCATTGAACTTGCAGTTGTGGAAACCCCAGATATGCCAGATCACGGGTCCCTGCCCTGCTGGCTTTACTGGAGCAGCCGGCAGCCTCTGCAGGCCCCCAGCCCTGCCCTCGCCCTCACCGCCAAATACTGGTTGAATAAAGAAATGATCGGAAGACCCGTCCTCAGAGTGAGGGCGGCCCCCGTGTGGGGTGTTCTCAGCGCCCTTTCTCCCCTAGTGAACAAAGACAAACCGTGCATGAGAACCCCAGCACAGGCCCACCCACGCCCAGACCCGATAGCCCGCATGAACCCCTCATGGTCACATGCCCTCAACTACGACAGACAGACAGAGGGACGCACCCCGATATTTGCCTGAGCAGTTGGACAGGCACAGCCTTTAGAAGGACCCTTCATCCACCACGTGGCAGGCAAAGCTCAGATTCTCCAGCAAGACCCCCAGTAGCTTTATTGGAGAAGGCCTGGGTAGAAAAAAGCTGTAGCTTAATGAAGACCATTTAACAGTCCATCTCAATTCCAAGGAAAAGCAAATCTTTATTACCAGCATCCGATAATTTCTGCTTGGGGATTCCCACCCCTTGGAATGGATATATTTTCTCAGAGCCTCTTTTCTAATTAACTCTGCGGCCCCGATTACAGAAGGCCGGCCGTGGGCGGGGAGGGGCCTCCGTGGCCGGAAGGAAGCACTGGAGGTGATGTTTAATTAGAGCGAAGCTGAGAGAGGAAGAGACCTGAGCAGGCTGAGGCTAATCCTCTTGCCTTGCGCCGTGTCCCTGCATGACTGTGATTGATGAGCCGCCCCCCTTACATCTTTATCTGCAGCGCTAATACCCGCAGGCAGAAGAAGGGGGTCCTGGCTCCCACACATGCGCTCAGCTGCTCGTTCCGGGCTGGAGGAAGGGCTGGGCACCGCCTTCTCCTCTGCCTTTTCTTCTCCACCTTTCCTTCCTTTGTTTTATAGATAATTGGCAGATGGACAGACAGACATATAGGTGACGGTAGATAAATTAATAGAGATTCATGACCATATACATGTATAGATATATAAGTGTGTTATTTCCAGTAGCTAGATCTGTCTGTCTAGCGCCTCTATCAGTCTGTCTGTCCGTCTGTCTGAAATACTGAATAAAGCCCGTTTCTCCTTCTCCTCGTGTGTCTGTGTGCAAATCTCCGTTGATCTGCCTCTGTCTCTGTCTTTGTCTTCTGCCTTTCTTCACTCTTAAGATGATCTCCTCTGAGATACTGTAGGAATCCTCTCTGACATCTTTATTATTCAGCAGTATTAATGTTTGAGTGATTTAGAAGCTACCTTTGGTTAAGCATCTACTAAATGCCAGGGATTGCCTGAGGTACCCTTGGATAATTATTTAATAATTGTTCTTACAATAGTCACAATGATTAATCTCTTCCTATGTGCCAGTCCTACCGCTAAGCACTGTGTGCACCTAGTCCTGTTTAATCTTCAAGAGAATTCTGTGTAGTAGCTACTTTCATTCCCATTTTGGAGATGAAAAAACTGATGCTTGAGGAGAGAATTCTGCGTTTATCTTTCTTCCACACCTCAGTGCGTGAAGACCAGACTTCACTGCCACCTTTTCACAATGCACATACAGTGGTGTAAAAAGGTCAAATGAATTGGCCAAGGTCAGAAAGCTTGAGAGAAAACCTTGGCATCTGTTCCAGATGCATTTCTCTCCAACATGACCCTTTGAATGGGCCAAAAGGTGAGTTCGCGTCTCCCAGCGTCTCTCGTTCCCTCTCACCTTGACAGTCGGGGCCCAGGTGGCATCGCTGGCGGTCACTGCCGTGTGGCCACGGGGCCAGCTCAGGCACACAGAGGCTGTACAACTTCTGTCAGTCCTCTGAGCCAGAATAAATTGGCAGAAATATCTGATCTGACTTTTTCTCCTTCTTCAAGGCAGGTGCTTTTCTCATTATGGAGAAAAGAATGACACTTTGTCTCTCTGAGAGTTCAGATGCTCTTGGTAACAGCCTGTGCCGTTTCTGAGCTTGGAGCCACTAGCTCCAGAGGCCTGAAGGGGTGGCAGGTGCCCTGCTGGGCTCCATCCCCTGCAGCCACTTCCCAGAGTGCACTGGTCTGTGATGCTGGCTTCATGTGTGCAGTTCAAAGGCCAGCCTGCCTCCCTAACTGGAGGAGTTGAATCTCGGAGGGAAGGGACAGACAATGTCCCCACACACCCCACTTTTATCTAGCTATGGGGAAGAATTCAAACTATGACTTTCTCAAATTCCAAATTAACTTGAATGAACAGATTCCATGTCAAGGAAGGAGCCATGAGCTAGAAAGCAGGTTGGCACCATGGTTCACTCTAGTCCAACTCTGGTTGTAGGTAGAGAAACAGGGTCTAGATTTTGAGAAAATCTTCGTCGTCTAGCCTTGGCAAAATGAGCTTCCATCACGAAGATGGCCAACCTAAGACCTCATGGAAATCTAGCTATTTCAGCACCTGTGTGTGTGTGTGTGTATGTGATATCATCAACCCATTGAAAAAGTCATAAAATATGCTGTTTAACTGGTTTAATGGACAATGGAAACAAAATGTATTGGAAGGTCTAAGCTTGGTTGAGTTAATCTGCTGTTTTCCACTAGGGATGCTGTACAGAGCAAGAAGTAGGCCGTACTTCTCATGTACTTGACCCCATCAGACTCTTAAATAAAGCGATCTGTGCTTTAGCTCTAACAAGACTGCCAAATCACTAGTTTTGTTCTGAAACCAGTTCTTAAGCCATCCAGCACCCACTGCGCCGGCATTGTTAGAGTGCCTCCCTGTTTCGTAGACACTGACTACGGCCACTCAGTTGGCTCAAAATCCTTCACTTCTGCTTTGCTACATATACCATGTTATTTTGGTGTTGGGCTTAATCTGACTTGATGTCCAGATAAGAAACTTTCTTTGGCTTTCATTTTATTTAAACATTTATTTTTTTATGTATACGAGGACTGGAGTGTGGGCAAGAACTATGGAGGGTTAAAAGATTTACCAGAGACTGAGTGGGGAGCAGAGCAGGCGAGTATGCTGAAACACACTGCTGTGGGGAGCAGCGGGCAGTTCAGGAGGGGTCTGCCACGCCATGTGGATCTCTCCCTGGCTAGGGATAGAACTCATGCTGCAGTGGTTGCAGATAGCTTCATAGTGCTGACACTAACTACTATACCACCAAGGATGCCTTTTCTTGTGCTTTGCCTTAAGATTCAGTCTCTTTGTGGGATTTGTCTCCATCATAAGTAAATACAGACCTTGAGGGCTGAATCAGACACACAGATCATCAGAAAGGCTAGAGGCATGGTAACCCTCATTTCCATGATTCTTTTCAGAGCTCATGTTAGCCATCCTTTGCTTCATGGGCTGGAGTCAAGGTAACCATTTGGAATGTTCTGTCTCCTTCTGTCTCTGTCTCTCATGTTTTCGCCTTATGTAGTATATTAACATGCTTTTCTTGAACTTTCTTCTTAATAGGTCTTTTCATTACTGTTAAAAATGAGTCTGTGGTTCACTTGACCTTGTAGTTTTTTAAAAAACTGGCTACAAGTCTCTTTAAAGCGAGAGTGTTCATTCTCATTAAACTTTGAATAATAAATCTTATTGTACTTAACAAAAACTTTCAGCAAACATTCAATCTGAAAATAATTCAAATTCTGTACTTTTTCCATGCCTACTTAATTGCTATTTCACAGCTCTTCTGTATCTCCTCTTCTTCGTCTCAAATAATAATAATACAGTATATGGTACTAATTTCTAAGTTAATAAAATCTACTCCCTAGATTTATTTAATTTCCCTAAATTTAGGGCTCTGTTTCATGCTCTTAGGTGATGGAACCAGCTCAATTTTAGCATTAAATTTCTATGCCAAATGGTAGATAGATTCTGCAATAAACTGACTACTTAGTATGATTTTGTCTTCCTTTGCAATTGACACTGATTCCTAACATAATCTAAAAAGGCATAAAATGCAGTTCTTTGAGAATCATTCACCAATCAGAATCCTGTAAAAGTCTTCTGTAAAACTTCTAGTTAGAGGAATGCAGATTAACAAAGGAGAAGTCAGAAATCTTTGTATTTCTGTCCATGATACTGAAAATGGGGGGCCTCCTTGAACCAACTTCCCTCCCTGACTTAGCAAATGTAATCATGTGACTGTCTATAAATGATTGTGTATACAAGATCATACATTTCTACCTAATCATCCTTTCATGCTGTTTTCCTAGGACTATTGATGTTATTGATAATCCAGTGGGAGTTGATCAGCGCCTACCCTACAACCACCGTATCTCATATAATGGTCATTAGCTCCATGCAGCCATGTAAATTGATTAAAACTAAGTAAAAATAAAATTCAGTTTCTTAGCCACATCACCTTCTTCTCAGATGCTCAATAGTCACATGTTGGTAGTGTTTATGTATTAGCACAGATAGGAAATGTTTCCATTACCTGTAAATTTTTTTGATCATGTTCCCCCAGAATATCATCTTTGTGGTAGATTCAGTAATGCCCACCCAAATACATACACACCCTATGCACCTTCAACCTTTGAGTAATGTGAGTGTTACTTGGCAAGATGTGGGGACTCCACAGATGTGATTAGACGATAGATATTAGCATGGAGTGGTTGCTCTGCATCAGCCAATGGACTCAGAATAACCACAAGGGTCCTTATGAAAAACAGCGAGGCTCAGGTGTCAGAGTCAGAATCACAAAAGAAGGAAATGTGGTGGTAGAAGCTGCAGGTGAAGGAAGCGGTCACAAGGCGAGGGATTTAGGCAGCCACTGGAAATTGAAAAGGGCAAAGAAACAGATTCTTCCCTGAGGTCTTCACAGAGAGCCAGCTGTCCCGACAGCCTGACTTTATGCTAGCAAAGCTGATTTCAGACTTCTGACTCCCAGCATTCTGGGAGATTGCATTTGTGTCATGTTAAGTCACCAAATTTGTGGAAATTTATTACAATGACAATAAGCAACAGATACAGTCATCATCGTGATTTCATTAGATTCTTGCATTTACTCTGGGTTTGGTAAATTTGCTTTCTGCTCAGATAGAAACTTCAAAACAATAGCTTGGCTATTTGAGTAACCAAGTTCATAAGCAATGATTCCATTACCACTTGAAATATTGATATTGGCTCATGAATTAGTTCTTCTGTGAAAGTGGTTCATGGAGGCTTAAACCGTATATCATGAGTTAGCAATATCAACAAAGGTGGTGGGCGTGTAACAGGTGAAGGAGAGAAGAGAAAATCTGTGTCGCTTGCTTTCTGATGTTTTGGATTGGAGTGGCTCACAATTCCCGTTCTGATTTCACACACAGTGTCGATGGAGGATTGGTGAGCTGGAAACATAGGTGAAGATCTACTAAAGCAGTGAAACAGAAACAAAGCTCAGTCCAAGACTTGGAAGGCACAGTTCATGGAGAAATCATTTCTGCCCTTCCTACTCTTGGGGGCTAGTGTGATATTTTTCAAGCCCACTGTGTGATCGTGGGTGTGATGAGTCAGGCTTATTCTCTGCTCCCTCAACCTGCTCCTTTCCTCCCAGGCTGAGTTTTGATGGATTGTTTTTTTCTGGAAAATTTTCCTTCACCCACTGTACACTGACATCCAAGTTACTTCTCTTTTAAATAACAATAACAACAATAATAACACAGATACCATAACTATTATAAAAGGTGTATATGGAATATGGTGAGAGGACATTATATGCATTGTTTGATTTATTCCATACATAACCCTGTAAGGGTGAGCTCTTAGTATCCTAATTATAATAGACAAAAATCAGAGCACAAAGAGGTTATTCTGCTCATGGATATCCACCTGTTAGGAAGCGAAGCCGAACCAGTACAACAGGACTTATGGACTCTAAAGATGGCTTGCATTCTAGAACTCCCCCCTCTCAATCTTTAAGTTCCTTAATGTTAGGAGTCATGCTGTCTTATTTTGCTTTATGCCCTATATCCTCGAAGAGTCTACATCACTTTTTATTAACTGGATCACATTGTGTCATAACAGTAAATGAGTTTTGGTTGTTCACTGTTGAGAATCAACGTGTGTGTGTGTGTGTGTGTGTGTATAGTATTAAGTTCACTGCCAGGAGTCCATCTCTACCTTTCACCAAACCATTGTCGGCAGAAGCTAACTGAAATTACTCATTTAAATGTATATTTGAATTGTGTAAAGGCTTATATGAGGGGAGGCCAGTACAGAGGACATCCAGAGGAATCCTATAAAATATGGTGTAATGAGAAGACAGCAGGCTGGACCCACATTCTAGACCTAATTCTTATGAGTAATGTGGCAGTGATCAAGCCATTCCTGACTTAAGCCTTGCTTTTCTCATTGGTTCCCAGTCCTTATGATGGCTTAGTGGGATAATTGGTCACTAAAGGTAACATAAAAGTCTTTATAAATGGTTTCTACCACCAACTCCACCATCATAGTCTCCATCTTCATCATACTTGTCATCATCACCATCGTCACCTTCATCATCAACATCACTATCATCACATCACCATTAACCCCTCAACATCGCAACCATAAACCATCACTATTATCGCCATCACCGTCATCGTCATTGTCTCAATTGCCATAACATATATTCAAGTGCTTGTTACATTTCATGTAGACCTTGTTTTGCATAAATGTATTTATAGTCTAATAATGCAACCCTTTATTTTCCTATTTATTTTAGTGAAGTAACATTGGATTGTGAAATTATATTTCAAGTGTGCATTATTAAAAATCAGCATGTGTCAATAGTACATTAAGTTTACCATTAAAAGTTTGATTTCATTCTTTTCTATACAGTTGACCCATATCACTTACTCATTTACCCACCCCCCCACTCATTCCCTCTGGAAAATACTAATTGTTATTATAACCTAAAAATTTAATTTTTGTTTTATTTAGTTCATTTTTGTTAATTTTCTCTATATGTCACAAATTAGTGAAGTCATATAGTGCTGTCTTACTACACCTGACTTAGTTTATAGTTTATTAAGGATAATATATTTTAACGTCTATTCATGTTATTGCAAATGATAAGGTTTTGTCTTTTTAATAGCTAAGTAATATTCTATCTAACTGTGCAAATCTTCATAGAGTTTTTTTGTTGTTGTAACTGACTATTTCAGTGTTCTCATAGAAGAGATGAAAGAACACCAAAATCATTTACTTATTTCAAATAATGTCAAATGGTGCTGCTTCAGGTATCTTTGAAGGTAGGGTAGAATGTCCATTGGATTCCTATTAAAATTAAAAAATAATAAAAATCAGTTAGTTTGCACTGGAAATAAGAAGTACTATAAAGGTTAAAGTTCAGTCTGTTGGCATCATATGTGAAAAGAATAACCCCTGAGAGAAGTCACCTGCTTCTTTTTTCCTGCCCACACCTCCCCTCCCCCCCCACATCACCATGCTTGGCCACCACCATTTGTGTCCTTCCCTCCTTGTTCAGCCCATACTCTCTCTCCAATGCATGTGATGTTTCTGTAACACAAGTCTGATCTTGTATTCTCACCCCGAGAACTCTACAATGGCTTCCCATTACTTTAAGGATCCAATCCCAACTATTCTGTATGGTACCGCTATTATTCCTATGCCATTGACCTCATTTTCTAGCTCCCATTCCTGCCCCCATCACACACACACACAAGCCATATAACCGTATCATCTGTGCTCTTTTGTGCCTTGAAGCTGCTGTCCGTGACTATTTCCTCCCTTGGAGTTCCACCTCCCTCCCCCAGTGTCTCCTTGAAAATGAGCATCATCTCTTGTATCCTTCAAGAAGCATTTGACATGCCTCCCACCTCTCAACAGGATGCTTCCTTTGTGACTCCCATGATAACTTGTACTTAGACTTGTAAAATCCATGACACCTGCTTTGATCATTGATTTTCCCGTATCTCCATTTATCCATATTTTAATCTGTTTTCTTGTGTCAGAATGGATTTTATATCTGTGCTAAAACAAATGCTGATTCTGAGCCTACTAGACACAGTAGATAAGTCTCCCTGGCACACCTCTCAGTGCCTGAAATGAGTCAAAATACATAGCATGTGGCTGACTGAGTGAATAAAAGTAAGACATCTTTGTATCTTTGGAATTTAAAGAGAACTAGATTCTTTCTGATCAATTCCAGTGGATACCCTTGCAGACTAAGATCTAACTCAGAATATCTGCTGATGCCTTAAGCATCCTGGATACGGGAGTGTGTTCACGGGCCCCTCCCTGACCTCACACACAGAGAATTCTGAGTTCTGTAGGCTATTTGTAGAGAGTTTATTTCATCTTTGCAGAAAGCTGCCCAGTATAAATATTAGTCAGTTGATTTCACACAGAGTTAAAACAAGCTTTTAAAAGCCTTTTACCTCTTCTGTCCCCAAATAGGTACTTTAGACAGATTCTCAGAGCCTTGGGAGCTTTGTCAGATTTGGTAAAGTGAAAGTTATGTTCTGTTCAGAAGCGGCCTTCTGTGAAGGCTGTCTTGGGGTTGATGCTGAAATTGTGCAGAAAGCATCAGGTGAAGGGAAGAATTTTAAGGTCATAAAGATTGAGTGAGGGGCTTGAGCTTCCCATTTCTGGATGCTTCTCCATGAAATCATTTCTAGAGATTTTCACCTATGGTGCCAAGTAGGTGGTTGGGATTTGTGAAGGAGAAAAGGGCTTCAGATTTGAATGATCTGGATTATTTTCCAACTCTTCCCTTCAGCTAGTCAATGCTAAGCACGGATAGAGCCCAGCTCAATGACCTCAAGCCAACGGGCATCTCCAGCAGAAATAGAACCCCATACACACACACATGCATAATACATATGAAAGATGATGCATGGTATAAATGTATGTGTATACACACACAAACACATACATGGTGTGTGTATATATACACACGTGACACACGTGAGTTGCATAGTAGGTTTAAGACAAAAATCTGGTAGCTACATCAAACAAGCAAAAAGAGAAAAGTGAATTTCATTTCAATATTTTACTGTGTTCAATATGTCTCAATACATAGCCAAGAATGTCTTATTTAAGCCAGAATGTCCATACTATTTTCATTTCAACAGAGAGTCAAAATACATCTATGAGGGAGATTTTGGATTCTTTTACTTGAAGTCCAGTGTCATTTCCCAGTCACGGCACACCTGACTTCTGACCAGCCTCGTGTCAGCTGCTCATCCCCAGGCATGTGGGGACCCCAATCAGACCGCCTAGAGTAACACCCCCAGAATTGGGCAATTATCTCAAGTTCTCAAACTCCAACTGAGAGAGGCAAGATTTGTTTCCCAGAGGTCTGGTGAGGTCACATGTATGTCATTAAGTGCCCAACTTCCACCTCTAAGTGGAAAGCAGAGGGCGGGGGTTGCCCAGTTGCAGCTGAATTAGCCGGTTGCTGTATTTTATATGGACCATGAACTCCCTGAGAGAGGAATGACTTTACTGAGCACTGTGTAGTGACTAGCACACAGTGTGTTATTGTTCCAGGGCTGCCATGACCAAGTAGCATAAACCTGAAGGCTAAAGTAACAGACTTGAATTTTTCTCAGAGATCTGAAGGCTGAATCCAATGTCAAAGGGGCAGTAGGGTGATTCCTCCTGCAGGCTTGGGGGCAAGCTCTCTGCCAGGCCTCCTCCTTGGCTCCTGGGACCATAATCTGTAGCAGCTTCATGTTCCTCTCTGCCCCCAGCATCACACAGTCTTCTTCTTTGCACATCTGTGGCCAAATGTCTCATTTTTATAAAAACAGTCACAGTGGCTTACGGACCCAATCTGTTGCACTCTGTCCTCCCTTTAACTTAACACATTTAGGTTAAGGTCACCTTCTGAGATTCTAGGGGCTGGGACTTCAACGTTCCAATTCAAAATACTCTTATTGGGAGGTTTCAGTGAACTTAGCCAGATGCATGAATCAGTCATATTTGAGTGTAAGGATACCCTTTGGCTATTTTGAATGGATTCCAAGAATATCTTATTCGGAAGAACACAGACACATGAGCCACCAAGTCAGGGAAACTGGTTAGTGCAAATGAGTGTTGTCCCTGGACAGATTTTCCATAAAAACACGCAATGGCCAACCACATGTGAACATATTTGAACACTGTTCTTTAAAGGCCTTTTGAGTTGAACTTAGTTATTTCCACTGACCTCAGGCTTCTGAGCTGTGATCTCCTCAGAGTTGTTTGGATAAATTTCTTGAATGCCTCAAGTTGCAAACAGTGATCGCACAAGTTCATAGACCAGACTTACAACCGTTGCTGTCTGAACACAGCGACTCATCTCTATGCCCGTTCTTTCTATACAGATGAAGCCAACTTCTTCCCTGTTTCTGAAAACTGCTTCCATATTGCTGAAAATCCATCTTCCTCAGCTCCACCTTTATAAAGCCTCTTCTACCGCACAGCCTTACTTTCCTCCAAATGGTGGCACTTTCTCAACTCAGCTTCGGACAGATAGCCCAAAAGCATTGCACAGTCTCAGCTGCAGGGGAAGTAATACATATGCACTAATTAAAACTACGTGATGACTTCTGGGCCTGCTGTGTCAGCTGCAGCTGAGAGGCATCGGCTCAGAGACCCTGGCTGGGGTAGGACCACTTCTTCACTTGGCTTGTGGCTGAGGATGGTGGAGCAACTTGTTTTCAATCCTCCAACCTTCCATGATGGCTAAATTGTACTGTTGTGAATTTGTAAGGACAATGAAGTCTTTTATTTCCCCTGTGTTCTGAGCATTTCATAATATCCATATGCATCATGCCCATATTCAGTTTTCTCATTCTTCATGGAAAAGTTTTAGATAGAGATGGAGGAAACCCAGAAGTGCATCACACAGTCAAAACTTTTTTTTTTAAAGATTTATTTATTCATTCATACAGAACTGGGGTACAGGCCAGAGATGCGGAGGGTGAGAGGATTCACCAGAGACAGAGTGGGGAGCAGAACAGGCAGATCTACGAAGTACACTGCTGAGGGGAGTAGCGGGCGGGTCAGGAGAGGTCTGCCACACCATGTGGATCTCCTCCGGGGCAGGTAGGCGGGGATCGAACTCATGCAGAAGTGGCTTAAGCTTCTCAGTGCTGTGCTTTAACCCGCTGTGCCACCAGGGAGGGCCCCACAGTCAAAACTTTTTGACTCAACTGGAGTTGTCGGGTCACATGAATGGAAAGCTTAGGGAACTGGAAATATGTCTAGAGAAGCCACCCCAGCTTGAACATCTACTAACTGGCTGAAACTGGACAGGCCCCTGAGTAACCTGGCCTCAGCTTTCTCTTCTGTCAAGTGGGTGAGAATGGCCCCCACCCACCTGCCTTCTGTTGTGGCATGTGAGGGTCAACTACCTGAGGTGTAAATGCTCCCAGTAGCCTTTACGCCATCCCTGGGGATGCGATTGTGATGATAACAGTAAAGATGAAGAACCTCTGTCCTGTTTATATACATCTACTGACCACTGACTCCCTTTACCTACTTAGTCTATTTCAGACACAGGAGTGGTTTCAAATGGAATGGTGATGTCAAGGCTGTAGCTTAAGTGATTGGATCTCCATCTTTCCTTATCGTCTCGTCTCTCTTCCTTCCCTTGACTGATTCATTCTAGACCGGGTCTTCATTGCGTTTACCCTGCCATTTAACCAAAAGAGTGGGCTTCTTTCCTCTGTGTTTGCCATTCTGATGAGATGGTGGTTGGAAAGACATAGCTGAGTCTCTGCCCCCAGCACCTTTCCACCCAGTATCTCCAGTCCCTAGCTCACCTTCCTCACCTAGGAAGTTCTGAAAAGAACCCCATCACTCCGCTTCATTTCTGACTTCTGCCACAGAGGGTGAGGGAGGGACCTCCCAGTGCAGCGCCCCAGCCGGTCTTCACGGTGCTGTTTGGTTCCATGACCCCTGGCTGTTTTCCTACTTGCCCTTCCCAGGGGGAGCTGAGCCCCTTCAGTTCCTTACAGTCCCTTTCTGTTGGTGCATTTCTTATCACACTGCCAATCCTGGTCTTTCCTGTGACCCCTGCCCACCTGTGCCCCAGAGGTACCTAGGCAACATCCATCCTCTTCACCACAAAGCTCCCCAGCCGCCCTGTCCCTGCCATCCAGAAGATGTCCACTAGTTCGCTGCCAGAACAGTTGGCAGGGGTAACAAGTGCTTGTCTACTGGGATGGTTCCCCGTCCTTGCTTTTTGGCAGTCTCTCCTGACTTCCTTTCTCCCAAGTCCAAATATAATTCACTCCATGGCAGTCTTTTTCCAGGTGGTACACTATTAGAGGCTAAAACTTATACAACACACTCAGAAAGACAAGGTCATATTTGATCATGTTTTCCTGTGGCAGTAACCAGATTCAACATCTTTCTACAAGTGAGGTGAATGCAAGCCAGCAGATACTTATCATGTCAACCCCTGACTGCAAAATGCAGAGCAGAGGGAAATGTTAAAGAGGAATAATCCTGCCCTTAAGGAGTTTACAATCTTATCAGAGTTTCAGGAGGCTCACGGAGGAAAAGTGGGTCATTAAAACACACTCTCATGCTTGGTTCCATGAAGTCAGTGGAAGCTGCAGGAGGCAGGCAAGTAATAGCCCCTGGGGCTCCGTCGGCCAGGTCTGGCTAGCCGGGCTCGAGAAGGGGCCAAAGAAATGTGGATTACAAGAGGAACCTGTTCTGACTGTCCCAGTCCACGGCAGTGGGTCTGTTTCTTGCCTTAGTTTCTGTCTGGAATAGTTACTGCTTCCATCACTAGAAATTTTCATTCTCTGTCACCGCATCCCAATGGAGATAGTGTTTGCTCTTTTTCTACCATGATGGCTTGATGGCCCAATTTTCCAAATCTAATCGCAGACCCCTGTGATGGCCTATGGATGTTTCCCTGGTCACGTCCACAGTGGGGCTGGCATTTCTCTAGGCTCCTCTGCACTGTCTGTCTAGAGAATCACCTCCTCTCTTACACAGAAAGTCGCCTGCACCAAATCTATCAATTTCCCATTTTAGAAGCAAGCAGAGAATCCTCTGGATAGCTGTGATGGCACAGGTAACTGGTGATATTATCCCAAATCATATCTGCAGGGTAACTGTTCACAATCTATTTAAGGGAACAGAATCTATCCTTTCCTTCTGTGGGTTTGGCTAAGTGTCGTTGTATTCGCAATGGTGCAAGTCATTGAAATTCACCTTGAATAGGAATTTGACACTGATGTTACCCTGGTTGGTGGTAGCGTGACACCTTTTTTCCCTTCTTTAGAAAAGAGCTGGCTGTGAAAGGTGAGAGACTGTGAAAAACAGAAGCCCAGCTCGGGCCTGGAGATCTCCTCCTTCCCCAGAAGGCCAAGAATCCTAGCTGAATCCCAATTTTAAAAGCATTGTCTGTCCCTTCCCTCATGAAAACAATTTTTGCTAATAGTTGTCTGCTTGGCTCAATTTCCGACTTATTCGTCTGCCCATGTGTGATGGTGGAAGGCAGTGCCGTCCTCAGGAGTGGCAGTGGGGACTACGCAAGGTGGTGGTAGCAGAGGACGCTGAGCAACTGAACCTAACTGCTGGTTAATGATGCCTGTTTCCTGGTTGTGACAGTGGACTGTGGGTATGGAAGGAGTCGCTTTCATCACGGGCCCTATGTGAGGGCATACGGGCACTTCCCCTCATTTGTTTTCAACTTCCCACTTGGAGTCAGAATTGGACTGGCATGAATATGCGTGTTATCAAGCACTGTTGGGGTGACCTTGGATGATTCGCTTAGCCTCACATAGCCACCCATCCCTATAGCAATCAGAGACAATAATTGTGTTTATACGGTGGGCGGTGGGGTTCTCAGGTGTATTGCGCAAGTTACATTTATAGAGCATTTAAGAGTGGCAGGGACAGGCTGAGAGTCCCTGTATCATACTGTCATTATCAGTAATATTATAATTGCCATCCTCATTCTCATTGGCATTATTCACCCACTCTGGGTCTGGATATTGGCATGCAGGAATGAGAGCTCATAACTTTCTGGTAACCCCCAACTTTGGCTAGGACACAAAAGGTATTTATCAGAACATCTTAGAAAATGTTTTATGATTGAACTGTTATACCTTGCAAATATCGTTCCTTCTTTTAGCCAACAAAAGCCAGGCATAGCCTCCTTGAAAGAACCTCAGCTTTGGGGTCAGCATCTGCCACTAACTAGCTTCAAGATCTTTTGCTTCCTTAGCTGTGAGAGGGGAGCAATAAACATTTGTTTCCTGCAGAGATAAACTTAGATAACACATATAAAGTGACTGGCGTTACCTGGCACTGAGTGAGCTCAATAAATACCAGCTACTTCTTATTAATAATCAGCGACACTAAGTCATTCACATCTATTTCACATATAGACGGGCCAAGCCCTATGTTGCGTGACTTTTCATCAAGGAATCATTCTGTACGGTTGGTGTATTCCAAGAGAGATGCTTTACAACAGTCGGAGCAGCATTTGATGGTTTGACCTTGTTTCTCAGCAGGCAGAGCTGCTGGGTGAATGAAAGCCTGCCTCACTGCTGGTGGAATAAAGGGAGTAGCTTGGAAACTCACTTTTCATTCAACAAACATTTCAAGTGTGTGCACACGTGTGTGTGAGAGAATGTGTGTGTGTGCCACTGTTTGAAATACTGGAGACAAAACAATGGAGAAGAGTGAGGTCCCTGTCCTCATGGAGTTAACAGTCTAGTTGGGGACGGACATCGAAATGCATGGAGTGGAAATGCACATCTAAGGGCAAGCAGAATCGGATCCAACATCAACATTGATGAGGGTTTTTAAAGACCAGCCTGGGCCCTCGGGGAGTGCGGGGCAGAGGTGAACAGCACTAGAAAACCCATTTTCTTAAGTGCCTGCTGTTGTTGGTTGGCAACTTCGCCGGCTCTAGAGGCTGCTAATTTCCCTTTGGAAAAACCACCCAATAAGCAACCGGCTCAACACTCTCACTTGCACAAAGTGCCATAAATATTTGATTGTCACTAACTTTTAAGGAGTTGAGGAAAACAACCTTCTGTGATTCCAAATGGAAGATCAGGATGGAACATTTTGCAAACATGACACCTCGTCCCCACAAGCCCGCCGCCCACTCGGCTGGTTTGTACTTCTGGGGCTGGTGTCTGTCAGTGACAGTGAGGTGGCTTCTGGCCTCTCCCTCTGCTTCCCCATGGAGGCCAGAGAGTGAGAAGAAACAAGTGGCTTTCATTTGATTCTATGACATGGATTCTTACTATATTTGTTGGCTGGTTGTGTATTTGTTTTGTGAGGTATGATGTCAGAGGTCTTTGTTCAAGAGATGCTTTTCTGGAAGCATATGCAGTCAGGAGCCAAGGTGTGTGTGTTTACCTAGCTGAGGCCATCTCCAGATGTGTAAGACTGCAGAGCTTCAGCTTCTGACAAGTCAGGGTAAGGAGCACTTGCTAACTGTGTGACTGTAAGGAAACAATCCCTCCTCCCTTGGAAGGGAATAATAGTTTCTAACATGTTGAGTGCTTATTAGTTAAAGAAACACAGGCAAAGACACTTTGCTGAATGATTGTCCTTGGCAGTTAGAGCTATGAGTGGGGCACAGTGTTCAAGAAGAGGTTTTTTCTTATCATTAAGATCATCATCATCTTCATCTTCACCCTCACCCCCACATGCCATCCCCATCACCACCACCACCTTCATCATCATAACCGCCATCTTCGCCTTCATCACCATCATCCATCCCCATCACCACCATCACCTTCATCATCATCATAACCTCCATCTTCACTTTCATCACCATCATCCATCCCTATCACCACCCTCTTCACCTCATCATCATAACCTCCATCTTCATTTTCACCTTCATCACCATCATCCATCCCCATCACCACCATCACCTTCATCATCATAACTGCCATCTTCACCTTCATCACCATCATCCATCCCTATCACCACCCTCTTCACCTCATCATCATAACCTACATCTTCACCTTCATCACCATCATCAGTCCCCGTCACCACCCTGTTCACTCTCATCACCACCATGAGCCCATCTTTATC
This sequence comes from Condylura cristata, assembly GCF_000260355.1. Lineage (NCBI taxonomy): Eukaryota > Metazoa > Chordata > Mammalia > Eulipotyphla > Talpidae > Condylura > Condylura cristata. The sequence continues at coordinate 17,235,990 of NW_004567133.1, read as the reverse complement.
TCCATCTTGACTTTCATCGTTGTCATCATTATTGACATCTTCATCTTAGTCTAAAGATTGAAGGACAGGAATTCAGCGAGACCAGATTGTGTTCAACTTCTGGTTCTGCTGCCCCTTACCGAGTGTTCTAGATCCCAGAGTGGAAAACATTTTCTCGAACACTTGATGTTTCAGTTATCGTTAACTGTTACTAAGTTAACCTTAATGCCTTCCTGGCAAGCATTGGTATGAGGACTAGCATTCCTTGCCAAATAGGTGAGTTCCCAGTACACCTACCTACCTCTGGCATTCCACTGGGCCAGAGAGGAGGCTCATTTCTTCCCCACAAGAGGATATAAATGCTCGTGGGACTTTCTAAATTATAATACATTGGGAAGAGGACTATGAGTTATGCATATTTATGAGCGAGGAAACTGAGACAAAGGAGCCTGAGTAAGTTGCCTTTGTGTTTCTGGCTCCTCCTAGATGACTTGGATCCTTAAGTCACAACACTACTAAAAAGTGTAGATGATAGCAAACACTGAAGATGACCTCATGAGGTGTTTTTCTTTTATTTATTTGCCTACAATCCATGAAAGCTTTTACACTGCAACCCAACTCATTCACATATGTTTCATGAAACAACACTATTCCTCCCTGTTATTTTCCATTGTCGCATGGTTTAGTTTATTTAAAGCCGTGGTGATAACCCCTCCATGGATTGGCCATCAACGTATCACATCACTTTTTTGTAAAACAGCATTTCCCCCAGAACTATGTATAAGATTCACCTGGACACACCTTGCCCAGAACACCCGGGTGGATCCCATCAAGGGAAACTGGGGGCCAGTAGATCTGGCTGTAGTCCTAGTGCCTTGTTTTCTCTTGTTTTGTTAAAGAAAATACCCTAAAAGACTGACTGTCCACTGGTTAAGGACCAAGGTCCTATTTTATCTCTGATTGTTTCCACGCTCTTTCAAGGGCGTGGTTTGTTTTCTTGTTCCTGAGTCCTTTGCCAATCTCCAGAAACTGCTTCCCGGGAATTTGCCTCGTAGTCTCGACCCCTTCCCACACTGAAGGGGTGAATTTCCATTTGGCAGTGGGCACAAGGTTCATGGTCGCGTCTTGAGCCTGTGCTGGACAGGACGCACAGGTCAGCAGTGCTGTGGCACAGACTCATTAGCCCCCCCCACCCCCCAGTAATAAGCATTAGAAGCTGCTTATTCTACCCTGCATTAACCGGTCTTGGGAAGGGAAGCCTGGTTCAAATACTGCTTATCCTGTGTTTAGAGCTCGGAATTATGAAAAATTCTCCCAGGGGCTCCCCTGGCTACTTCCAAGACAGTCCAGCAGGAAGGTTGAATTCTTCCAGGCTGCCTCTCTTGCCCTCACTTTCTCCGCCATTCTACAATTTATTGCCAGTTTAATCACGGCAGAAATCCCACCATTCCCTCCAGCACCCTCCCCCCTTTCATTGCAAGGCATCTGGGCGATAAACAGCTGTCCACTGGATGGGCGATGAGACTCTGGAAATTCTCTCTTGACGCACAAGAAAGACAGGACCAAATAAAAATGGGAAGTGTTTTGACATTTTACTCCAGATATTGTACTTTTAGTCATAAAGGAAGAGCAAAGTAAGTATTTGTAGCTGTAACTAAAGAGGCAGCATTTGGCATGAAAATCACTGGGGATTTTTTTCTACCAGGCTTTATTTTTGCTTGGAGGGAGAGGAGAAAATATAACAAAGAACGAGGAAGAGACAGAAATTCAAGAACAGGAGAAAGCCAGTCCCCGCTCTTCCCTTCCACAGCACTGATCACCCCGGCACTTAGGGGTCACCCTCTGGGTGGCCTCGCCACACTTAACTGCCGGTCCATGGGGACAAAAGAAACCTCTGGGCTCGCTCCACAGGTCTCCAAACGTGATGAGTGAACCATTCACCTGGTGCCTCCGGTGAGCTGGGTCCTGTGCGTGCTGCCTTTAGGGTGATTTAATGTTCCTTTGGATTCACACGATGACTCCACGAAGTCACTCATGACTCCACGAAGTCACTCATGACCCCCGTTCAACAGAAGCAAAAAAATGGAGCCCCGTGGCTAACACTTGCCTGAGACCACACAGCTGGTCTGCAAAGAGGTTGGCTTCCAAACCTTGCCATGAGCTGGCACGTTGCTAAAAATGATTCCGTCTGGGGTGGTCTGGCGTGTTGATTTTCCTATGTGCATCCTTTCTCTCTCTGAACTCGGCCTCCAGCCCTCCTCTCTCTCTCCCCCTCCTTCACCGCTGTCCTTCCTGCCGACCGCTTAGAAATATGGAATGAAGTGGGGTAGTAGTCAGCTCCTGGGTGCATTCCATAACTTTGTTGCATGCCATATATTTAGTTTCATAATGAAAACTCCCAGCTCCAGGCAATGCATAGGATAGCATTTCTAATGTTTTTTAAACAGCTATTAATGTAGCTGAGCACTGTTTGTGCGCGCGCATGTGTGTGTGTGTGTTCTCTCTTCTCTGTATAAATCATCCACTGAGTGTGGTTTCTGAAACGGAGATGAGGAGCCAGAGGAGGGGCGAACTGTGATTGACGGGCCAGCCCGGGCTCCTGGAAAGTCCCATCTGGGGCTGGTTTGGGGAGCAGTCAGATGTTGAGGGGGAGGTCAGCCAGGCGTCCTCAGCTCCCCCTCCTTCAACACCCCAGCCATCCACACGCTGCACACACCCGCGCTGGTAATTGAGGCTTGCTTTGGGCAGATGCTTTGTGGAGTGGGACTAGAACAGCTGCTAAGTTTATGGAGGAGAAAGGAAGCGGGATGGTGCAGCAGGTATTTCTGCCTGTTTTATTTTTCATTGGAAATTGCGATTTGAGTGATGCTGAATCCTGTCCTTGCGTGAAGTCTGAGCTGTCTGCTAAGCACTGTGCTCCTGCATCCCTGCACCCTGCGGGGTGGGGTGGGGGTGGGGGTTGCAGCCGCGTGTGTGAGGGAGAGTGTATGTGTGTGCACGCTAGCCTTCTGTTTGATGTGCCCAACGGAGCAGTTCTTAGAACCAGCAGGGTAATGGTGATATTCTGCATTTCCCTCTTCGTTCCCATGCCCCTGGGCACGGTGCTGTTTAGAGCCTCGCTCTGCACTGGAGGCTTTCTCTGAGTGTGTGTTGTTTGTTGCCAGAGAAGTACAACAGTGCACAGCACTAAACTCAAGCAAAGCAGAGTGTCAGCAAGACCACTCGCTGTGGGCAGCACCGGGAGGCTGGTTCTCCCTCGATGGGGGCGTAGGGGCGGGCCCTGGGCTGGCCTCACGGCTCTGCTTGGCCATGTGGACACACCATCAGCTGGATTGTGAGGGCTGGATGGTGCCTGTGCGAGTCTTCACATCAGCGCTGCGTTAATGCACAGGAGGTCGGGGATGGGGACAGAAAAAATGGCCAGAGAGTAAATAATTTCCTGAGGCAAAGGGAGCGTTGGGCCTCAAGCAGTTTGACGATGAGAACTGGGAAAAATAGGGAAGGCGACCTGATGAACGACAGAAAACAAAAATAAACTTTTGGACCAAAAGACCAATCGATGATAACCAGAAGGGGCAGCATTCAGTATCAGGGCCTGGGGAACCGGGGAAAGGGGGTTCCTGCAGGGGAGGACGGGGGTCCTTAATGTGTGCATTTAATGTGGCTTCTCCATGATGCACCCCTGAAACTTAGAGATGTCATAATGCAACTTCAGTCGAAAATAAAAGTAAAGACTGTGTTGGGGAGACACGAAGAGAGGGGGATGCTTGATGGGGTTGAGACCACCTTGGCAGTGAGGGAAGCTGCCCTTTCTCTCCTTGGGCAAATGGACATTCTGACAGAAGAGAACAGACCGGTTGTTCCTGCCTCTCGAGGGCTCCTTCTCCGCTGAGGAGGTGTTTGTGTGAGATTTGGAGCCAGAATGTTTTGCAAAGTCAAATGGCTTCTTTGTTCTTTTCTGAGTTTCCCACAACTACTTCATTAAACCACTCTGGGTGATGACAGAAGAGAAATGAATAGGGGAAAAAAGAAAAAAAATAGGAAGCCTCTGCTTGGCTCCTGAGCCCACCTCAGAGACGAAGTGGGGACTCTGGGATGTTTCAGAAGCCAGAGACCGCGCCTGCTGCCTGAGCATGGATTTCCGGGGTCCACGCTGTTCAGTCGTCAGATTATGATGTTTCTCTTAAAATAGCAATGATATCCTGACTATTTCATGCTTCTGTAAAATATTTAAATTGGAATGGCTTATTTTTTATTTATTTTTTTTTTTTGCTTCGGTGAATCAGACTTGGTTGCGTCTTAGTAATCCTTTTGCTTCTGGTCCCCTGGCACAAGCTGCCTGTGGGGGTGCAGGGTCATGAGGGAGTTGGGCTCCCTCCTGGATCTGGGCTGTTCTAATGGACAGAGCTTTGGTGCTGAGGACAAAGGACTTTCCTCCATGTGGACCCCAGTGGATGCTCTAAAATTCAAGCTTCTGCCCAGTGCTGTAGCAATAGTGGGTTTCAAATCCTGAGGTCTTGGGTGTTTGTTTTTTTTTTTTTTTCCATTTGTGCAGCAACCCAAGAAAATCTAGACACTGGAAATTAGATGTTAGGTTTGCAGAGTCTTGATGCACTGGCTGGGTGATGTGGGGGATGAGGCAGGCAGAGCACAGTGATCCTCCCCTCTCGCTCAGAGCCCCCGGCACCCCGCCTCTGCGAATACCAGGATTTCTGGGATCATCCCACTTATTTAGGGCAACTGGGGGCTCGGCCTCCCTCTGGTACAAGGCAGCTCCTGCCAGTGAGGGAATATGTTGTCAGAAGGCTCCAAACAAGTCCTGCCTGTCCCCATCACTACAGATGTCGCTGCGGTTTTCAACCGGGAGCCCGTTCACATGACCAGACTCTGCCTGACCCAGAGTGGAAAAGGTGCCCTTAATGCGAAGGTGTTTTTCCAGAAAATACATTTCTGCCAAGCTGAGCATCCAGGAACATCACTAGGGAGGAAACAAGACATCTCTGAAGCCATTTGAAGGTGGAAAAAAAAAAAAGTTCCATAGGAAGTACAATGATCTTAATTAAATATTAGCTGTAATTAGCCCAAAGAGCAAATGTTGGGAATATTAATTAGGGTCTCTCTGGGAGGACTGTCAGTGTTAATAAGTAACGGTGGGGGGTCCCGCCGACAGCTGTTGGCAAATCCGGGATCAAGAATGCCATCGGAAGCCCGAGGACCCGCATGCACCTGGACGCACCGAGGCTTCCTGGTGGCCATTGCTCAGGTGGCGTCTGGGCTGTGCCAGTCTCTGGGGAGGTCGGTGGTCAGTGCTGGGCTGCCCGCCCTCGCCTTTCCTCGGGTGGCCCCTCCCGAGCCCAGCTTCGGCCTGGAGAGGGCGGAGCTTTCCAGGCGCCTGCTCTGCGCTGCCAGGACGCCCCTCCCCCACCTGTGCTTCCTGCAGCCCAGCACCGCCATGCCCGCTCCCATGGGTCACGCCCACCCACCGGGTTTAGGGCCAAGGTGCATAGGTCAGAGAGAGGTGTTTTAGCTCTTGTGTAAATTGGGAACAGACCTTCCCGTCAGGGTCCAGATGAGGCCGACGCACACCATTTGCTTCAGCTCCTGGCTAAAGAGGTAGCACCCTGCAAGAGATGCCACCTTGCAAAATCATTTACCTTTGGACCTTCGCGATAAAACGAAGTGTGGTCAGGATGCTGCGCACAGAGAGCAGGATTCTAGATGTCGGCTCTCTTACCACCCCGGCTTCAAAGCTTCCTTTGGGGGTCGCCGGCCGCTATGTAGTGTAGTGTGTTTACTGCTTCCCCAAGCACCAGGGTCCAGATGCCAGAAGCACCCTTTCCTCTCCAGGAGCCCCAGAGCCACGAGTGGCTCTGGCCAGTCACTAATGGCCTCTGGGGGTGGGGGCAGCCACCGCTGTGTAAGAGCTACTGATGTGAAGCACCCGGCACAGCGCCAGCACCCGGCCCTTGCCAGGTCACCACCCAGACCCGGACGCCACCGAGCAAGCCCTGGTGCGGCGGGACCCAACGGTGCCCGCCCACCTGCGGAGTGTGCAGCCAGCGCAGTTTGCGCCCAGGGTGGGGTGATAGCCCCAAGGAGGTGCGGCTGCGGGCCTGCTGCCCTCCGACTGCCATGGACAGTCTGGCTGGCAGTTTCCCTCTCCGCTTCGCTGCTGGCTTTAGTTCCTGCCCTAGCTGCGCGAGGATGCTTCATCCGTGTCCCTGCAACCCCTGGTGACGCTGCCACTGCAGTTTGAAGACTTAATGCCTAGGGTCAGATACTGCAATAGCTAGGCTCTCAGACCCATCCAGGCTCTGGCACAAAGCACAAGGCGCAGGGCCTCGTGCCAATAAAGCTTTATTTATCCGACTAACCCAAGGGCCAGATGTGTCCCATGGGTCACTGGCCAATCCCTCACTGTCTTTTCCCACACTATCTCCTGTTGCCTAAGACAAGAGTCCCGGCTGTTTGTCCAGTACATGTTCACTTAGCAAGCACACAGGCCCCGTGGGACTCTGGACTGAAGGGAGGACCTGGCCTGGCTCCTGCTCACAGCGAACGCCCACAACTAAGCAGCACTTGGAGTGATGTTGTTACAGGGCACCCAGTGGGATTGGGTCGCCTGTAACAGTTTTGGCACCCAACACGGGGCCTCACCCATGCGCTTAAAATTCAGTTGTCCTGCAGACGCACACAAAAGGGTCAAAATGGGTTTATTTACAAAAAGGGGAAAAGAACAGGAAACAACTGGAATATCTTACTGGCTGGGCCGACTTGGAGCGCTGTTAACAAACTAACTAAAAGCCCCGAGCCTCCGGTCCAGAGAGTCATTTCCTGAGCAATGGGGCCCTATTTATCCCCCAAAGTCCCAGAATTCCTGCTAGCTCCGCCCTTGGGTCCTCGCAGTTCTCTCCCTGGTGTTGCTGGGAGTTGTAGTTTCTAATCACTGGAGTAGGGGGCGGGGTCCAGAAAGCCAGAGTAGGGGGTGGGGTTCACAAGACTCTGCAGAGCTCCTTCAGGACATCCTTCCCCTTAACAAAGTCAGATGTGGTCCCATGCTGGCTCGGTGCGTGTCAAGGAAGGCTTCCAGGAGGAGGCCACTCTCCACCTGGGTCCTGGAGACATAAGAGCCTGAGCAGGCCCGGGAGTAAGGGAGACTTTCCCAGCAGCCGCGGAGGCGTGATGGTATCCAGACACAGACCCCTTTTCCCTCCAGCACAGAGAGTGCTAACACTGCATCCAGCACCTCCAGGAAGACCCTGCTAATATTTCACTGTCAGCTTTACCCCTGGCTGACTGCTGCTCTGGGAAGACCCTCTTCAAGCTGCAGTCTGGGAGCTGCAGGTGGACATTATTTTTGTCTTTATTTTTTACATCATTCTTTGTGCATTTTTTCATCTTGGTTGCAATCCCCGTGGACTTCCCACCACCAATTCACCCATGTGCCATCACATAGTCCCATGTGCTCTTCCCACCCCAGTTTTGATCCTATTCCCCTCTCCATCCCTGTAAAATGTCTCTGGCATATTGTTTTTCATTTTGACTGTATTACAATTGTTTCCCTCCCCCCATCCCCTATACTCCTGCCATGAGTGAAACCATCCAGTATTTTTCTTTTTCTTTCTGGCTTATTTCACTGAGCATGATTCCTTCCAGCTGCATCCATATTGCTGCAAAAGGCATGTGTTTATCTTTTTGATTGCTGAGTAATATTCCATTGTGTATATGTACCATGTCTTAATCCAGTCATCTATTTTGGGGCATTTGGGTTGATTCCATGCCTTCCCTACTACAGAGTAGCAATAAACATGGGGGTGCAGGTGTCCTTTTGAGCCAATGTTTTTTGTGTCCTTTGGGTAGATCCCTAGGAGTGGGGTTGCTGGGTCTGATGGAAGCTCCATTTTTAGCAGTTTGAGAAACCTCCACACAGCTTTCCATAGTGGTTATAGGCTGATTACTTTTATAGCCACAGTTACAGTGGAAAGAGACCTCCTCCCTCAAACTACAGCAAAAATCTCAAGATCAAACCTCCCTGGTGTTTCCTGGACCTCACTGTATGCATGGATGTGAACCCCTATCCGGAGACCCAAGAGTGGATACCTCAGTGTGCAAGGCGAGGTCTCAGAGCAGAGCCAGTCAGGCTCAGCCACACTGCCTGGGACTGGAAGGTTCCCCTGAGGCACTGAGTGTGTCCTTGAAGAAAGATGTGAGCCCCCAGCCCCAGCTGCCTTGACAAGCAGCATCCTGGGAGGTCCCCAGGGATGGACAGGGCTCCCTGCTCACATTCAGTGGCACACCAAGCCCAGCAACGACGGACCCCACCAGCCTCAAATGCTGCAGAAAGCTGTTGGAAGGAGGGGCCTGCATTCTTGTTTCCACTGGTGCAGATATTTGGAGAGATCAGTCTGGGGGAGGAAAGGGATGTCTTCACTTGTAAAATGTTTTTAACTTATCCCCAGCTTCTCTGTCTTCCAAGTGTCATCTTTAACATTCTAATTAAGGCCCTCTCTACACAAATGTGCCTGCTCTGTGCCTGCATGTGAGAATAAACTCATCCCTCCCGACCCTGTACTTTGATGCTTCAGCTGAGGAGCTCTGGAGACCTGGTAGCCGGGACTGAGGACGTGAGCCATTGTGACATCTGTGTCCTGGTGTCACCTTTTGAGGCTAAAGTCGCTACTAATTGACCACAGACAAGGAGGGGAGCTATTTGGTGTGCTTAATTGCTTGGTCTTTCTCTTACTGTGTGGCCTCTCTCTTGAGACCGTGGAAAATTTGGACCTCTGGGTTACAGTTTCTGATGCCATGGTGTGTGCACGGGGCGGGTGTGTGTGGTGATGAGGTGTGGGGGTGGGTTGGAGGTGGGAAAGATAGATGTTTCCTGAAATGGAAGCATTTAGATTCAGGTCTTGTTTTTTCTTGTTTTTGTTTTTTTGTTTTGTTTGTTTTTCAAAATTCCTTTGATTAGACTGTAACGATCACACTGCATGTTTTGCCTAGATCTGAAGGGAGGATTGTTATATAATACTCTGTGCCGATAAAAAATCAGCGGGGGTTGTGGGGGCACTGACTAACGAGACTAAGAGTTAAGTCCAGGATTTTGCAGAAATACTTGGGGTGGGGATATCAGGGACGCCATCTTTCTCTCTCTCTCTGTCTGTCTCTCTCACGCACACATGCACACTCCACTGTGGCTATTCAGAGGTGCCCCACCCCCTTATCCGAGCCAAGTCACATCCAACTTGGATTCAATTCACTGCTTAGATGAGTTCTCTCTCCTCGCAAGAACACATGCCATTTCATCTCTCTTGGCATTTGAAGGATCGGGTCAAGGTTGTGCAGTCACGGTAGACTACTGCTCCCGCTCCCAGCGGGAATGATTAGAGGATACTGGGAGGGCCCAGCCCCGGGGCTCAGACCCCTGCTCTGACTCGGGCAGGGTGGCTTAGGGAAGGCATCGCCTCGTTTCTGCTTGGGTATAAAGGGGTTTCTGACGGTGGTGCGCCGGGCATGTCAGGTGAAGGTGAATGGGGAGGGCCACCTCATGCCCTGGACAACGGCTGCCTCCAAGTGTCCAGAGCCATGGCCCTAGCTCCGGGGAGGTTCTCTGGGTGCCGCTCACCTTTTCCCTTCTCCCCCCTCCCCTTTGGCTTTTGCAGGGTAATCAGGAAGCAGCCGCCGCCCCGGACACAATGGCTCAGCCTTACGCCTCGGCCCAGTTCGCCCCCCCTCAGAACGGCATCCCCGCGGAATACACGGCCCCTCATCCCCACCCCGCGCCAGAGTACACGGGCCAGACCACCGTCCCCGAGCACACGCTGACCCTGTACCCTCCTGCCCAGTCGCTCTCGGAGCAGAGTGCCGCCGACACCAGCGCGCAGACTGTCTCCGGCACCGCCACAGTAAGTGGGTGCTGTCTCGGGAGCGTGCGGCCGCAGCGGGGTGCCCCACCTGTCCATGGGGGCGCCTGCCCTCCCAGGGTCCCTGCTCCACACCAGTCCTATGCCCTTCCCTGGGTTCCCTATCTGCAGGCGTCCTCCTCTTTATCTTCAAGTCCATGGGCTTCCTTCCCCACATCTGTGTGCAAAGGGGGATTCCCGATGCCACCTGCACCTGTCGTTTCCCTTCCCTGGATCACTGACTCCATCTTGGTGGAGTCAAGCACACTGGCTTGATGGAGATGGGCCATGAAAGTCACAGCTATTTTAGGAGTACTGTTCCCTGATCTTTAGTGGATTCACAGAATTATGCAACCATCACCACTGTCTAGAATTTTCCATCACCCTCAACAGATCTTGGACATGGACAAAGGCCCCCACCCCTCCCCAGCCCTTTCTGACTTAGCCCAGTGCACCTGCTGTTCAGCCGTGTTCTCAGAACAGGACCTGGCTCTTCCTTTTCTACTGCTGAGCCCTGGGGTGGCACAGACTTGGCTTGCAAAGGAGCAACAGGAGGGAATGTTGCAGCTGGTGGGTCTTGTCTGTATTGGTGTTAGTGGTTATAGACTTCTAAGCCCCAAAAGAGCACATTTTTTTTTTGCATGAGAGTGGGTTTGCTGTATTAAAAAACAGAAAACAAGTCAAAAGAACAGTTTTTGCCACCCTAAGTGAAGACTAGCATCAATGGCTATTGATCAGAAATAACCCAAGCAAAATGACTTTTAAAATTAAATAATGCTCATTTGCGTACCATCTCAATTAGTCATCATACCTCAAGGTGCATGTGTATGTTTGCGAATCTTGCTGTGCTGAATTCTTAGGAAGCTTGTGCTCACAGGGCTCAAGTCCAGAACACATCCTAGGGACCAGGTAATTTTGCCTCTTTCTCCTGTCCCCAGACTTCTGGATAACCAATATTTGTGGAAAAGTTTGTTGTTTTGAAGCATGGCTTATTTCTTATGACTAGAAGTAACCATTGACTAACTTTTCAACTGGTACTTTGGAGGCTTGGATAAAGATTTAAATATATATATATTTAAATATATATTTTAAATATATGTATTCATTTAAATATATATATATATATATTTAGACGGTGTGTATGTGTGTGTGTATATGTATATATATATATATATATATATACAGTCTAAATTTTTCTTCATTCCCTCTTTTATTGTGGTAAAATATATTTGTAACATAAATTTACCATTTTAGCACATATAATTCAGTGGCATTAAGTATATTCACAATTGAGTGCAATCATTGATATTACTTACTTCTAAATATTTTCACCACCACTCCCAAAGCTTCACACCACTACACAGATAGTCTCCATTTCTCCCTCCCTGGTATCCCTGGAAACCATTAATTTGTCCTGTCTGAATGGATTTGCACATTCTGGATAGAATCATATAATATATGACCTTTGTGTCAGTCTTAGTTCACCTACACTAATATTTCCAAGGCCCATCTATATTGTAACATGTATTAATATTGCATTCTTTTTCATGACTGAATACTATTCCAATACCTGGATTAGATTGCCTTTAAAACATTCTTTTATTCATAGATTTTCACTGTTGTGAATAGTGCTGCTATTGCCTCTTTGTTTTGGCTGCTGTGTGTTAGGGATGGAGCCATCGTATGGCTTGGTTGTCTTAGAGACTGTTTATTGTTGTGTTGATTGCCAGGTGGAGTGATAGAGCTGTTCAGCTTTTTATTGGTTATTTTATGATAATGGTGGTAGGGCTTGAGGCTAATTTAAGATTAAAATAGGTTCAATCAGGCATTAGTAAGCTTCCACATGTGCCAGCCATACTAACTTTTGTGGAAGATCCATCTACTCACTCACAGTAGCTATTAAACATCTACTGGGGGACAGGATTCAGATTAGGTGCTGCAACAAGAAGAAGTAGTCCTCCTCTCTTGTAAGTAGTGTGGAGGCAGAGTGAGAAGGTGGGTTGACCATATAGCTGCATTAACACATTGTGGTTCATGTTCTTAAGGAAACAAGAACTTGGGGAGTTTAAACATAGCAGAGGTGCTGCCTGCAAATGGTTAGTCTGGGAACATTTCATTCAGTAGGGGGTTTTTAAGGTGAGAAGACAAAGCTTTCTACAAGGAATACAAGGTAAAAGGTCCTGAGGTTGGAAGAGCTTTGCTTTTCAGAGAACTAAAAAGAGACGAACAAGTGTGGGGCCTCTGAAGTGATTTGTCAGTACAGGGCATGGAGGGGAGGTGAAGGTCTGTTGGGTTCTGTTAGGACTTGGAATTCCACCTTAGAAGCAGTGGCAAGTCATTGAAAAGATTTTGCAAAGAGTTATAAAATGAAAATTTCAAAGAAGGGATTAATTATGCTTACCTTAAAAGGAATCGACCCAGCTGGGGAGGTGAGATGATTGGCTTCCTCCTCTCTCACACGTCACACAAAAACTCTTAGCAAGCAACACAGTTGAGCTTACAAACCCTGTTGGTTGTCTGTCTTGCCTGTGCAGGGTAGTGAACAGACATACTGTCTTTCCTCAAGGAGCTTTTCATCTACTAGTGAGCACAGAATGTGTGTTCTGGGAATTATCGTCCCGTGGCAAGTTCTACAGCCTGGGTCTTCAAGGCTTTGCCTTTACGGTGCTAGAAGAATATTCTTTCTAAGGAATCTATCTCACCCAACACCATGATTGAGTAAGGAGGAAACATTTCAGAGTCTTCTGGTTGCTAGTATCAGAAAACTCAGGAAGGAACGTGTTAGTCCATACACAAAACCCAGGAGGAAAGTTGATTTTAGACAAACCTGGGTTTGGTCGTAGACCCATTGGGCACCAACAGGACCCATCTTTGGTCTTCTTCCTCTTGCTTAAATCCTTTCCCTAATCCTGTGTGGTGGCCAAGAAAAGCTCAGGTTCTTGCCATTGTAGCAGATCCGAAATAGCAGGCTTTTGGGTCAGTCCCACACACCTGAGAAAACTATCTCTGCCTGGTTTGCAGGGTATTCTAGTAGTTCAGGGCTCGAGCAAAAATTGGGTGGTGCAGCCCCAGGGCTGTTAAGTCAATACCCAAATACAGGAACTAAGGATGGTTCCATCAGAGTCAGTGATGAGATACCTTCAGAACTTCTCCTTAAAGATCTTCATGGGTAGAAACTGGTCAGAGCTAAAGACAGGAGGGCAGAGCAAAAGGCGGGAGGGTGGAGCTAAATGCAGGAGGGCGGTGCTAAACGCAGGAGGGCGGAGCTAAATGCAGGATGGCGGGGATAAACGCAGGTGGGCGGAGCTAAATGCAGGATGGCGGGGATAAACGCAGGAGGGCGGAGCCGCGGGTGGAGGGGCTTGAATCTATAGAGTTGCCAAATTAGGACAAGAACAGATCTTTGGAGGACTCTTAGGCAGTGATGTTTGAGAGGAAAGGGACCTGCAGACTGGGGCTGTAGCGGGAGAGTGAATTCAGGGGGCCCTGGCAGATGTGAACAGATGCTGGCAGTGGGGACATCTCTGTGGACCAGGGAGAGACAGTGCTGCTGGGGGGAAGGGCGCCAGGACACGTGGCTTGAGGCCTCCCTGGAAGTATGCAAGGAGTGCATAAGCCCCATGATAAGTGTTTGGAGTGAAGGACAGAAAGCAAAGATGGCAGTGGAGGAACACCGAGGTCAGAGAGAGCAGTTAGTAGGAGAGCTGGTTTCAGCTTGCTCTTTTATGCTGAGAAGACCCCCATGGGTGGGAGGGGGACAGAAAGGGGAACAGGGAGCAAGAGCTGGAGGATGATGACTCAGGAAAGAAAGTGACGGTGTTTTAGAAGGAGTGCGAAGGAATGTGATCAATGGTGTATAGATCCGTGGACAGTAAGGAAAGAAATAATGTTTACAATTTATCGGCATACAGTTGACCGACCATCAACTGCTCTTACTTAATGTGTGAAGTGCTGACATGTGTCCGTGTGTGGCTGTACACACAGGTGCTGCGATAACACACATCCCTCCCCATCAGTATATCCTTGTACCCCTCTGGCACCTTCCGCCACCTCACCCCGTCCGCAGAACTGCTTTTCTGACAGCTTTGTCCTGTTTCCCAAGTTTTATCTTAGTGAGCTCAGGTGAGCCACGCCCACACCATCCTGTGCCTGGATGCCCGAGCGTGGCTTCCTTGCGGCTCCTTTGCCCAGACGTGCGGTACCTGGGGGACCTGCCGCCTGGTGTGGGTGTGTTCACTGTGTGCGTGCCCTGGCCGTTTTCAGATTCACCCTCTACAAACAGGGCACCCGCGGACATGTGGAAACACCAGGTTTAAAGCAGAAGGGAATGTCTCGGTCCTTTCGAACCCTTACAATGTGACCATGCGCTTGGTGCAGACTGGCTGAGCAGAAGCATGAACATTCTGTTCACGGGCCTGGAAGCTGTAAGCCCAGGGCCAGGGCACTGGCTTTGTCCAGTGAGTGTCCACTGCTGGCACCTTCTCAGTGTCCTCAATGGGTGGAAGAGCCGGGGACCTGGTCGTGGTGAGGACAATGACCCCATTCCTGAAGGCTCCTCCCATCACTCCCAAAGGCCCCACACCCTGACCCTCTAACCTGGGGCTCCAGGAGCCCAGTGAGCACACTGGGGAGAGGGTACAAGCACCCAGACATGCCGGGGGAGGGGTCCACCTGTGACGACTTGGAAATCTTGAATCAAGAGTCGCCTCTTGATTCCAGGCGAGGCACTTCTTCCCAGTCGTCAGATTCTGGAACAGTGTCGTCAATGATAGACCGAGAACTGGGGGGCCGGACACAATTGCAGGGCTCCTGAAGCCGTGCAGAGGTCAAGAAAGCGGATCAGATGCCTCTGGGGGTGTCTGTGTGGCCATGGGTGCCTCTGAGTTTGGAGAGTGTGAACTTGTGGCTGGCGGTGTCTTGCCCTCTCCGGCCACGCTCGCACTGTCCAGAATGTGTCGGGAAGCCTGAGGACCACCGTCGGTGGGAGCCTGAAGGCAGTGTTGGGACTTCTGCCCTTAACTGGCTGGGGGCGTGCAGGAAGCTGTCACTGGGTCACTGTGGTTTCTCCACAAGCCACTCCACACACAGGCTTCCTCTCATTGGCCTGTGTGGAAGCGACTCTGCTGTCTGTGACCTACTTCGGAGTTGTACTTGCCAGCATAAACTCGAACGCGTTCCTTGACAAGTTGGCTGCAAGTTGTCCCTGCACGTCCTGGTACGTGTGCCGAACACACATTTCCTTCACACCAGAGTCTACATTTCCCAGGACACTTAACCTCGAAGTGGGTCAGACCCCAGCTCGCCCTGACCCTGGAGGCTTGGCCCTTTGCACCCCTCAGTGATGTCTAGGGAGGAATAAGTCCAGGTATGAGCTCTGGGCATGCAGGATGCTGCACAGAGTCTGAGGCCACCGTGGTTTCGTTGAGTCGTTTGAGTAAAGAAAAGTCCCATCCATCTGGCAGCTCCAGGAACGTCTAATATATGTGCATGGTTTCACACAAAGTGCAGAAGCTGTAAAGGGAAGCAGGAGGAGCTCAGGCCTTCCTCCCGGAGTGCCCAGAAATGTCTAAAGTGCAGCCGGCCAAGACTGCCCAGGTCCTCCCGCCAGCCCCGAGGGCTGGGATGAGCCCCTGGACGTGTCTGCGCGGCATCTGCGTAACATAGGCCCCCAGACATCACAGAGCCAGTGCCAAAGTAGACTTGATACTGCTCCTGACAAGGTATTTTCCCCTTGACATATTATAATTAGAGATTTGCAAGTGGTGAATTTTCCATGTATCTCCAATAGCAACTTCTATTTTTAACACCTCTGCAGTCTGTCTAAAAGGTTCCCACTAACTCCAGGCCCCACTAGCAGAGAGAATATGGGTCCTAGAGCATGGCCCCCAAGTTCTGGGGAGAAGCTTGATGGAGAGAAGCTGGTGAAGGAGGCCAGCTCTCCCTGGCCTTTAGCCGCCCCTCTGGGTGCGTGTCCTCAGATTTCATCCATACCTTTCAGAAGTGCGTCACTGGCTGAGGTGACTTCTGGGATTCTGTGTTGAAGCCAATCAGGTCGCTAAGACGGGGAAAACACATCTCAGGGCGTTCCTTTTTGTTAACTAGCTATAATAATAATTGTAATTAGCATTACCAGTACTGCTTGTACCGCTGCTATTATTGCTATGACAGTAACGCAGGTTATAAAAGTCACACGTTAGCAGAGGGCAATGAAAATCAGATTTCCTGCAGCCCCAGAAATGCGTACGAGTGCGTTAGATGTCTATGTCTTAGTCTGTTCTGGCTCTTTTAACAAAAAAAAAAATGCCATCCAATGGGTGGCTTACAAACAGCAAACATTATTTCTTACTGTTCGGGGCCAGGAAAGCCCAAGAAAGAGGCACCCCCAGAAACGGTGTCCAGGAAGAGGCTCTTCCCGGTTCCCGCATGGAGGGGAGGCAGCTGTGGTCTGCAGGCTCTGTGAAGGGCAAGCCCCGGGATGAGCGCACCCCCTCATCCTATTTCAGGGCTGCAGGGGGAGCCACCCCTGCTCCTTGCTCCCAAGCCGGCCCCTGCCCCCATTATGCCATGGGCCTGCCACCGCCAGCCGCCGGCCCAGCCGCCGGCCCCTTCCCTTGTAAGGGGCGTCAGAGCCGATAATCTCCTGGTAGGAGACTTTGGGCCCACATGTGTGCCTCAGACTCGGAGAGATCATTGAGGGGAGAGTGTCCACCCACGCCAGGTTGTGTCCACACAGCAAGCAGGGGTCCGGGGTCTCAAAGGGATGGGTCCTGCCATTCGCTGGCGTTCACTGCAGTTCCCATGTACAATTTCAAGTAACTGGACTCTCCTTCACCTCCCGACCCCGAAAAAGGAGGGGTGAACATCCCTGTTATTGAAAACCCCAGCAGGGGCCTCCCCACCCTAGGAGGGGGGAGCTGGAGCGCACACCAGGGCTGTGCGGCCTGACGCAGCGGCCGTGTCCCCAGCGGGCAGCTCTGCCGCGGCCCCTCTGCAGCGATGGTCCTGGAGGGGCCGCGCGGGGCAGCTCGTCCACCCTGCAGACCCCGCGTTGCCCTCGCCCAGGCTCCCAGCGTGCCCTCGTGTGTGACCTAGGCCTTGAGCAAACTCCAGTGACGTATTTGGCGGCTTCAAGATCGGTTTTCCAGACGGCAGCGAGGCTGAGCCGTTCTGTCAACACCTGGTCACATTTACTTTGAGGACGCGGCCAGGCCACGGCTCCCTCGGAGGCCGGAGTTCTGCCTCTGCCTCCTTCCTCCGTGAGCCTCTGGGCGTGGCCAGCACTCCAGGGCACCCGAAGGCGCTCTCGCCGCGCCAGGGCCGCCATGTTGCCTGGAAGGCCTGGTGCCCCATCCTCCGGGTTCTGGGGCCAGAATGATGGCCCAACACAGTGCGACTCTGAGAGGAGTGGGGTACCGCTGTGCTCCCTGGGCCCCGGCGCCCCTGTGTGCATCCGGGATGGCCGCCCAGATTCTGGGGTGACTACAGGCTCTGGGGACAGGGGAGCAGGGAGTGGATAATCCTGTGCTACCAGTGGCCAGTGAAGAATGAGAGAAAGGAGTCAGGGCTCCCGCCCAGGTTCAACCCCAGAGGGGAGCCTTGGACATGGAGTGTTTGATCTCTGGCACCCCACTTTCTCCTTCTGGATTTGTGAGGCTGAGATTGGCCAGGCGTCCACACTAGACCATCCAGGTGACAGGCTGGGCACAGGTACGGGCACACCGGGGATGCTCTGCCTCATGGCCCCCCAGAGTGAGGAGATGACCATGTCAGCCATGATGAAATCACTTGGCTCCCTTGCCCTGAATTCATCCTCAGTATTTTCAGGCAACTAAATCCATCCTAATGATGATGACATTTTATGTGTTGAGTCAAGTGAAGGGAAGGAGGCCCCATGGCCCACAGTGGGGGTTATTAGGGCTTTGTTGCGGAGTCCAATGTGGCAGTATACGTCGGTGGAGGGGAGACCCTGCCTGTACCCCTAAAACATTTAGGGTGCTGCAGAGCAGTGTTACCTCGGCACACGTAACTAAGGATGAATAGACATGGAGGTTAGACTAGGGCTTTCATGCTCAGACTTATAGTAAAGTAATTATTGTGTTTGATGATTGCCATGGCATAGTTTTCAGTGTCTTAGACCTGAGAGGGACTGACTGGTACAGGCTGGGAATGGACCGAAGCGTAAGTCTAAATCCAACAAGGTCAAGATTTACTAGAGAAACACAGGACTGAGTTCTGTTCGTGAGACCCAAGACATCTTGCTTTTGCTAAATGAGGAAAGATGTGACATACTCTGAATCTGAGTTAGCATTTCCTTGAGGGACTTCGTTGTCACATTTCAATTGCAAATCCTGCAGCCATCTAAAAATTTCCAGCTTGACTTTCTCTTGGTTTACTGTGTTGTGCTTCTTCGCACAAGGAGCCTTTGTCAACAGCTTTACTCCCTCAGTAGATCTCTATCTGTGATTAGGACCTTAGTTTTAGAGCAGGTCTTAGCACAGGCTGCAGCTTTAAGGGGCTGGGTGGCTGAGTCATTCGAAGAGGAAGTGGAGAGTCTCTGAGCTCTGTAGTGCTGGTCCAAGTGTTTGAAGAGCCTGCTTCCTGTTCATTGGTCACTGTGCTTTGGTTTCCTTGTTCTTACGTGAACTTAGAAGCAGGTCTTAACCTGTTTTGTGGGCCATCTGTGAATCACTGATGA
Organism: Condylura cristata; assembly: GCF_000260355.1. Taxonomy (NCBI): domain Eukaryota; kingdom Metazoa; phylum Chordata; class Mammalia; order Eulipotyphla; family Talpidae; genus Condylura; species Condylura cristata. The sequence goes on along the minus strand of NW_004567133.1, from coordinate 17,217,417 downwards.
ACCAGTCATCAGCTAACACACTTGATTTGTGGCCACATGTTCCGATGGTTTCTTCTGAGTTCGTGTGAATTCAGTGTTCTTTGACATCTAGGCTGGAGAAAGAAGCTGACCATGCTCTGTGAGTGGAGGGTTCTTGGATGGCTCCAGCAGACCCTTGAGTGTTAGACTTGAAGGGATTGGAAGAATCCCTGCTCATTGCATCACTGTCAGGTGATCATTTAAGTGGGGTAGTTGAGCATTCAAATACTGTCAGGTCAGTTGAGTATCATACATGTTTGAATGAGGTTGGCTTATGGAGACATGCATTAAAAAAAAAAAAACACTGAATTTCCACATACATGGAGGAATGATCAAGCTGTAGGTGTGATGCTGTGTTATCCCTGGGTGGGGACCCTGTGGTCGTCTAGAAGACACACGGACACCCACAGAGCACCCCTTCCTGTCCATGCACCCCACCATATTGGATTGCTATGCCAGTACAACACATCTTTTGACATTTTAAAAGCAAGTAGCAGTTTGGATTTTGTGTGCACTCCTGCTCATTCCTATTTCATCCATTTTTCATTTTCCCCAGCCTCTGAAAACTCTGAGTATCTTTATAATCCCTGGATTAATCTTGGAATATCACCTTTTTTAAG